>NC_084615.1:17560256-17612756 GCF_033978795.1 Nerophis ophidion
CTCCCCTTTTAACCACGCCCCACTTCCCGAAATCGGAGGTCTCAAGGTGGCCAAGTATGCATCTATCAAAATGAGGGTGGTCCCAAAAAGGAGGGATTTTTCAAATGGACTGTGTGTCGCTTTTAAAAGTGCTCCCCCTCTGGTCAACATATAAAATAACAGGTGTGTGTAAGAAATTGAAATGTGGCCCTTTTGGCCATAATTGATTTAAAAAATATATATACATATATTTATATGACAGACATACTGTAATAACAAAGTAAATAATGGAGATTAAAAAACAACTACAAACAAAATAAATAAAAAAATAAATGAACTCAAAGCAGTCTTTTCCTCACAATGTGTCAACTTTTTTCTTATAAAATTGGGAACAATTTCTCATATTCTTTCGGTTTCTGTAATATTGCAATCATATCTCGTGAAATTATTACTTTTATGTAAAATTACTACTTTTCAATGCAAAACGACGACTTTTGTCATACAAAATTCAGCCATTTATCAGAATATTTTGTTATTCTCGTAAAACTGAAATTTTTTGAGTAAAATTATGACTTCTGTCGTAATTTTGCCGCGTAAAATCCTGACTATCATTATGACATTGCCAAAATCTTAAAAGTTTTCGTAACAAATTGTGACTTGTTGAGTAAAAATGCGACAATTATTCCAACTTTTATCATAATATTGTACACATTTTTTTGGGGAAAATGATGACTTGTGTTGAGTAAAATTACCACTTTTGTTATAATACTAGAGGTAGGCATTTTTCAGAGGTCTCAAGAAGTGCGTGCGCGCGCGTGTGTGTGTGTTGCCAAGGGAAATTGACTACATTAGGTGCACGGTCTATAAGAAACATGGTGAAATACAAAGAGTGGTACTGAGTTCCTCCGTGTGTGTCACTTTAAGAAAACAAAAAAGCATGCATCATTTGACTATGAAGCACCAAACTTAATGTAATGTACTGATTGATCTGCAGTTCAACTGCAGTGACTTTTTGAATCCAGTAGATGGGGACATTAAAAACAGTATGAACACAGTGTCAATACAGCCAGTGAGTGTGCCGCACACTCACTGAGACCTCATTAAGCCATCATTACATTGTGGTAATATCCAATACAATTGTCACACCGTGAAGATAATAAAGCTCTGTTTTAGCAAACACTTGTTGTCGAACAGTAGGGAAGGATTCTTATTCCTTGTGTGAGAGGAAGGCACTTTGCCATGCAGTCTGCTGTAAATGATTGAAAGTTGAACTGATGCTCTGGTCTCAGATGGAATTGCACATTTCAGAATAACCAACACTACTGTTGTCCGGCGGCTATCGTGGATTGAGCAACATTCAAATTCGTCACGTTTCTTGTGTCAGGTAAACCGCCGAATGAATCATTTTACTGCACATCACACTAGGTGATGTTCCTAATATATTGATTACACAAACTGAGTGAATAATAAACTAGTTTGTCAACTACAGCAATATTATATCAGAGAATGAATGAAGAATTATTTAACAGTCAATGCATAAATTACAATTTTAACAATATTTCTCATTTATTTATTGTTTATACCATTTTTAACTGCCGTATTTATTTGTTTATCATAAATTATTTTAATGCTGCTTATTTTACATTTTTTATTTCCTAATTATTATTTATTTTGTTGAGGGTTGGGAATTGGACAAGAAATCATAATTTAATTCGAAATCCATTTTCTTTTCAACACGACTCTAGACTCTTGGAATATATTATTTGGTATAAAAATACTACAATTTTTTTTTCAAAACAAGCTACAGACTGCCAAAAAATATACATATACAGTATATATATATATATATACATACATACACATAAAAACATATATATATATATATATATATATATTTATACACACACACAGATATATATATACATACACACACACACACACACACAGATATAAACATATATATACACACAAATAAATATATATACATATAAACATATATATACTCACATAAATATATATACACATAAACATATATATACACACACACACATTCATATACATATATACACACACATATATATACATATATACATTATATATATATTATATATACACACACATTACATACACACATTCATATACATATATATATTATATACACACACACACACACACACACACACACACACACACACACACACACACACACACACACACACACACACGCACACACGCACACACACACATATATATATATATATATATATATTTTTTAAGGGATTTTTGAAAATGAATTGATTTAGAATCAGAATAAGCAGAAATCCAAATTCCGATTTGAACAACATTTGACAAGCACCTCTATATACGTATTTATTTATTTATTGGATTTTTTGTCCGACTTTTTCCTTCCTTTTGTCCATCACTGCACAAGCTAACTACCTCCAGCTACAAAGTCTCTATTGTTTTCTCTGAAAATAGAACAGCAAGTAAATAACTGCTGGGACAAGAACGGTAAAGGGTCAAGATAAGCTGTGTTTCTTCCTACTCCTACTCAGACAAGTGCAAGTGTAAACACATCAAATGCTAGAATATGTTACACTTTCAGCTCCAATTTCCAGTTCATTCTAATTCATTAGAGCTCAACGTAATACAACTGCTTAGCTAATTGTCTAGTCCAGCGTCATTCTGTCCCCTCTCAATAAATACCTAATGAACAAACTCCAAGTCACAATGCAGGTGTTGTTTTTATGAATGAGTTGAAGTATGTACACCCACACAGTATATATATATATATATATATATATATATATATATATATATGTATATATATATATATATATATATATATATACACACACACTAGTAAATATATTGTGGCAAATGCAAGCAACACAGCGTTCCGCCACGATATACACATATATACATACATATACACACATTCATATATATATATATATATATATATGTATATATATATATTTATATATAAACACACAAACATACATGTATACAAACACATATACATGGTTAAAAAAAAACATGTTTTTAATGAATATTTAGGTCTACTACATTACTGTATTTTCATGTTATTATGGTGGTACTTAATGAATACTTAAGTCTACTACACTACTGTATTTAGTTTGTCATTATGGTGGAACTTAATGAATACTTAGATCTACTACACTACTGTATTTAATGTTATTATGGTGGTACTTAATGAATACTTAGGTCTACTACACTACTGTATTTAATGTTATTATGGTGGTACTTAATGAATACTTAGATCTTCTACACTACTGCATTTAATGTTATTATGGTGGTACTTAATGAATACTTAGATCTACTACACTACTGTATTTAATGCTATTATGGTGGTACTTAATGAATACTTAGGTCTACTACACTACTGTATTTAATGTCATCATTATTGTGGTACTTGAAGAATACTTAGGTCTACTACACTACTGTATTTAATGTTGTCATTATGGTGGTACTTAATGAATACTTAGGTCTACTACACTCCTGTATTTTAATGTTGGTCATTATGGTGGTACTTAATGAATACTTAGGTCTATTACACTACTGTATTTAATGTTGTCATTATGGTGGTACTTAATGAATACTTAGATCTACTACACTACTGTATTTAATGTTATTATGGTGGTACTTAATGAATACTTAGGTCTACTACACTACTGTATTTAATGTTATTATGGTGGTACTTAATGAATAATTAGATCTACTACACTACTGTATTTAATGTTGTCATGATGGTGGTACTTAATGAATACTTAGGTCTACTACACTACTGTATTTAATGTTGGCCATTATGGTGGTACTTCATGAATACTTAGGTCTACTACACTACTACTGTATTTAATGTTATTATGGTGGTACTTAATGAATACTTACATCTACTACACTACTGTATTTAATGTTATTATGGTGGTACTTAATGAATACTTGGGTTTACTAAACTATTGTGTTTAATGTTGTCATTGTGGTGGTACTTAATGAATACTTAGGTCTACTACACTACTGTATTTAATGTTATTATGGTGGTACTTAATGAATACTTAGGTCTACTACACTCCTGTATTTAATGTTGTCATTATGGTGGTACTTAATGAATACTTAGGTCTATTACACTACTGTATTTAATGTTGTCATTATGGTGGTACTTAACGAATACTTAGGTCTACTCCACTACTGTATTTAATGTTGTCATTATGGTGGTACTTGATGAATACTTAGGTCTACTACACTACTGTATTTAATGTTGTCATTATGGTGGTACTTAATGAATAGTTAGTTCTACTACACTACTGTATTTAATGTTATTATGGTGGTACTTAATGAATACTTAGGTCTACTACATTACTGTTTTTAATGTTGTCATTATGGTGGTACTTAAAAAATACTTGGGTCTACTACACTACTGTATTTTAATGTTGTCATTATGATGGTACTTGATGAATACTTAGATCTACTACACTACTGTATTTAATGTTATTATGGTGGTACTTAATGAATACTTAGGTCTACTACACTACTGTATTTAATGTTATTATGGTGGTACTTAATGAATAATTAGATCTACTACCCTACTGTATTTAATGTTGGTCATTATGGTGGTACTTCATGAATACTTAGGTCTACTACACTACTGTATTTAATGTTATTATGGTGGTACTTAATTAATACTTAGGTCTACTACACTACTGTATTTAATGTTATTATGGTGGTACTAAATGAATACTTAGATCTACTACACTACTGTATTTAATGTTATATCGTGATACTTAATGAATACTTGGGTTTACTAAACTATTGTGTTTAATGTTGTCATTATGGTGGTACTTAATGAATACTTAGGTCTACTACACTACTGTATTTAATGTTGGTCATTATGGTGGTACTTGATGAACACTTAGGTCTACCACACTTCTGGAATTATTGTGTACTTGGAGTGTTTCTGAGGTGTTGCTTGGTGCAACAAGTTTGGGGTGCACTGCTGTAATGTGTGTAACAGTCATGTGTGAGGTGAGGTGTGAGAGTGCGGGCCATGAACAAACACACTTAAACACGCTGTCTTGCTCTACAACATCATTAGGATTATTATTGACTTGATGATTTGCTCAACTTGGCCTTGGGAATTTAGTGCGGTGAGCGGGATAGCACGTCGTTTGGCTAATTAGCCTCGCTATAATTAAAAAGACAAGGGAAGGGATCACGCACATGCACACGCACACACACAGGTTGGATGCTGATAAAAGAGTGCAAGTGTTCACCATAATCAAACTGCAAATAAGTGTAAATATATTAGCAGACTTGTCATTTATATCATTAACTGTAAATACTGTCCTGGTACTGTTGTCTCCATACCAATATTTTGGTACAGCTACCAAAATGTACTTCCATACTTTTCGCTACTTTCCTAAATTATTTGAACAAAAAAATCTTAGAGTGCATTAAACATATGTTTATCCTTGTCATTTAGTCCTTGAAGGCCTACTGAAACCCACTGCTACCGACCACACAGTTTTTATATATCAATGATGAAATATTAACATTGCAACACATGCCAATACGGCCTTTTAGTTTACTAAATTGCAATTTTAAAGTTTGCGCCAAAATATCCGTATAATGCCGCGTGCGCGTGATGTCACGCATTGTAGAGCACATTTTGTTCCAGCATCGTCCCCAGCTATAAGTCGTCTGTTTTCATCGCATAATTCCACAGTATTCTGGACATCTGTGTTGCCGAAACTTTTGCAATTTGTTCAATGAACAATGGAGACATCAAAGAAGAAAGCTGTAGGTGGGAAGAGGTGTATTGCGGCCGCCTTTAGCAACACAAACACAGGTGTTTCATTGTTTACATTCCCGAAAGATGACGGTGAAGCTTTACAATGGAACAGAGATGTCAAGCGAACACGGTTGGATTGGACCACACACACAAAGTACAGTGTATTATGCAGCGATCATTTCGAAAGATCGTGTTTTGAAGATGGTCCCTTGCGAAGGGCAGAGATGGGCATCGCCACCACCCGTCAACTGGTGCTGAAGAAAGGTGCGGGCCGACCTTCAGGTTGTACAGCTACGACCATATAATCTCACTAAAACACTAGTAACACAATAAGCAGATAAGGGATTTTCCAGAATTATCCTAGTAAATGTGTCTAATAACATCTGAATCGCTCCCACTGCCCTCTAGTCTTTTTTTTCTAGTCATTCACTCTCACTTTCCTCATCCACAAATCTTTCATCCTCGCTCAAATTAATGGGGAAATCGTCGCTCTCTCGGTTCGAATCGCTCTCGGTGCTGGTGGCCATGATTGTAAACAATGTTCAAATGTGAGGAGCCCTACAACCCGTGACGTCATGCGCACATCGTCTTCTACTTCCGGTACAGGCAATGCTTTTTTTATCAGCACCAAAAGTTGCGAACTTTATCGTGGATGTTCTCTACTAAATCCTTTCAGCAAAAATATGGCAAAATCGCGAAATGATCAAGTATGACACATAGAATGGACCTGCTATCCCCGTTTAAATAAAATGTTGAACATAATAGACAACTTGTCTTTTAGTAGTAAGTAAACAAACAAAGACTCCTAATTAGTCTGCTGACGTATGCAGGAACATATTGTGTCATTTATACACCTATTATTTTGTACACATTATGAGGGACAAACTGTAAAAAAATATTAATTTACTTGTTCATTCACTGTTAATATCTGCTTATTTTCCGTTTCAAAATGTTCTATCTACACTTCTGTTAAAATGTAATAAACACTTATACTTTACAATAGTTTTGGATGATACCACACATTTAGGTATCGATGCGATACCAAGTAGTTACAGGATCATACATTGGTCATAGTAAAAGTCAACATGTGTCCAGGGACGTATAGCCTGAGTTTATTTAAAAAAAGGAAAATAGATTTTGTGACGATAAAAAATATTGATGTGATTATAGTAGTATCGACTAGATACGTTATTGTACCTGGTATCATTAAAGTGGACGTCAAGTGTAGATCCACCAATGGAGTTTGTTCACATTGTGACGCCGGTGAGCTACGGTGAGTAGTGAAGCATGTTTAGCTATTCCCCGTCCGCCAGTGATAATGCTACTTGGAATATACTTTTTGTCGCCACGGGAGGCCAGGATTAGTGATTTCAAAGTAGCTAAAACACTGCGGATGGACGTTAGCCGCTAGCTAGCTAGCCATGTCTTAACGCACCTCTTGCTGAGGGTTTTTCAGTGTTATAACTTCACCTTTATCTTTACTTTTTACACCAAAATGCGTCCATTCTCCCTTTTCTGTCTACACACTGTCTGCTTGTACAAACCCCGTTTCCATATGAGTTGGGAAATTGTGTTAGATGTAAATATAAACAGAATACAATGATTTGAAAATCCTTTTCAACCCATATTCAGTTGAATATGCTACAAAGACAACATATTTGATGTTCAAATTGATAAACTTTTTTTTTTTGCAAATAATATTTGAAGGCCTACTGAAATGAGATTTTCTTATTTAAACGGGGATAGCAGGTCCATTCTGTGTGTCATACTTGATCATTTTGCGATGTTGCCATATTTTTGCTGAAAGGATTTAGTAGAGAACATCCACGATAAAGTTCGCAACTGTCGGTGTTAAGAGAAAAGCCTTGCCTATACCGGAAGTCGCAGACGATGACGTCACAGGCGTTGGGGCTCCTCACATATTCACATTGATTTTGAGGGGAGCCTCCAACAAAAAGTGCTATTCGGACCGAGAAAACGACAATTTCCCCATTAATTTGAGCGAGGATGAAAGATTCGTGTTTGAGGATATTGATAGCGACGGACTAGAAAAAAACAAAAAACAAAACGAGTTAAAAAAAAAAAACGCGATTGCATTGGGACGGATTCCGATGTTTTTAAACACATTTACTAGGATAATTCTGGGAAATCCCTTATCTTTCTATTGTGTTGCTAGTGTTTTAGTGAGTTAAATAGTACCTGATAGTCGGAAGGGTGTCTCCACGGGTGTGTTGACGCGCAGTGTCTCAGGGGAGTCGACGGCAGCTTCATGTACGGCCCAATCTCAGCTTTTCTCTGGTAAGAACTGACTTTTTAACCACAATTTTCTCACCGAAACCTGCTGGCTGACATGTGGTCGGGATCCATGTTCTCTTGACCGCTCTGATCCATAGTAAATTTTCACCTCCAGGAATTTTAAACAAGGAATCACCGTGTGTTTGTGTGGCTAAAGGCTAAATCTTCCCAACTCCATCTTTCTACTTTGACTTCTCCATTATTAATTGAACAAATTGCAAAAAATTCAGCAACACAGATCTCCAAAATACTGTGTAATTATGCCGTTAAAGCAGACGACTTTTAGCTGTGTGTGTGTGCAGCGCTCATACTTCCTAAAAACACGTGACGTCTTGCGTACACGTCATCATTACACAACGTTTTAAGATGAAACTCCCGGGAAATTTAAAATTGTAATTTAGTAAACTAAATAGCCCTATTGGCATGTGTTGCAATGTTAATATTTCATCATTGATATATAAACTATCAGACTGCGTGGTCGGTAGTAGTGGGTTTCAGTAGGCCTTTAACTTAGAATTTAATGGCTGCAACACGTGCCAAAGTAGTTGGGAAAGGGCATGTTCACCAATGTGTTACATCACATTTTCTTTTAACAACACTCAATAAACCTTTGGGAACTGAGGAAACTAATTGTTGAAGCTTTGAAAGTGAATTTTTTTACCATTCTTGCTTGATGTACAGCTTAAGTTGTTCCACAGTCCGGGGTCTCCACTGTTGTATTTTACGCTTCATAATGCGCCACACATTTTCGATTAGAGACAGGTCTTGACTGCAGGCGGGCCAGGAAAGTAACCGCACTCTTTTACTACAAAGCCACGCTGTTGCAACACGTGGCTTGGCATTGTTTTGCTGAAATAAGCAGGGGCATCCATGATAACGTTGCTTGGATGACAACATATGTTGTTCCAAAACCTGTATGGACCTTTCAGCATTAATGGTGCCTTCACAGATGTGTAAGTTACCCATGCCTTGGGCACTAATACACCCCCATACCATCACAGATGCCGGCTTTGAAACTTTGCGCCTATAACAATCCGGATGGTTATTTTCCTCATTGTTCCGGAGGACACCACGTCCTCTGTTTCCAAATATAATTTGAAATGTGGACTCGTCAGACCACAGAACACCTTTCCACTTTGCATCAGTCCATCTTAGTGATCTCGGGCCCAGCGAGGCCAGCGGCGTTCCTTGGTTTTTTGATAAATGGGTTTTGCTTTGCATAGTAGAGTTTTAACTTGCACTTACAGATGTAGCAACCAACTTTAGTTACTGACAGTGGTTTTATGAATTGTTCCTGAGCCCATGTGGTGATATCCTTTACACACGGATGTCTGTTTTTGATGCAGTACCGCCTCAGGGATCAAAGGTCCATAATATCATCGCTTACGTGCAGTGATTTCTACAGATTCTCTGAACCTTTTGATGATTTCACGGACCGTAGATGGTAAAATCCCTAAATTCCTTGCAATAGCTTGTTGAGAAATGTTGTTCTAAAACTGTTGGACAATTTCCTTACAGACTGATGACCCTCGCCCCATCCTTGTTTGTGAATTACTTAGCATTTCATGGAAGCTGCTTACCCAATCATGGCACCCACCTGTTCCCAATTAGCCTGCACACCAGTGGGATGTTCAGAAGAAGTAATTGATGATCATTCCTCAACTTTATCAGTATTTATTGCCACCTTTCCCAACTTCTTTGTCACGTGTTGCTGGCATCAAGTTCTAAAGTTAATGATTATTTGCAAAAAAAAAAATGTTCATCAGTTTGAACATCAAATATGTTGTCTTTGTAGTGCATTCAACTGAATATGGGTTGAAAATGATTTGCAAATCATTGTATTCCGTTTATATTTACATCTAACACAATTTCCCAACTCATTTGGAAACGGGGTTTGTAGTACCGGTATAGCATACAACCATAGTCCCAGGTAAGAAATGTTGCGGAGCCGCCGGAACCTCCTCACCTGGTCAACAGTATTTATCCAAAAGCATGTGAACTATGTCTGTGCCACCTTGGCTTCCTTTACCCGTTACATAAACGCCGTTTCCAAGGAACAACAAAGTGTTGCCATGGCGGCGTGGGCGCGCAGTCACAAAAGGGGAAGCATACTGCGTAACACATTCGGCCCTGAGGAAATTAGAAAAGAATCAGAAAAAGAGGAAGGAGAAAGTAGAAGAAGATGGGACGTGAGCACAGAGGAGACTTTTGAAGTGGAAAAAACTTTTCATTTGGATTTGGCAATCAGCGGCTAAAATGGGGATCGTCTCCCAAAACCAGCCAGTCCATTTCCATTCTTTCATTCATTTGTGTACTTTTAGACTAAATGATATATTTATGTTTTAATATTAATATTTGATCATATTTTTTCATTCATTTGTGAACCAATTCAGACACCATTATGATTTATACATTTTTGTATTAGTGTTTTTTTTCTTCACATTTTTTACTAATTTGTTAACAACTTTGAACTAAATTATAATTTATTTTTTTTTAATCAGGTTTTCCATTCATGGAGCTTTTTGACTAAATTATGACTAATTTATCTTTTCATATGTATTTTTAAAATCATATTTTTTCATTAGAGTGTGTACTTTTTCAGATTTTTTTTAATTAATTTGTGAACCATTTCAGACTCAACTTTGATTTATAATTTTTTTATTTGTATTTATTTTGTTCATCATATTTTTCACCAATTTGTGAACCATTTCGAACTAAATTATCATTTATTTTTTAATCAGATTTTTTCAGCCGTGTTCCTTTTTTTGACTAAATTATGACTTATCTTTTCATATGTATTTATTTTTTTAAATCATATTTTTTCATTAATTTGTGTACTGTTTTAGACTAACTGATGTATTTTTTAATATGTATTTATTATTTCATCATACCTTTTCTTTAATTTGCGAACCATTTCAGACTCAATTACAATTTATACATTTTTGTATTAGTATTTATTTTCTTCATCATATTTTTCACTGATTTGTGACCCATTTCCGACTAAATTATGATTTTTTTTGTTTGTTTAATCAGATTTTTTTCATTCGTGGAGCTTTTTGACTAAATGATGTCTTATTTATCTTTTCATACGTATTTATTTTTAAGTCAAATTTTTTCATAAATTTGTTAACTCTTTTAGACAAAATTATGCATTTATTTTTTAATATGTAGTTATTGTTTCATCATATTTTTTCATTAATCTGTGAACCATTTCAGACTATGATTTAAACATCTTTGTATTAGTATTTATTTCCGACTAAATGCTTTATTTTTTTCTCATTTATATATTTTTTTGAAATTAGATTTTTTCATTAGTGTACCTCTGACTAAATTATGATTTATCTTTTCATAAGAGTTTTTTATTTTTAATACATTTACAAAAATGTCTACATTTCTTGTTTTTTC
This sequence comes from Nerophis ophidion, assembly GCF_033978795.1. Classification (NCBI taxonomy): domain Eukaryota; kingdom Metazoa; phylum Chordata; class Actinopteri; order Syngnathiformes; family Syngnathidae; genus Nerophis; species Nerophis ophidion. The sequence continues at coordinate 17,571,745 of NC_084615.1, forward strand.
TGTCAAGATGCGATGCTGAGTGTACATTATTGAGGAATAAATGTTTTTTTTATTTTAGTAAATGGCTGTAATGACACAAAGAGTGAAACATTTCAAACGTTCCGCACCCACTGATATATATGTGTGTATGTGTATCGTTTTGTTAGTTTTCTACCATGCATGACTTTTGGTATGACATGAGTTATTGTTGACTGCTATGATAATAAGGCTGGTTGTTCTCAGCACTTTGACTCAGTGTTGTTTGTGTCCCTAAAGACTTGAGAATGTCATTGCTGCCAAAGATGCATCAACTAAGTATCGAGTCTGAATACTTATGTACATGTCTTTTTTGTTTTTATAAATTTGCAAAAATGTCTACTTTTCTGGGGGGGTTTTTGTCGAGTTGAAGTGCTGAGTGTACATTATTGAGAAATAAAATGAACTTGTTTGATTTTAACACATGGCTGCAATGAAACAGACTGAACAATTTAAAGGAGTCTGAATACTTTCTGTACTCACTGTCTATGTAAATATATATGTTATTTTAAATCATATTTTTTTACTGTGTGCCTTTTTATTTTTTTCATAATATTGTTCAATATTTTTTGTAACCATCTCCGACAAAATTATGATTTACAATTTTTTTTCAAATGTATTTATTTTTTTGCAATCACATTTTGTCATTTGTGTAGCTTTTGATTAAATTATGATTGATTTCTCTTTTCATGTGTATTTTTTTAATCATATTTTTTCATTAATTTGTGTACATTTTTAGACAAAATCATGTATTGAATTTTTAATAAGTATTTATTATTTCATCATATTTTTGTTAATTTGTGAACAATTTCAGATTATGATTTATACATTTTGTATTAATATTTATTTCCGACTAAATTATTTATTTTTTTCTCATTTATATATTTTTTTAAAGAGATTTTTTCATTAGTGTACCTCTGACTAAATTAGGATTTATCTTTTCATATGAATTTTTTATTTTCGATACATTTACAAAAATGTCTACTTTTCTTAATTTTTCTGTCAAGATGCGGTGCTGAGTGCACAATTTTGAGGAATAAATGTGTTTTTTATTTTAGTAAATGGCTGCAATGACACAAAGAGTGAAACATTTCAAATACTTTCCACACCCACTGATATATATGTGTGTATGTGTATCATTTTGTTTGTTTTCTACCATGTATGACTTTTGGTATGACATGAGTTATTTTTGACTGCTATGATAATAAGGCTGGTTGTTCTCAGCACTTTGACTCAGTGTTGTTTGTGTCCCTTTATATTTGGAGCGCTAAAGATAGGAGAAGGAAAAAAAAAAAAAAGTCCCAGCTGACAGAGTGCTCCATGAATCAGCCATGACTGAAAGTGTGAATGGCACAGGACAGGACGCAGCGAGTCAAGTACATGCTTCACACCGAGTCAATTGTGGGCTATTTTTAAGCCAAAAGAGAAGCGAGAAGGTATGCATATAGCTTATTGACAGGATACAATCTCTTTTGGGGTTATGCAACAGCAAGTACACAAGTTTGCATAGAATATATTAAATAAAACATGGATATCCTTTTGTCTGATTTGGTCTCTTGACCCTTTTTTCTGAAAGAATCTAAAAATAAGAAATAATTGCGGCGGTGGCTACAAAGAAAGACATGAAGGTTTCAATGAAAGAGCTGCTGCTTCCAGGAGGTCTCATAATGTAACACGTCTACATCGCGTCACCATGGCAACCCCTGCATCAGCACCACTGTGGCAAGGAAGAGCCAGAGTGTCTGTGTTGGTATGTAAGGCTACACGCAGTGCACAGTGGCAGGAAGAAAAACACCAAAAAAAAACGGCACACTCGATTGGAGAAATCCTTTGGATTCAACATGTACAGCCACAATATTAGGTACACCTGACTCAGCTAATAAAGGAACATTGTTATTTAATACGTATAATAACCTTGGGGTGGGATTCAGAAAGCTCTGTTCTTCTTACTTCTTTTCAGACCGATTGTGCACATGTACACACGTGATGCACTTAAATGTAACTTATTTTGTATGAACGGCAGCAAAACACAACAAATAGAGAAGCCAACGCTGCAGCTTTGGAGATAGGATTGGATCAATTGTTACCTTATTTGACTATTTTACCAAAAAACCAATAATACTTTACATTTTGTTTTAGACATAATGGGAGACAATTATATTGTACATACAAATACACATATGTACTCACATACACACAATTATTCATACATACGTGCACATACATACAAACTCCGTTTCCATATGAATTGGGAAATTGTGTTAGATGTAAATATAAACGGAATACAATGATTTGCAAATCATTTTCAACCCATATTCAGTTGAATATGCTACAACGACAACATATTTGATGTTCAAACTCAAACTTTTTTTTTTTTTCTAAATAATAATTCACTTAGAATTTCATGGCTGCTACACGTGCCAAAGTAGTTGGGAAAGGGCATGTTCATCACATGCTTAATTTATTGCAGCATTTGGGAAGCCTGTAGTTGATTTTTATTATGTAAATGTGATATTTTTGTCAACATGTGATAGCAGGGACCCTGCCATTCAAAACTAGGCTGCTACATTACTAATGATTAATATGACTATTGCTGAAAAAATAGTACAATAGCAATAGAAGAGACTATTCATCCCTGAACACCATGGAGTTCAAGTGAAATAACAGACAGACAGGGCTTTGCTGCCCCTAACACACGCACACAGCAAAATGAGCTGATATCATGCTAAAAGCTAATTATCCTTCACCTCAAGCCAGGACTACGAGCGAGCTGAGCTGCAGTTTAAGTTTGTGGAACGTCAACGGGCTCATAGGATTGTTACTAGTAGTTGACTGGGAGGTGTTTATTATCATTTGGGAGCGAGTACGCAGCCTTATGCTCACCTGCTAAACATATATCTGCTCGACGCTGAAGCATTGACGACATGTGCTCTGAATACGCACTGCTGATTGGCTGTTATCGCTTTGTATGTAACCAATCAGATGGTTGTGTGGGTGGGACAAGGCTGGGTGCTGACACAGAGGCAGAAGAAGCGAAACAGCTTGTTAAGACTTTAGCTTAGAAACTCGTTCGGTACATCCCCGTACCGAAACGGTTCAATACAAATACACGTACGTTAAACCCCTACTAGACGTATAACATTTCATGACATTCAGCGATTGAGAGTGACAGATTGTTTGGTAAACATATAGCATGTTCTATATGTTATAGTTATTTGAATGACTCTTACCATAATATGTTAGGTTAACATACCAGGCACCTTCTCAGTTGGTTATTTATGCCTCAAAGTACACTTGTTCACTATTCTTTATTTATTTTAAATTGCCTTTCAAATGTCTATTCTTGGTGTTGGGTTTTATCAAATACATTTCCCCCAAAAATGCGACTTATACTACAGTGCGACGTATGTATGTTTTTTCCTTCTTTATTATGCATTTTCGGCAGGTGCCACTTATACTCCGAAAAATACGGTAAGTACTAAACATACAAGCACCCTAAGTAATAACTTTCCAAAAATGCTTTAAGGGGAACATTATCACCAGACCTATGTAAGCGTCAATATATACCTTGATGGTGCAGAAAAAAGACCATCTATTTTTTTTAACCGATTTCCGAACTCTAAATGGGTGAATTTTGGCGAATTAAACGCCTTTCTGTTTATCGGGCTGGAGGCGATGACGTCAGAATGTGAGGTTGCCGAGGTAACACACCCACCATTTTCATTTTCAACACATTACAAACACCGGGTCTCAGCTCTGTTATTTTCCGTTTTTTTGACTATTTTTTGGAACCTTGGAGACATCATGCCTCGTCGGTGTGTTGTCGGAGGGTGTAACAACACTAACAGGGAGGGATTCAAGTTGCACCACTGGCCCGAAGATGCGAAAGTGTCTGTCGCCAAAACCCCCATTGAATGTACCGCAGTGTCTGCACATTTGACCGTCGATGCTAAGGCAGACATGGCACAGAGATGTATGGATAACCTGCAGATGCATTTTCAACGATAGTCAACGAAATCACAAAGGTGAGTTTTGTTGATGTTGACTGCCAGCTAATCCATGCTAACATGCTACGCTAATCGATGCTAACATGCTATTTACCGGCGGTGCTAAAGCAGACATGGCACAGAGATGTATGGATAACCTGTAGATGCATTTGCAACTATATTACGTTTCCTTCCACCCACTTTTAATGCAAAAAAACCATTTACCAATCGACGGATTTAAGTTGCTCCAGTGTCAAAAGATGCGAAAGTCCTGATCGTTTGGTCCGCACATTTTACCGGCGATGCTAACGCAGCTATTCGGCCATGCTATGGCTATGAATAGCGTCAATAGCTATTCGCTCAATAGCTTCAGTTTCTTCTTCAATATTTTCATACTCCAACCATCTGTTTCAATACATGCGTAATCTGTTGAATCGCTTAAGTCGCTAAAATCCGAGTTTGAATCCGAGCTAATGTCACTATATCTTGCTGTGGTATTCCCATTGTTTGTTTACATTGGCAGCACTGTATGACGTCACAGGGAAATGGCCAGTGTCTTCGCAGAGAGTCGAAAATAAGGCACTTTAAAGCTTTATTTAGGGATATTCCGAGACCGGTAAAATTTTGAAAAAAACTTCAAAAAATACAACAAGCCACTGGGAACTGATTTTTATTGTTTTTAACCCTTTTGAAATTGTGATAATGTTCCACATTAACAGTTTTATTTCTGTTATTGTGTTGCATAAAATGTCAATGAAAAGAAGCAAAAAGCTATTCTAAAAAAGTTTCCATCCTTGACACAGATGCACACACACTTTCTTGCAATATTTAATGTCTTTTCTGGCCTTTTGTGCCAATGCCACATTCTGAGAACCTTGGGAAAAATCAACGCTACCAATAGCAAGCTGATAGGGGCGGGAGGGAATGTGCGCGCCTCCCACCTTGTTCGGCGCGCCCTGGGTGCTAAAAATAAACTAGTTATTGGAAGGCACAAAGAAAAGGTGCAAGGCTACAGGAGCACCAAGATGACTGATGGAGTACAACAGGAGGTAGAAGTGGAAGGTATAAACTTCTTATTGACAGCTCGCCTCAATTTGCCATTGATTCCAAACTTCACTCTAACAAAGTGGGAACGTTTTATATATTCTAGCCACTATTTTCAATTTAACTAGTTTTTACTTTTCAAAAATATGCATTTTGGAGGACACAATTTTGTAAGTGATGACTAGAATAATTTATTTTAGATGTAAGGTGTTGCAAAATAGCGTTTTCCGATACAGAAATACATTTAATAAATAATAATATTATACAGATAAAAAACTAAATAATTAAATATTTATTGAAAGAAAATTACAGATATTTATTTTTAATCATGAGAATATCAAAAAATAGGTAATATTCGCTTATTTAATTACAGAAGTCTGATAATATCAGACTATTATCGGCCGATAAATGCTGTAAAATATCTGAAATTATCGGTACCGATTTCAAATAGTAAAATGTATGACATTTTTAAAACGCCGCTGTGTACACGGACGTAGGGAGAAGTACAGAGCGTCAATAAACCTTAAAGGCACTGCCGTGCCGGCCCAGTCACATAATATCTACGGCTTTTCACACACACAGGTGAATGCATGCATACTTGGTCAACAGCCATACAGGTCACACTGAGGGCGGCCGTATTAACAACCTTAACACTGTTACAAATATGCGCCACACCGTGAACCCACACCAAACAAGAATGACAAACACATTTCGGGAGAACATCCGCACCGTAACACAACATAAACGCAACGAAAAAATACCCAGGATCCCTTGCGGCACTAACTCTTCTGGGACGCTACAATATATACACCCCCCCACTACCCCCACCTCAACCCCGCCCCCCCAACTCAACCTCCTCATGCTCTCTCAGGGAGAGCATGTCCCAAATTCCAAGCTGCTGTTTTGAGGCACGTTAAAAAAAATAATGCACTTTGTGACTTCAATAATAAATGTGGCAGTGCCATATTGGCTTTTTTTTTTTCATAACTTGAGTCGATTAATTTTGGAAAACCTTGTTACATTGTTTAATGCAATGGTTCCCAAACTTTTGCAGGCTGGCGCCCCCCTTGGCTCCCCAGGGAATTCCTGGCGCCCCCCCCCCCCCCCCCCCACATGGGAGCTTTATTCTGGAACAAAAAAATAAAACCATGTAAAATACAGCATTTTATCGCATTTCATAAATAGGCCTACTTAAAGACAAAAATGACAACATTGAAGGTATGAAAAGCAATTTACCCTCTCACGTATTCATTTTCTTCCATTTACTCACAGAAAATGGTGGCGGACGTGATCTAAGGCACGCCACCCTCGCCACCCACACAATGACACACGCGCGAACACGCATATATGCACACACACACACACACACATGCACACACAGGTACAAAGTCATATACATTCGTAACAATATATATCAGTGAATGCACCACCCTAACCAGCTCAACACAACACAAAACGGCGCGTTCTGGCGAGCCCCCAATTTCATGTTGACTTGAACTCAAGATGATGTTGACCGCCAGAATGCGGTTTTTATTATAAGATAAAATTCTGAACATTACAAGCTTGAAATTACAAACCTGAGCTTTCGCTTTTGTAGTCTATGCTGTCGGATCTGACTGGGCCAGAGCGGCATGTGGTAACCGGACCCTGATGCGTCGTCCACTGACTCGTCCTGCTGCACGCGTTGTGTACAAATCGTCAAACAAACGTTCGAACTTCTGACTTCGACTTCGGACTGCCGCCCCCCTACCGCCCCCCTACCGCCCCCCCAGATCTTTCCACCGCCCCCAGGGGGGGCGGTACCGCCCACTTTGGGAACCACTGGTTTAATGCATCCAGCGGAGCATCACAACAAAATTAGGCTTAATAATGTGTTAAATTTCACGACTGTATATATTGGTATCGGTTGATATCGGAATCGGTAATTATGAGTTGGAAAATATCGGAATATCGGACATCTCTATTTTAGTTGTGAGGTGTTGCAGAATAGCGTTTTCTGATACAGAAATACATTTAATAAATACTGACTAATAAAAATATTATACAAATTAAAAAAACTAAACATAAAATAATTAAATATTTATTGAAAGAAAATTACGGTTTATTTTAAATGAATCAAAAAATAGGGGGCATTCACTTATTTAATAGAATATGGTAAAAAAATAAATAAAAACATTTTAATGTGGAAAAAAAAAGACTCACAAAAAAAAAACTTATTCAAAGAGTTAAAAACATTGACATGAATTATTCTTGAATTAAAAATTGTGAAAACACAATAGATGATAAATGAGATTTAAAGAGTCAATAAAATAATACACGGAATACAATACTTTGTTATAGTTTTCCAAACATGTATCATCATCGTAAGAAACGTCAATACAAAAAAAAAAAAAAAACGCCACTCACCCAATCTTGTCCTGCTTGGAGAACTGGAGGCTCTTCCCAGCATGCAACAGTCAGGGGCTTCCCAATACAGGGGTGTGGACCCTGCAAATGTCCACAAGACAGGAGGGGTTACGTAACAATAGAGAGGAACATGTACAACGTTCAATTAGTGATTGACGTTTGTTTACAATCTCGATGGGAACGAGTCATGAGAACGATGGAAGAATATATTACAGCACGGCATGCAGTGTACGCAACAACCAAACTATGAAATGTCTATTCGCCTCTTTTTCTGAAGCTGATGCTATTTTGTGCCTGCTTGGATGTAGAAGTAGGAGGCGTTGCTAGGCGACAGATGAGCTCCTTCCCTTTTTCATGAAACAAAGTGCGGCGCTTGAATGTCTCGGTGTAAAAATAAGCCCGGAAAGAAAAGAGCACCTTGGCAGAAGGACGCCTGTTAGCACACACACAATTTTTTGTGTGTCCTTGATGTCTTTCTGCACAACTTTGTCTCGCGTCGCTCAAGTGCTCCCGAAATAAAGCACTTGATTTATTCCTAATCAATGTTTGGATCTTCGCACTCGATGTGTCAGCATCAGTATAAACTTTGACAAGTGTCAGATGACGATGATGATGATGATGTGTGTGTTCTCTCGATGGTGACTAAGGCTGTGCAGAACAGGAACATGCTGACCACTTTTCTCTCTGTCACACCTGCTGCACAGCCAGTCCATGGAAACGACCTGCAGACCCTGCTGTGTTCCTGTGCACGCCACCAACACCCGGGACGCGTGAATGAGTGAGTGTGGCGACAAAAAGGAGTGAATGAATGACTGCCTACTGTTTTGGAGCATGAGTGCGAAGAATTGCAAGTGAGGAAGTGAGTGCGAGTGATTGATTGGGTAATTTAGCTATGAAAACAGGAGCAAGTAATATTTAGATTAAAAGTTGGCATTAACTTAGTCAGGAAAGACAGAAGGAAGTGACTTTCAGAAAGAGAGTGATCAAATTAACCAGGGAGTATAAATGTAGGAATTAAAGTGGGTGACTTAGCCATTCGTGCCAAGTAAAAACCCCAAAAGCAGTGAAGTTGTCACGTTGATTAAATGGTAAATTAAAAGAGAATATAATGATTTGCAAATTTTTTTTAACTTATATTTAATTGAATAGACTGAAAAGACAAGATATTTCATGTTCACACTGAGAAACGTATTTTTTTTTTTTTTTGCAAATAATCATTAACTTAGAATATAATGGCAGCAACACATTGCAAACCAGTGTGTTACATGGCCTTTCCTTTGAACAACATTCAGTGAAGGTTTGGGAACTGAGGAGACACATTTTTGAAGTGGAATTCTTTCCAATTCTTACTTGATGTACAGCTTAGGTTGTTCAACAGTCTCCCTTTTCATATTTTAGCCTTCATATTGCACCACGTACAAACTCTGTTTCCACATGAGTTGAGAAATTGTGTTAGATGTAAATATAAACGGAATACAATGATTTGCAAATCCTTTTCAACCCATATTCAGTTGAATGCACTACAAAGACAAGATATGTGATGTTCAAACTCATAAACTTTTTTTTTTTTTTGCAAATAATAATTAACTTAGAATTTCATGGCTGCCAAAGTAGTTGGGAAAGGACATGTTCACCACAGTGTTACATCACCTTTTCTTTTAACAACACTCAATAAACCTTTGGGAATTGAGGAAACTAATTGTTGAAGCTTTGAAAGTGGAATTCTTTCTCATTCTTGTTTTATGTAGAGCTTCAGTCCTTCAACAGTCCGGGGTCTCTGCTGTCGTATTTTACGCTTCATAATGCGCCACACATTTTTGATGGGATACAGGTCTGGACTGCAGGCAGGCCAGGAAAGTACCCGCACTCTTTGACTACAAAACCACGCTGTTGTAACACGTGGCTTGGCATTGTCTTGCTGAAATAAGCAGGGGCGTCCATGATAACGTTGCTTGGATGACAACATATGTTGCTCCAAAACCTGTATGGACCATTTGGCATTAATAGTGCCTTCACAGATGTGTAAGTTACCCATGCCTTGGGCACTAATACACCCCCATACCATCACACATGCTGGCTTTTGAACTTTGCGCCTATAACAATCCGGATGGTTATTTTCCTCTTTGTTCTGGAGGACACCACGTCTTCTGTTTCCAAATATTATTTGAAATGTGGACTCGTCAGACCACAGAATACTTTTCCACTTTACATCCGTCCATCTTAGATGAGCTCGGGCCCAGCCAAGCCGGCGGCGTTCCTTGGTGTTGTTGATAAATGGGGTTTGCTTTGCATAGTAGAGTTTTAACTTGCACTTACAGATGTAGCAACCAACTGTAGTTACTGACAGTGGTTTTATGAAGTGTTCCTGAGCTCATGTGGTGATATCCTTTACACACTGATGTCTGTTTTTGATGCAGTACCGCCTGAGGGATCAACGGTCCGTAATATCATCGCCTACGTGCAGTGATTTCTCCAGATTCTCTGAACCTTTTGTTGAGTTTACGGACCGTAGATAGATTCCTTGCAATAGCTCATTGAGACAATTGGCTTACAAATTGGTGACCCTCGTCCTAACCTTGTTTGTAAATTACTTAGCCTTTCATGGACGCTGCTTTTATACCGAATCATGGCACCCACCTGTTCCCAATTAGCCTGCACACCTGTGGGATGTTACAAATAAGTGTTTGATGAGAATTTCTCAACTTTATCAGTATTTATTGCCACATTTCCCAACTTCTTTGTCAAGTGTTGCTGGCATCAAATTCTAAAGTTAATGATTTGCAAAAAAAAAATGTTTATCAGTTTGAACATCAAATATGTTGTCTTTGTAGCATATTCAACTGAATATGGGTTGAAAAGGATTTGTAAATCATTGTATTCCGTTTATATTTACATCTAACACAATTTCCCAACTCATATGGAAACAGGGTTTGTAGAATAAATCCAAATTCCGTCTTACAATCTTTATCTTCATTATTTATTTCAACTTTTTGTTATTCAAGTATGCATTTTTAAATGTAATAAATTTTATTGACAAGCAATTCTATTATCGTCATACTTGTTAGCTGGAGGCTTTACTCCTTAACTCTGTGGTAATATTCTTTAAATAGAACCAATAGAACGTTAATGTTAAATCTTACTTGTGAAAAGTAATACCCCAATTCCTATTTTCAACAGTCCGCTCATTTGGGCAGAAAAACGCTGAACACCATCTTTGTTTTCTACCTGTCAACTGTCAGTTTAGCATCTTTGTTTTCTACCTGTCAACTGTCAGTTTAGCATCTTTGTTTTCTACCTGTCAACTGTCAGTTTAGCATCTTTGTTTTCTACCTGTCAACTGTCAGTTTAGCATCTTTGTTTTCTACCTGTCAACTGTCAGTTTAGCGTCTTTGTTTTCTACCTGTCAACTGTCAGTTTAGCATCTTTGTTTTCTAACTGTCAACTGTCAGTTTAGCATCTTTGTTTTCTACCTGTCAACTGTCAGTTTAGCATCTTTGTTTTCTACCTGTCAACTGTCAGTTCAGCATCTTTGTTTTCTAACTGTCAACTGTCAGTTTAGCATCTTTGTTTTCTACCTGTCAACTGTCAGTTTAGCATCTTTGTTTTCTAACTGTCAACTGTCAGTTTAGCATCTTTGTTTTCTACCTGTCAACTGTCAGTTTAGCATCTTTGTTTTCTACCTGTCAACTGTCAGTTCAGCATCTTTGTTTTCTAACTGTCAACTGTCAGTTTAGCATCTTTGTTTTCTACCGGTCAACTGTCGGTTTGGCATCTTTTTTTTTCTACCTGTCAACTGTCAGTTCAGCCTCTTTGCTTTCTACCTGTCAACTGTCAGTTTAGCATCTTTGTTTTCTACCTGTCAGTTCAGCCTCTTTGCTTTCTACCTGTCAACTGTCAGTTTAGCATCTTTGTTTTCTACCTGTCAACTGTCAGTTCAGCCTCTTTGCTTTCTACCTGTCAACTGTCAGTTTAGCATCTTTGTTTTCTACCTGTCAACTGTCAGTTTAGCATCTTTGTTTTCTACCTGTCAACTGTCAGTTTAGCATCTTTGTTTTCTACCTGTCAACTGTCAGTTTAGCATCTTTGTTTTCTACCTGTCAACTGTCAGTTTAGCATCTTTGTTTTCTACCTGTCAACTGTCAGTTTAGCATCTTTGTTTTCTACCTGTCAACTGTCAGTTTAGCATCTTTGTTTTCTACCTGTCAACTGTCAGTTTAGCATCTTTGTTTTCTACCTGTCAACTGTCAGTTTAGCATCTTTGTTTTCTACCTGTCAACTGTCAGTTTAGCGTCTTCGTTTCCTACCTGTCAACTGTCAGTTTAGCATCTTTGTTTTCTAACTGTCAACTGTCAGTTTAGCATCTTTGTTTTCTACCTGTCAACTGTCAGTTTAGCATCTTTGTTTTCTACCTGTCAACTGTCAGTTTAGCATCTTTGTTTTCTACCTGTCAACTGTCAGTTCAGCCTCTTTGCTTTCTACCTGTCAACTGTCAGTTTAGCATCTTTGTTTTCTACCTGTCAACTGTCAGTTTAGCATCTTTGTTTTCTACCTGTCAACTGTCAGTTTAGCATCTTTGTTTTCTACCTGTCAACTGTCAGTTTAGCATCTTTGTTTTCTACCTGTCAACTGTCAGTTTAGCGTCTTTGTTTTCTACCTGTCAACTGTCAGTTTAGCATCTTTGTTTTCTAACTGTCAACTGTCAGTTTAGCATCTTTGTTTTCTACCGGTCAACTGTCGGTTCGGCATCTTTTTTTTTCTACCTGTCAACTGTCAGTTCAGCCTCTTTGCTTTTGTACCTGTCAACTGTCAGTTTAGCATCTTTGTTTTCTACCTGTCAACTGTCAGTTTAGCATCTTTGTTTTCTACCTGTCAACTGTCAGTTTAGCATCTTTGTTTTCTACCTGTCAACTGTCAGTTTAGCATCTTTGTTTTCTACCTGTCAACTGTCAGTTTAGCATCTTTGTTTTCTACCTGTCAACTGTCAGTTTAGCATCTTTGTTTTCTACCTGTCAACTGTCAGTTTAGCATCTTTGTTTTCTACCTGTCAACTGTCAGTTTAGCATCTTTGTTTTCTACCTGTCAACTGTCAGTTTAGCATCTTTGTTTTCTACCTGTCAACTGTCAGTTTAGCATCTTTGTTTTCTACCTGTCAACTGTCAGTTTAGCATCTTTGTTTTCTACCTGTCAACTGTCAGTTTAGCATCTTTGTTTTCTACCTGTCAACTGTCAGTTTAGCATCTTTGTTTTCTACCTGTCAACTGTCAGTTTAGCATCTTTGTTTTCTACCGGTCAACTGTCAGTTTAGCATCTTTGTTTTCTACCTGTCAACTGTCAGTTCAGCATCTTTGTTTTCTAACTGTCAACTGTCAGTTTAGCATCTTTGTTTTCTACCGGTCAACTGTCGGTTTGGCATCTTTTTTTTTCTACCTGTCAACTGTCAGTTCAGCCTCTTTGCTTTCTACCTGTCAACTGTCAGTTTAGCATCTTTGTTTTCTACCTGTCAACTGTCAGTTCAGCCTCTTTGCTTTCTACCTGTCAACTGTCAGTTTAGCATCTTTATTTTCTACCTGTAAACTGTCAGTTTAACATCATTGTTTTCTACCTGTCAACTGTCAGTTTAGCATCTTTGTTTTCTACCTGTCAACTGTCAGTTTAGCATCTTTGTTTTCTACCGGTCAACTGTCAGTTTAGCATCTTTGTTTTCTACCTGTCAACTGTCAGTTCAGCATCTTTGTTTTCTAACTGTCAACTGTCAGTTTAGCATCTTTGTTTTCTACCGGTCAACTGTCGGTTTGGCATCTTTTTTTTTCTACCTGTCAACTGTCAGTTCAGCCTCTTTGCTTTCTACCTGTCAACTGTCAGTTTAGCATCTTTGTTTTCTACCTGTCAACTGTCAGTTCAGCCTCTTTGCTTTCTACCTGTCAACTGTCAGTTTAGCATCTTTATTTTCTACCTGTAAACTGTCAGTTTAACATCATTGTTTTCTACCTGTCAACTGTCAGTTTAGCATCTTTGTTTTCTACCTGTCAACTGTCAGTTTAGCATCTTTGTTTTCTACCTGTCAACTGTCAGTTTAGCATCTTGGTTTTCTACCTGTCAACTGTCAGTGAGCGAAGAGTAGATCTCACGATCTACTCTTCGCTCACTCGTGAACAAGACCCCTAGGTACTTGAACTCCTCCATTTGGGGCAGGGTCTCCTCCTCAACCCGGAGATGGCATTCCACCCTTTTCCGGGCGAAAGCCATAGACTCGGACTTGGAGGTGCTGACTCTCATTCCGGTGGCTTCACACTCGGATGCGAACCGATCCAGTGTGAGCTGAAGATCCCGGCCAGATGAAGCCATCAGGACCACATCATCTGCAAAAAGCAGAGACCTAATACCGCTGCCACCAAACCGGAACCCCTCAACGCCTTGACTGCGCCTAGAAATTCTGTCCATAAAAGTTATGAACAGAATCGGTGACAAAGGACAGCCTTGGCGTAGTCCAACCCTCACTGGAAATGTGTTCGACTTACTGCAGGCAATGCGGACCAAGCTGGGACACTGATCATACAGGGAGCGGACCGCCACAATAAGACAGACCGATACCCCATATTCTCTGAGCACTCCCCACAGGACTTCCCGAGGGACACGGTCGAATGCCTTCTCCAAGTCCACAAAGCACATGTAGACTGGTTGGGCAAACTCCCATGCACCCTCAAGAACCCTGCCGCGAGTATAGAGCTGGTCCACAGTTCCACAACCAGGACAAAAACCACACTGTTCCTCCTGAATCCGAGGTTCGACTATCCGGCGTGGCCTCCTCTCCAGTGTGATCCCACGATAGTTGGAACACACCCTCCGGTCCCCCTTCTTAAAGAGAGGAACCACCACCCCGGTCTCCCGATCCAGAGCCACCGCCCCTGATGTCCACGCGATGCTGCAGAGTCTTGTCAACCAAGACAGCCCCACAGCATCTTGGATGCTGTCAACTATCAGTTCAGCATCTTTGTTTCCGTCCTGTCAACTGCCAGTTTAGCCTGCTCGCCGGCTCCTCATCACCACTTCAAGATGGCGGCCGAATTTCTCGTGTCACAGCAGCCAATGCTGAGTCTACTTATAAGATGTCTATCCATCAGCACAGACCTGGACTTCTGTGCTCTACAGCCTCCAATTGAATCCAAACAGTTAGTTTGAGCCCAGGAAGAAGAGGTGAGCTTACCTGTAGCATCTTTGATCTTTTCCTTTTCCCCAGGTCTTTTAGTCCAAAGATTTAGCATGTGTCACTGTCGCTGTCCTGCTGCCATCAGCTGCTCTGCAACACCACCGGACAAGGTCCTGAGCAGCCAAACTTTTATGGAGTGCTGGCGTGAGCTGCCAATTAGTCTGATCGTGCTCACATGTGCGCTCCACCGTGGAGAGGTGAGGCTGATGTCATCAGCACACGCTCACAGGACAACCTCCCAAACAATGAGGGTCAGGGCAATGAATGGAATGACTGCATGAAGGAGTGAACATGTTAAAAATCGGTTAACAAGAGTGAGAACATGAGAAGAATGAAGGTCAGGGCAATGAATGAAGTGACTGCATGAAATAGTGAAAATGTTAAAAATGCAGTTAACAAGAGTGAGAACATGAGAGGAATGAGAATCAAGGCAATGAATGAAATGACTGCATGAAGGAGTGAACATGTTAAAAATCGGTTAACAAGAGTGAGAACATGAGAGGAATGAGGGTCAAGGCAATGAATGAAATGACTGCATGAAGGAGTGAACATGTCAAAAATCGGTTAACAAGAGTGAGAACATGAGAAGAATGAAATGACTGCATGAAGGAGTGAACATGTTAAAAATCGGTTAACAAGAGTGAGAACAGGAGAAGAATGAAGGTCAGGGCAATGAATGAAGTGACTGCATGAAATAGTGAACATGTTAAAAATGCAGTTAACAAGAGTGAGAACATGAGAGGGATGAGGATCAAAGCAATGAATGAAATGACTGCATGAAATAGTGAACATGTTAAAAATGCAGTTAAAAGAGTGAGAACATGAGATGAATGAGGATCAGGGTAATGAATGGAATGACTGCATGAAATAGTGAACATGTTAAAAATGCAGTTAACAAGAGTGAGAACATGAGAGGAATGAGGGTCGGGGGAATGAATGGAATGACTGTGTGAAAGAGTGAACATGTTAAAAAATCCAATTAACAATAATGAGAACAGGTGAGGAATGAGGATCAGGGTAATGAATGGAATGACTGCATGAAGTAGTGAAAGTGTTAAAAATGCAGTTAACAAGAGTGAGAACATGAGAGGAATGAGGGTTGGGGCAATGAAAGGAATGACTGCATGAAATAGTGAACGTGTTAAAAATGCAGTTAAAAGAGTGAGAACATGAGAGGAATGAGGGTCAGGGCAATGAATGGAATGACTGCATGAAATAGTGAACATGTTAAAAAATCCAGTAAACAATAATGAGAACAGGTGAGGAATGAGGATCAGGGTAATGAATGGAATGACTGCATGAAGTAGTGAACATGTTAAAAATGCAGTTAACAAGCGTGAGAACATGAGAAGAATGAAATGACTGCATGAAGGAGTGAACATGTTAAAAATCGGTTAACAAGAGTGAGAACATGAGAAGAATGAAGGTCAGGGCAATGAATGAAGTGACTGCATGAAATAGTGAACATGTTAAAAATGCAGTTAAAAGAGTGAGAACATGAGATGAATGAGGGTCAGGGTAATGAATGGAATGACTGCATGAAGTAGTGAACATGTTAAAAATGCAGTTAACAAGAGTGAGAACATGAGAGGAATGAGGGACAGGGCAATGAATGAAGTGACTGCATGAAATAGTGAACATGTTAAAAATGCAGTTAAAAGAGTGAGAACATGAGATGAATGAGGGTCAGGGTAATGAATGGAATGACTGCATGAAGTAGTGAACATGTTAAAAATGCAGTTAACAAGAGTGAGAACATGAGAGGAATGATGGTCGGGGCAATGAATGGAATGACTGTGTGAAAGAGTGAACATGTTAAAAAATCCAGTTAACAATAATGAGAACAGGTGAGGAATGAGGATCAGGGTAATGAATGGAATGACTGCATGAAGTAGTGAAAGTGTTAAAAATGCAGTTAACAAGAGTGAGAACATGAGAGGAATGAGGGTTGGGGCAATGAAAGGAATGACTGCATGAAATAGTGAACGTGTTAAAAATGCAGTTAAAAGAGTGAGAACATGAGAGGAATGAGGGTCAGGGCACTGAATGGAATGACTGCATGAAATAGTGAACATGTTAAAAAATCCAGTAAACAATAATGAGAACAGGTGAGGAATGAGGATCAGCGTAATGAATGGAATGACTGCATGAAGTAGTGAACATGTTAAAAATGCAGTTAACAAGCGTGAGAACATGAGAGGAATGAGGGTCAGGGTAATGAATGGAATGACTGCATTAACAAGTGAACATGTTAAAAAATCCAGTTAACAGTAATGAGAACAGGTGAGGAATGAGGATCAGGGTAATGAATGGAATGACTGCATGAAATAGTGAACATGTTAAAAAATTCAGTAAACAATAATGAGAACAGGTGAGGAATGAGGATAGGGGAATGAATGGAATGACTGCATGAAGTAGTGAACATGTTAAAAATGCAGTTAACAAGAGTGAGAACATGAGAGGAATGAGGGTCAGGGTAATGAATGGAATGACTGCATGAAGTAGTGAACATGTTAAAAAATGCAGTTAACAAGAATGAAAACATGCGAGGAACGAGATAACAGTTTGGGTCCTATTTTTCAATTCACTCATTCATGCCAGTCAATTTGCTGCCATGGAGACGAGGCGGCCATGTCTCTTGAGCCCCTCCATTAGCATGAGAAGCGCTACACTAGCATTGAGTGTTTGTCCGCATGAATCACCTCTGATTGAGCCATCCACACCATGGCCATCAATGGCCACTTTATTAGGCACGAGCTGAAGACTCCATGGCGGCGCCCTCCAACCACAAGAGAGGCTATTTTCTGCCCTCCTGCGAATGGGAGCGCATGACTCACGTCACCTTTGGTCCTCAAATTGACAAATCAGAACCTGAATGAGCTCACTGCCTTTGTGACGTACTGAAGTGCGTTCATGGATTCATTAATGAAGGAGTGTGTGACGTAGCATGCGGGGTGAAAGGGAAGGCAGTTGTGTCCCTCTTTGGAAACTCTCATGGTGTAGAGCAGGGGTCACCAATGTGGTCAATTGTATAGAATATGTACTGTACTGTGTAAACCAGAGGTCACCAACCCGGTGCCCGCGGGCACCAGGTAGCCCGTAAGGACCCGATGAGTGACCCGCTGGCCTGTTCTAAAAATATCTCAAATAGCAGCACTTACCAGTGAGCTGCCTCTATTTTTTAAAGTGTATTTATTTACAAGGAAGCTGGTCTCGCTTTGCTCGACATTTTTAATTCTGAGAGACAAAACTCAAAAAGAATTTGAAAATCCAACAAAATATTTTAAAGACTTGGTCTTCGCTTGTTTAAATAAATTCATTTATTTTTTGACTTTGCTTCTTATAACTTTCAGAAAGACAATTTTAGAGAAAAAATACAACCTTGAAAATGATTTTAGGATTTTTAAACACACATACCTTTTTACCTTTTAAATTCCTTCCTCTTCTTTCCTGACAATTTAAATCAATGTTCAAGTAAATGTATTTTTTTGATTGTGAAGAATGATAAATACATTTTAATTTAATTCTTAATTTAAGCTTCTGTTTTTTCGACAAAGAGTATTTGTGAAATATTTCTTCAAACTTAATATGATTAAAATTCAAAAAAATTATTCTAGCAAATCTAGAAAATCTGTAGAATCAAATTTAAATCTTACTTCAAAGTATTTTGAATTTCTTGGGAGTTCAAACCCCGGCCGAGTCATACCAAAGACTATAAAAAAAATGGGAGCCATTACCTCCCTGCTTGGCACTCAGCATCAAGTGTTGGAATTGGGGGTTAAATCACCATAAATGATTCCCGGGCGCGGCACCGCTGCTGCCCACTGCTCCCCTCACCTCCCAGGGAGTGAACAAGGGAATGGGTCAAATGCAGAGGACAAATTACTTTACTTCTTTTAAAAAAATTGTTCTGGAAAATATAGGAGAAATAATGATTTGTCTTTGTTAGAAATATATATTTGTTATATATTCTAACAAAGTGCAGATTGGATTTTAACCTATTTAAAACATATCATCAAAAATATATATTTATTGTGATAAATCATTAGGATGATCAGTGTTTCCACAAAGATAAATATAATTAATTATTAATAATAACATAGAGTTAAAGGTAAATTGAGCAAATTCGCTATTTCTGGCAATTTATTTAAGTGTGTATCAAACTGGTAGCTCTTTGCATTAATCAGTACCCAGGAAGTAGCTCTTGGTTTCAAAAAGGTTGGTGACCCCTGGTGTAGAATGTGTCTTTTCTTTTCCAACATTATTGTTTTGGTTCCAACATGTTTAACGACTAGATGAGGCAGTTCCTGAGGGAACTGAATGTGAACGCTCCAATGCTGAAGTTGAACTGAAATGCTGACAGAATGTAGTATGAATGTAAGAATAATTTGAATGTTGAAGAGTTTAAATTTCCAGGAAAACTGGACTTTGGTATGGAACTAGGGAAAGTGTGAGTTTGAATGTCCAGGATGAGTGGACTATGTTGATGTTGGAATGGTTTGAATAGGTTGAAAAATGTGGGAATTGTGGAACTTGGAAAAATGTTCTATTCATTCCAATGGGAACTTCCTGGAAATTTGGCAATTTTGGTAAAAGCGGGATTTTGTTGAACATGATTAATAGCATGAATGTCCTGAATCGGTTGGTGTTGGAATTGTTTTAATCGGTCAAGAAATGTTGAAGTAGTTAATTTTAAATTGAGAAATGGTATTATGGAATTCCTGGAGTTTCGGGAAAACTGGGAATTTTTCTAGTTCCTAAACTAACTTGCTTTTTTTTTGCCCTGAATAAGAAACATGTTTTGACGGTGGAACAGTTGAAAAAAGGAAAAAGGAAAAGGAGTAGTTGAACAAAAAAGGTTGGAAATAGGGTTGGAAAAAAAAAACAGGTATTCCAGGAAATGTGTTGAACGTGGAAAAATGGTAGTTTGAATGTCCAGGATGAGTGGAATGTGTTGATGGTGGTTTGAATCGGTTGAAAAATGTGGTAATAGTGCAACTTGGAAAAATCTCCATTCATTCCAATGGGAACTTCCGGAAATTTGGGAATTTTGGGAAAAGCAGGATTTTCGGGGAAAATTATTAGGAGCATGAATGTCCTAAATGAGCTGAATTGGTTGGTTTTGGAATTGTTAAAATCGGGAAATAAATGTTGAAGTAGTAAATGGTATTAAGGAATTTCGGGAAAATCTGGATTTTTTTTTGAAAATTGTCAAAAACTTAAATGTTCTAAATGAGTTGAAATAGTTGGTGTTGAAATTCATCAAATCGGTGGCGAAATGTTGAAGTGGTAACATGCTGAATTGAGAAATGGGATTACGGAATTCCTGGATTTTCGGGAAAACCGGGAATTTTTCCAGTTAAAAAAAACAGCTTTGTTTTTTTGTCGTCAATAAGAGGAATAATTTGACGGTGGAACGGTTGAAGTGGGTTGAAAAATGTGGGAAGAGTAGTCGCCGGAAAAAAGGGTGGAAATAGGGCTTTAGAAAACCTGGAATTCTGGAAAATCCTGGAATTTCTTTGAGCTTGCAAAAAGGGTAGTTTGAATTTCCAGAATGGTGGAATATGTTGAAGGTGGATTGGTGTGAATCGGTTGAGTATCGGAATTTGGCTTGGAATTTAAGAAGTGTTAGTTTGAATGTCCAGGATGAGTGGAATGTGGTAATGTTGGAATGGTTGAATAGGTTGAAAGATGTAGGAATTGTGCAACTTGGAAAAATGTCCCATTCATATCAATGGGAACTTCCTGAAAATTTGGGAATTTTGGGAAAAGCGGGATTTTGGGGAAAATGATTAGGAGCATGAATGTCCTGAATGAACTGAACTGGTTGGTGCTGGAATTGTTTAAAACGGGCAAGATATGCTGAAGTAGTAAATGGTGTTAGGGAATTTTGGGAAAATCAGGAATTTTTTGGAAAATCGGAAAAACTAGATTGTTATGAATGAGTTGAAATGGTTGGTGTTGGAAGCGGTGGAGAAATGGTGAACTAGTAACATGTTGAATTGAGAAATGGGATTACGTCATTCCTGGATTTTCGGGAAATTTTCCAGTTCAAAAAAACACTTTGGTTTTTGTCCTGATTAAGAGGAATGTTTTCACGATGGAACAGTTGAAGTGGGTTGAAAAATGTGGGAGTAGTTGTCGCCGGAAAAAACGGTGAAATTTGGGCTTTTGAAAAAAACAGGATTTCTGGAAAATCCTGGAATTTCTTTGAGGTTGGAAAAGGGGTAGTTTGAATTTCCAGAATGGTGGAATATGTTGAAGGTAGAATGGTGTGAATCGGCTGGAAAATGTAGAAATGGTGGAAGTTTGAAAAACGGCCAATTCATTTTGAATGGGGAAAAATGTCCAGAAAAACCCGGAATTCAGGGAATTTTTGGGAATTTCTCTATTGTAGAATAGGCTGAACAGTTTGAATCGGGTGAAAAATGTGGAAGGTAGAGCGTGCCAATATCTGGAGTAGAAGAAGTAGTTTAAATATGTGTGAATGTTGTGGAGCATTCACACATATTTAAATCTGGAGAAGAGGTAGAAGAAGAAGTTTAAATATGTGTGAATGTTGTGGCGCATACACATATATTTAAATCTGGAGAAGAAGAAAAAGAAGTTTAAATATGTGTGAATGTTGTGGCGCATACACACAATAAACATGAGGAACATCACCTTGACACTTTTCAACGAAAAGGAGAAGGAAGAAGCCTCCTGGTCTCATGGATCCAGGTCACTATTTTCCAAAACGGCAATGAAAGAATACTTAGAAATTCAAACAACAACATTACAGCCTCCAAATGTGTGAAAGAAACCAGACTTAATAACAATAACGCAGTTGTGGACAAAATCACACGTGTTTACTTCTCTCCCGAGAAGGCATTTGCATCCTATTCGATGATGTGGATAGCAAGATGGTGGCTGCAGGGGGCGCCGTTAAGACAGATACAGTAGATGGATAGGTAGCAGATCTATTTTTAGAAAGAGCAGCTTCTCTCACGTGTCTGCTGCAGGATGCTTCGCGCGCCCTATTCATTCATTCGTTCATTCATTCATCATTTGACGTGGCATCAGAATGGAGATTTACGGCTGGATGGTGATAATCCCTTCATTGTCATTGTGTGTGTTTTTACTGCTGACCTCCATCCACCAGAAGAAGCTCAATGTTCTCTTGCTGCTCCAAAATGAGACGTTCAAGTGCCTCCTGGAATGAAAGACAAAATAAGCCCAGTTCACTAACAAGCGCCCAGATAAATAATCATGAAATATTGTCAGGCGTTCTTCGATGCAACACTCTCACCCCCCCTCCCTCGCCGGGCTCGGTGACTCCATCTACGTCGATCCGCTGGCTCCGCCCCTTACTCGGTTTTGTCCAAATCGGGCTTTTTGCGTCGCCGGAGCTCCCGACTCCATCCCTACGTCATCAGCGGGGAGAGGGAGCTGACGTCGGGGGCAGAGTCACCGAGAGGAGAGGGAGGGAGGGATGGAGGCGGGAGCTCCAGCATCCACTGATGTGAGACATCTCTCTCATCCTCCTCCCTCCTTCTTCTTACGTCGGCGTTGCTGCGTCGAGGGGGCCCCCCCGGTCCCAGGCTATATAAGAGACCTGCGAGCAGAGTCTCCCCTCAAACACACTCGCTGGATCCGGACTTCGGTGCCGAGAGACGTGGCGAGCACAGCCGCCCCGTTCAGCCGCTCTCCACCCGGGGAGGAGAGGAGGGCAGACGCTCACAAGCTCCACCAAATACATTTCTCTGGAAAAGGAGGCGCAATGAAAGTGCAATAACATCCCTGCAGTAGACACCTGTGAGGAGGGCTTTCCAGCTTCTTCTTTTCTTGGGAGCTCCCAGCCTGCACTGCAGCGTCAAGCCAGCATGTATCGCTCCACCAAGGGAGCGTCCAAGGCTCGACGGGACCAGATCAACGCCGAGATCCGGAACCTGAAGGACTTGTTGCCCATCTCCGACACGGACAAAGCCCGGCTGTCGTACCTGCACATCATGTCTCTGGCCTGCATGTACACCAGGAAGTCCGTCTTCTTCACTTCAACGGGTAAGAGAGCGTCAACAAGTGTGCGGGAAAATGCTGTCCGCGGTGCTGGAACCTGCATGGTCGCTGTCCGTGGTGCTGATGTCTTATCGCACCTTAATCCAGGGGCGCCAAACTCATTTTACATCGGGGACCACGGAGGAAAATCCACTCCCAAGTGGCACGTTCTGAAATTGTAAAAATCATAATGTTATAGTTTTTATTTACAATGACCTGTTGCGCTTAATAGTGTATATATATATATATATATGCTTATTTATATTTTATGAACAAATCATGTGATAATGTTGGGAGTATAACTGTCCTACTCAATATGACGAGTTATTTAAACATACCGTATTTCCTTGAATTGCCCCAGGGGTATATACCTTGAATTACTGCCAGGTCAAACTTGCTTCGCAAAATAATTAGTGCAAGCTTAGTATTAACGCCTGGTTAAACTCGTGACACTTGCCCTCTTAGCATTTTAAAAATGGAGGAGGCGGATTTCAATACTGGTAATTTGAAATTGCATAAAGGGAAGAAGATTAAGAGCTATTCAGTAGGATTTAAGGTCCAAGCTTACATCACACTCACATTTTTACTGCATGCCTTTGGTAAGTGCTGGAGTGAGAAGGTTTTAAAATAATTAGCGCATGCTTACTTTTACCGCATGCCTTTGGTAAGCGCAGGAGTGAGAAGAGGTTTTAAATTAAATGGCGCCCCGGCGGCAATTGAAGGAAATACAGTAAAACACGCAATGTGTCTAAAAATGCCTCACATTATGTATCTGCTTGAGTTTTACTAAAAACATATTGTTTTGTAAAGTTTGCCAACACAAAAATGTGTTTTCTACTCAATCTTCTTAAGATCCTGAGATCAATTTTCAATCAAGATGAAAAAAATATGTCAAAATCCAATTATAGTATGTTATTTAAGTGGTTTAATCATTTTCCTCGACCATATTTGCCAACCCTCCCGGATTTTCCGGGAAACTCCCAAAATTCAGCGCCTCTCCCGAAAACCACCCGGGACCAATTTTCTCCCGAAAATTCAGGCGGAGCTGGAGACCACGCCCCCTCCAGCTCCATGCGGCACTGAGTGAGGACAGCCTGTTTTCACGTCCGCTTTCCCACAATATAAACAGCGTGTCTGCCCAATGACGTTAAATCTGTAGAATGATCGAGGGCGAGTTCTTGGTTTCTTATGTGGGTTTATTGTTAGGCAGTTCCATTAACGTCCTCCCAGCGCGGTAACAACACACAACAACAGCAGTCACGTTTTTGTCTACCGTAAAGCAGTTAGTCTGCCGTAAACAGCAATGTCGTGACACTCTTAAACAGGACAATACTACCATCTGGTGCTGGTTGGCGCCTTGCATGGCAGCTCCCTCCATCAGTGTGTGAATGTGTGTGTGAATGGGTAAATGTGGAAGTAGTGTCAAAGCGCTTTGAGTACCTTGAAGGTAGAAAAGCGCTATACAAGTACAACCCATTTATTTATTTATTTATTTATCTACTGCACATGCATATGTGACAATAACATCTACGGCTCCTCCTCTCTTAACCACACACCTAACCCCGCCCCCCACCTCCCGAAATCGGAGGTTTTCAAGGTTGGCAAGTATGTCCTCGACTGATGTACTAACATCACGTGGTTGATTTTGTACATATATATACAAAGATACAAATAATTGGTATTGCGACATCTGGTGGACACATTGAGAACAGCAGTTTCTTTCAATTAAACATTTAGGGTTAATTTGTTGTACTTAGCAACGTACACGTGACACCCCTGCTTTAACCAATTATCCCCTGTGCTTTGACAACATCTAGAGGCGGACGGAGCGTCCAGCGAGCGGAGCGCGGGCTTCCTCTCCTTCCGCGAGCTGTCCGACTTGATGCAGGCGCTGCCGGGCTTCCTGATGCTGCTGACGGGGGAAGGGAAGCTGGTCTACCTGTCTGACAGCGTCTCCGAGCACCTGGGTCACTCCATGGTGAGTCCCCCTTCCCCCGCCCTCCCCGTTAAAGATGAGCACTTTTGGCTTCATCTGGTGTGTGGCGGCAGGTGGACCTGGTGGCGCAGGGGGACAGCGTGTACGACATCATCGATGCCTCGGACCAGCTGACCATGAGGAACAACCTGTCGAGATCCACCTCCACCGAGATGGGTGAGGAGACGGAACAATGTCGATGCTTCTTTTAGACCTCGTGAGTCCTGACAGTATGTTTATCTCCCAACCCCCCCTTCACAGATCGCCTATTCCGCTGTCACTTCAACACCTCCAAGTCGGTGCGCAGGCAGAGCGCTGGGAACAAGCTGGTTCTGATCCGAGCTCGCTGCCTCTCTGCTCACTCCGCCTCCCCGACCACGACCACCGCGTCCTACTGGTCCTCCAATCCAGTCTGGGTGTGCTTCTGCTCCCCTTTGGAGCACCAACCCACCCAGTCCGGCGAGTCCAGTGCTCCTCTGGGTGACACCAATCTATTCCTGGCCTCCTTTCACTCCCAGCATGGTCGCGACATGAGGCTACAGGCCGCCCAGGACAGGTACACTGGCACAATCATCAACAATGGGCATTATCTGTGAGATTGTGTGTGTGTGTAATGAGTAAAGCAGTCCACTGACTCACACACGGCCGCCCACTCTCTCCCCTGCAGTGTGAGCGCTTATCTGGGCTTTGATGTGGCAGCTTTACGTTCCTGCTCCTGGTACAGCCTCCTACACCCCCAGGATCTGTCACATGCTTCTACTCAACACCGTAGCCTGCGTAAGTCCGCTCGCACATACACACACACACACACACACACACACACACACACACACACACACACACAGACACACACACACACACACACACACACACACACACACACACACACACACACACACACACACACACACACACACACATTCTTGTATTTGTTACTTTCTTGAGACCTCCGAACCATGCCTATCTCTTGAGGACCACCCTTTCTAGGGTAATATATTTACAAATATGTAAATATTTGTGTCCACAACATTAATCATATATAATATAAAAAAAGCTTGTTGTGAAAAACGAGATGGAATTTCACAAGAAAAACGTAGAATTTCGGCGGTATTAGAATAAAAGTCGTCATTTTTACTCAACCAGAGTCAAAATTGCACAAGAGAAACGGAACGTTTGTGCAATGTTATGATAAAAGTTGGAATTTTACTCAATCACAGTCGCAATTTTACAAGAACAGCTCCAAATTTGTGCAATTTCATGAAAAGAGTCGCAACTTTACTCGACAAACGTTACAATTTTATGAGAAAACTTTAACACTTTGGCAATATTATAATAATAATCGGTACTTTACTCAAACCATTTCACTGTTTTAGAAAAACAACAAAAACATTGGCAATACTGTGATAAGTCAGAATTTTACATGACAAATGTCACCATTTTGCTATAAAAAATTTTACATGAAAAAGTAATAATTTAACATAAAAAAAGTAATAGTTTGACGAGAAAATATTGCTATATTACAGAAACAATATGAAAAATTGTTCCCAATTTTATAAGAAAAAAGTCTACACATTGTGAGAAAAAGACTGCTTTTAGTTCATTTTATTTTATTTGTATTGTTTGTAATTGGTTTTAGTCTTCATTATTTACTTCAAGTCATTACAGTATGTCTCTATATACATATTTATTTTTTAATAAAGTTTGGCCAAAAGGGGCACATTTTAATTTTTTACACACACTTGTTATTTCATATGTCGTTGTTTTTTTGCAATTGTTTTTTAATCTTAATTATTTACTTCAAGTTATTACATTATGTCTTTATATATATATTTATTTATTTATTTAAATACATTTTGGACAAAGGGGGGCGCATTTCCGTTTCTTACAGACACTTGTTATTTCATATGTTGTTGGTTTTTTTTTGCAATAGTTTTTTAATCTTAATTATTTGCTTCAAGTTATTACAGTATGTCTCTATATACATATTTATTTATTTCTTTAAATCAGTTTTGGCCAAAGAGTGGGGGCGCATTTCCGTTTCTTACACACACTCGTTATTTCATATGTTGAACAGAGGGGGAGCACTTTTAAAACAGACACAGTCAATTTGAAAAATCCCTGCTTTTTGGGACCACCCTCATTTTGACACATGTCACCAGCAGGGGTGCAAATGAGACATTGTCTATTAGATGCAATGTTATTGGGACTATGATTTATGTCATCACTTGTTCACACCTCCTCATAGGGAGGATACTTTTCCTTCTTCATGTCTCAAGAAGGGCAGAAATACAAGAACACACTCACACACACACCATGCCCACTGATGCCCTACTGGAAAAGAAGAGCGAGATAAAAAATGGGGGAGGATGATTAATGGGATTACTAACTCCGGCTATGACTCAACAGTGCGAGAGGGAGGAGAGGGCCGGGCTGAGATGGTGGTGCGCGTACAAGCTCAGGACCAGACGTGGGTTTGGATCTACATGGTGCTCCAGCTGCAGCCCGGAGAAATCCCCATCAGCAGCAGCAACTACGTCATCAGGTACGCCTGCACCTGTTGCTGTAGTAACAATATGGACGCCATTGAGACGAAGAAGTTGTACATGTAATGCATGTGATGATGAATGGAGGGTGAATAGTTTGAGTCAAAAGATGTCTCCTAGCCAATCAGTGACTTACTTGTAATAATCTAAACTTGGTCCTAACACGTCCTTGGTCTCCCCCCCGCAGCGAGTCGGAGGCTTGGTCCGTGCGTCAGCAGCTGAGCTCCGAGCAGAGTCAGCTCAGCCTGGTTCTCAGCGCCGGCCCCTCCCAACAGGAGGGCGCCGGCCTCCAGTCTCCGGAGACCCTCTCCAGCCCGGACCAGGTCTTCACCCCGGGCAGCAGCGGCCTGTCCGGCCAGTCCTTCGACTTCAGCACGGCGGGCTGCAGCGTGGCGTCCTCCGACGAGCGCGGGAGCTTGGCTGCCGAGGCGGTGCGGCCGGAGGGGGAGCCGCGCTCCAGCATCTCCTCCCTGGAGGAGGACGCCTTCTTCCAGCCGCCTCCCGTGCGCAGCAGCAGCCCCTCCTCCCCCACCCCGCTCACGGTGGAGACGGTGTCCGACTTGGACTTTTTAACGCAGAACATCCTCATGCCGCCCTCCTTTGAGCTGGACCCCCCGCTGCCGTCCCTCCCGCTGCCGCTCCCCCCGGTGCCTACCTCGGCTCAGCAGACCAAGGAGTTTGTGTGCACCCCTCCTTACACCCCCCACATTGGAGGGGCGAGCTTCCCGTTCGGGGAACCCCTCTTCAGCTTCGACCCCACCGGCACCACCACGCCGCCCCCCTCTGCCACTACAGCCACCGCCACCACCTCCCTTGCCCCCTCTGCGTCATCCTCGGCGCCTCCCACCACCGCCTCCAGCCCCGCCCCCACCAGCAACCTGTCCACCAAGCTCCCGCTCAGCCTTTCCACCCCCTCCACGGAACTCCTCTTCCCGGTGGAGCCCTGCTGCGGAGCACTGTATGAAAAACTGCCGCCCACCCCGGACAGCCCCGGAGACGACGACTGCACGGTGATGACCCTCCCTGAGGTCCGGGGTCCGCTCTATGTCGACGTACCCTTGGGGCCTCTTCAGTGTCCCCCCGAGGGCCTCCTCACCCCTGAGGCGTCCCCTGGCAAACAGCCCTGCCTCGCCTTCTTCTCCCTGGAGCGGGAGCGTGAGAAGGAGAGGGCGGAGATCTCCCTCCTGGCCCAGCACATCAGCTCCTTGGCCGAGGGCTTCTACCTGGACCCGCTCCTGTCCAAACTCTCTCCAATGTCCCCCTCCTCCTCGCCTCCCTCGCCCTTTCTGTCTTCTGCAGACTCCGCCGACTCGGTCCAAGTGCTGCGGGAGTTTTATCCCATCAAAGCGTGGCGAGGTCTGGACATCTTCATGGAGGACGACGACTCTCTGTTTGAAGAGAGCGTCCTAGAAACTCTCCTCCAAGACGTCCCTCCTCAGTCCGAACCCTCCAGTCCGGTCTCTCCCCAGACCCCTGTGTGCTGGCACAAGGCCTCCCGGTTTGAGGAGGCGGGCCAATTCTGTAGCGTCCAATCGGCGCAAGCTAACTCTGCGGAGGTGTGCGGGGAGACCGAGGTGAGCATGGAGGAGGAGCAAGCGGAGGAAGCCATGGAGATCGAGGCGGCGTCTTCCCCGATGTCATCCTGCTCGTCTGTGCCTCCTCTGCTCCTCACCGCCTCGCCGGGGCCCGTCGTCGCCACTAGCGCATCCTCCACGCCGGCCGTCTCCCCCGCACCCGTCTCCTGCGCCCAGTCCCTCCTGGAGGAGCTGGCCGTCCTGGAGCCCATGTTTGGGGCAGCTGCCTCCATCGCCCCTGGTTTAGGGCAACAACCTGAGTTGTATCAACTCCAGCGTCATCCATCGCCACAGTGCTTCCACAAAGGTGAGATCCCGCCCACTTACTCCTATGTTTGTCACCCACATCACCCTGAAAACACTGACTTTTGCCTCTCTTTCTTCTTTTGTCTTCCAGATGGGAGTGGAAGCATCCCTCCGTTCTAAAATAAGTCTGTGACTTACTTCATCGAGTATGGCATATTGTCATATTTTGTGGAGACACTTTTACTGCAAAGTAAAACATATTTAAGTGTATAAATATACATAATGTATATACAACTACATGTCTCCCGGGAACAAAAAAAATGGCCTTGCTATTTTTCCCCCAACCATGAAGCTGGTTACTCCTACACAACATTCCCACCACAACAACAATAAGGGCCCCCGACTGACTTGAGTCCTGAGTCCATGTGGTGTCTCCTGCTTCAGATACCAGCTCTGAACTCGTTAAGCCTTGTTTGACTTAAGACATGCATTTGTATTCACTCGTAGTGAAAAAGAAAAAAGGTTGTAAACTTGACAAAAAAAAAAATGTTTTTACAGTTGAATTTTAGCTTTTTTTTTTTTGCAGCAACGCAAACTCAAAACTCAAAAGAAAAAAAAAAGCTACCATGAACGCTCTTTGACTTTTTTTCTGAATCTGAATCAATAGCACATCCATATATCCATTTTATATCGCTTATCCCTATCCGGGTTGCGGGGGGTGCTGGAGCCTATCTCAGCTGCACTCGGGCGGCAGGCGGTGTACACCCTGGACAAGTCGCTATCTCATTTTTTTTCCTGAGGGAACTCTCCTGAAGGAATCAGTAAAGTACTACCTATCTATCTCATCACTAGGACCCACACAGATAGACAACATTCACACTCACACACTAGGGGACCATTTAGTGTGGCCATTGCCACAAAATGACCCACTTTTGAATTTTGAGTTTGCAGCTTGAAACATTCCAATGTGCGTCCGCCATCTGCCTGCCATCTACCTTCTGTGTGCGATGTGCAAGCAACCAAGCATGCGGAGACTCCAAGTTGGTGCCGCTCTCTCCTCGTACTTGTACATTAAGACTCTGAATGTTGGACTTTGGTTCGGGGGTTCTGGATAATCCGGGCAGCATCAATATTTGCCATGCTGCGTGCGGCTGCTTATCAAGAAAAGTGACATCGCGCCTCCGCGCGGTGCGTGGCGGCTTTATCGACTTCCACGCCGACGAACGATTCTTCTTTTTTGAGAGGGGTTAGGGGGCGTTACTCGGGACTATCATCCGCCCGAGCCACGCGGCCGGGGGATGGTACTATTCCCACGGTGCGGACGCGCTCACGTAGAATTGTCTACGGTCAAGTAAAGGATTGATTCCTACGTTCTAGCTATTAATGGCTAACTTAATATACGTGTCAATACTGTGCTGTGTGTGTGCGTGACACTGGAGGAAGCTATTTTGCATTACGAGCAAGTTCTTTACAAGAAGGTTGTGCACATTTGTATGAAGAAGTTTGTACATATGAGATTTATATGAATACAGAATGGACATTGTGGACCAGTGTTCTATTGTGTTGCTAATAAGTGTATTTGATTGTCCACAAATGCATTTATAATAAAGTGCACTTAAAGGCCTACTGAAATGAGATTTTCTTATTTAAACAGGGATAGCAGGTCCATTCTATGTGTCATACTTGATCATTTCGCGATATTGCCATATTTTTGCTGAAAGGATTTACTAGACAACATCGACAATAAAGTTCGCAACTTTTGGTCGCTAATAAAAAAACCTTGCCTGTACTGGAAGTAGCAGACGATGTGCGCGTGACGTCACGGGTTGTGGAGCTCCTCACATCTGAACATTGTTTACAATCATGGCCACCAGCAGCGAGAGCGATTCGGACCGAGAAAGCGACAATTTCCCCATTAATTTGAGCGAGGATGAAAGATTCATAGATGAGGATAGTGAGAGTGAAGACTTTAAAAAAAAAAAAAAAAAAAAAAAAAAGACGAAGGCAGTGTGAGCGATCCAGATGTTATTAGACACATTTACTAGGATAATTCTGGAAAATCTGCTTATTGTGTTACTCGTGTTTTACTCAGATTATATAGTCATACCTGAAAGTCGGAGGGGTGTGGTGACCGCCAGTGTCTCTGAGGGAAGCCACGGAGGAGCCAAGAAAGTCGCAGCTGCCTCTTTGACAGCTGCACGAGGAACGACACAAGCTCATGTCTACGGTAATAGCCGACTTATTAGCACAATTTTCTCACCGAAACCTGCCGGTTGACATGTGGTAGAGAACCATGTTCGCTTGACCGCTTTGTTCCATATTAAAGCTTCACCGTCATCTTTAGGGCATGCAAACAAAGAAACACCGGCTGTGTTTGTGTTGCTACAGCCGGCTGCAATACACCACTTTCCACCAACATCTTTCTTCTTTGTAGTCTCCATTATTAATTGAACAAATTGCAAAAGATTCAGCAACACAGATTTCCAGAATACTGTGTAATTATGCGATAAAAACAGACTACTTTTAGCCGTGATCGGTGCTGGAAAAACATGTCCGCTACAACCGGTGACATCACAAGCACGCGTCATCATTCCGCGACATTTTCAACAGGATACTTCGCGGGAAATATAAAATTGCAATTTAGTAAACTAAAAAGGCCGTATTGGCATGTGTTGCAATGTTAATATTTCATCATTGATATATAAACTACCAGACTGCGTGGTCGGTAGTAGTGGGTTTCTGTAGGCCTTTAATGCGGCTGATGTGTCGTCACAGTCAAGCCCCACCCCCTCACTCTCTCTTGCATCAGCATCATCATCAGCATCATCCTCGCCTCCTTTTTTTTCTTCCCCCTGGAGCGCGTTTCGCTCGGCAACAGCGCTGACGCACACGCATGATGAGACAGAATGAGACTCTGTCTGACTCAGAGTGACGCACGCCGGGCTTTGTGCGTACGCGCGTGCGCACTCGCTCATGGCGCAACGACTGTGATGATGATGATAATGATGATGATAATGATGACACACGCACTTTTACAAAAAGCACACTTACCCACATTCGCCGGCTGCACCTGTGAGGCTCCATGTCCATATATAGGCATTCCTGCTCGGTCTATTCTCAGCATCCGTTCAGCAGGGGAGGGCTGGAGTGAGGAGACAAAGGGAGTTAAATTTAGAGGTACAGTAAGGAGGACCGATGGAGAGAGGATGCCAGAAACCATCAATGGCGACAAATTACATTAGAAAAAAAAAAAAAAAACTGGAAAAAAACACAGCAGACATGCTTAAATCCTTTTCTTTTATAAGTAAATCACTATTCAGGTGATTTATTATAAAATAGAATATAATAGAATAGAAATTACTTTGTTGATCCCTGGGGGAAATTCAGCACCACAGTTCGCTCACAATAAATAAATAAACACTTAGGTCTTTTTTTTACATGTGAATATTATAAATAGTCTATAATAAAGCATTATTCCCAGGTAAATAATATAAATACAGTCTATTATACAGCATTATTCACATGTGAATAATATACAGTCTAAAATACAGCATTATTCACATGTAAGTATTATAAATACAGTCTATTATACAGCATTATTCACATGTGAATAATATAAATACAGTCTAAAATACAGCATTATTAACAGGTAAATAATATAAATACAGTCTATTATACAGCATTATTCACATGTGAATAACATAAATACAGTCTATTATACAGCATTATTCACATGGGAATGACATAAATACAGTCATTATATAGCATTATTCACATGTGAATAACATAAATACAGTCCATTATACAGCATTATTCACATGGGAATGACATAAATACAGTCATTATATAGCAATATTCACATGTGAATAATGTAAATACAGTCTATTATACGACATTATTCACATGTGAATAACAGTCTATTATACAGCATTATTCACACGTGAATAATATAAATACAGTTTATTATACAGCATTATTCACATGTGAATAACATAAATACAGTCTATTATACAGCATTATTCACATGGGAATAACATAAATACAGTCATTATATAGCATTATTCACATGTGAATAATGTAAATAAAGTCTATTATACGGCATTATTCACATGTGAATAACAGAAATTGTCTATTATACAGCATTATTCACACGTGAATAATATAAATACAGTCTATTATACAGCATTATTCACATTAATAATTCAAATACAATCTATACTTATACATATTATATATACTGTACATTTTATATGGAACACATGTCCTATTAAATTTAGAGGTACAGTAAGGAGGACTGATGGAGAGAGGATGCCAAAAAACATCAATGGAGACAAATTAGAAAAAACAACAACCTGGAAAACACAGCACAGCAGACTTGCTTAAATCCTATCCTGTTACAAGTAAATCACTATTCAAGATAAAAAAACCAAAAAAAAACCAGGTGATTTATTATAGAATAGAATAGAAAGTACTTTATTGATCCCTGGAAGAAATTCAGCATCACAGTTCGCTCACAATAGACAATAAACACTTAGGTACTTTTTACATGTGAATAATATAAATACAGTCTATTATACAGCATTACTAACATGTGACTAATATGAACAGTCTATTATACAGCATTTTTCACATGTGAATAACAATATTATACAGCATTATTCACATTTGAATAATATAAATACAGTCTATTATACAGCATTACTCACATGTGAATAATATAAACAGTCTATTATACAGCATTTTTCACATGTGAATAACAATATTATACAGCATTATTCACATTTGAATAATATAAATACAGTCTATTATACAGCATTATTTACATGTGAATAATATAAATACAGTCTATTATACAGCATTATTTACATGTGAATAATATAAATACAGTCTATTACACACAGCAAAATTCACATGTAAATAACATTATATTATACAGTAGGGCTGGGCGATATATCGATATAAACGATGTATTGCAGGTTTGTCTCTGTGCGATATAGAAAATGACTACATCGTAATATTCGATTATATGTTCTCACACAGTTGCTTTTAGCTGCGGGCATTACATTACTGGCGTTTCTCACTCCTCCTCGCCTCTCCTTCTCACAGAGACGGAAAACAAGTCCACCTTCTTGCATATGTCACATACTGTCGCGCGTCTAGCGTCATACGCTCTCGCCGAGCAGAGAGGTAGCAGCGTGGCTAACGTTAGCTGAGGCAGGTTGCACAAGCAGAGCTGAGCGGAGCTTGTGACATTACAAGAGAGAGAAGGTGCAAAACTGATCACAAGTGGAGGAAGAACAATAAATGCCCAAAATAAAGAGCAGGGGATCCATCATCTACAAAAAGGTAGCAACACTATTAATTTGGTCTTTCATTTAAAAAGTCACCCGTGACAGAATAAAGAGTATTTATTAAATACAGTTTTGGTCAACTGACTTAGTTGTGATTTCCCTCCCTGCATGAAAGTTTTAAAGTAGCATATATGAATGCAGTATGAAGAAGAATGTTTTAATGTAGACACATAGAACCATCATACTGCTGTGATTATATGCATCAAGTGTTCATTCAAGGCCAAGGCAAAATATCGTAATATATATAGTATATTGCAATATGGCATAAGAATATCACAATATTAATAAAAGCCAATATCGCCCAGCCCTATTATACAGCATTATACACATGTGAATAATATAAATACAGTCTATTATACAGCATTATTCACATGTGAATATAAATACAGTCTATTATACAGCATTATTCACATGTGAATGATATAAATACAGTCTATTATACAGCATTATTCACATGTGAATAATATAAATACAGTCTATAATACAGCATTATTCACATGTGAATAATATAAATACAGTCTATTAGAGCACTATTCACATGTGAATAACATAAATACAGTCTATTATACAGCATTATTCATATGTGAATAATATAAATAGAATCTATTAAACAGCATTATTCACATGTGAATAATATAAATACAGTCAATTATACAGCATTATTCACATGTGAATAGCATATTATACAGCATTATTCACATCTGAATAATATATTATACAGCATTATTCACATGCGAGTAATATAAATACAGTCTATTATACAGCATTATTCACATGTGAATAATATACAGTTTATACTTATACATTTATTATATTTACATTTTATATAGAACACATGTACTATTAAATTTTGAGGTACAGTAAGGAGGACTGATGGAGAGAGGATGCCAAAAACATAAATGGCGACAAATTACATTAGAAAAAAAAACGTGTAAAACACAGCAGACATGCTTGAACCATATCTTGTTACAAGTAAATCACTATTTAGGATAAAAAAATATTTTTTACATTTTAAATAGAACACATGTCCCATTAAAGCAGGGGTGTCCAAAGTGCGGCCCGCGGGTTATTATTTAACAGCCCCACGGCACATTTTAAGAATACAATTGAAAAAAATTAAAAACAAAAAGTGGTATAAAAGAGCAAACAGGTGAAATGTAACAATAAATTGTTGCAATGCTTACTCTCATAACACAAAGCTGCCATGCAGGCTGTTTCTTTCTTTTAAAAAAAAGAATCAAAATCAATGTCATTTTGATTTATTGACCTATTCAAGGCTCCGATTACGTCACATTAAATATTCCACTTTGAAATATTGTTTGGGGAAAATGTTGCATATTTTGTGATTTGCCATATAAAAAAACTGAGCTGTTTTTTTTTTTTTTTTTAAAGAATGGCCTAAAACAAACAAAAAACATAAACAACAATAAAACTAATAATTGACAGATAGATCTGAAGTTGATCTCGAGATTATTGTGCTAAAAGTAAACAGTAAAAAAAAAATATGAAATTTATTTTCTAACACTTTAATGAGTAGGACACTTTTGGATCCCCAATTATTTGTGTGTGATTTGTATTCAAGTGTCATTGCTCAAAAAATAATAATGGATCAAAATCCAAAATTAAGGCTCCAATTATTATATAATCTCAAATATTCGACCTAAAAATGTTATTGGGTGAAAATATTGCATATTTTGTTTTTTTTCCATTTTTCTTCCTAATGTTGATCCAGAGATTTAAAACTTGAATAATAATGAAAATAATAATACTGAATAATGACACTTTTTTTTACCAAAACCCTTTGGGGTCACCGGGATCATAACTGAGTGGAGGCATAAATGTATATTGTTTATACATATATTGTATTGTTTTTTTTAAATAAAAATTATGAAAATGGCCCCCGCTTGCTGATTTTTCAGTGTGCGGCCCTCAGTGGAAAAAGTTTGGACACCCCTGTATTAAAAGTGTGCGTTTTGTTCAAGACCGACCTTCTGCGGCTGCGCGGGAGAGATGAGGATCCTGGGAACTGGTCCTCTGCTGCCACCGTCTGGTGGAAACGAAAACTGCACCCAAGCATATGAATGGAATACAGTTTTAAAATGTGTGACTTTTTGGCAGAAAAAATCACTTTTAAGATCCAACGTACCTTTAGAAAAGCAGAAATGTGAGGAGTTTGAAGTCGGACGGCAGCAGACTGGCCTTCAAAACCGCTAACAATTTAGCATGCTAGCAACACATATTACTTCCAGACCGATTCGTTTGGGAGTTGCTCACAGTTGGTGCACTGACATGTGGAAATAATAAAGTCATTGGAGAACTAAATTAGGCCTAAAAGAATAATACGGTTAGTTCAGTAGAGTAGTCAGGCAAGGACTAAAGTGACTAGAATGCTAACATGGCAGCAGGACTAACTCAATGATGTGCGGAGCGATACTAAAACATAATTTCCGCCAACACCACATCTTTACGCTGAAATATCGTATCCCACATCCAAAATATCGATATATTTGACACTTAAGTTATTTTTTAAGATAACGTACCTTTTTACCATGGGGTTACTAAAGTCACTAAATCATTAAAAACGTGATTGGGTAGGAACTACTTTTTCTTCCGCCCAGGTAAGTAAGTAAAAAAAGAGCTTTTATTAAATCTCCCCTCAGCCAATGAGAATTGGTGACGTCACTACCAAAGGTAAACCTGTTTTTTTATTTTCATAATATTCATCACGTAAATCAGGCGTTTCCAAAGTGCGGCCCGAGGGCCATTTGTGGCCTGCAGCTAATTTGTTAATTTATTTATTCTAAAAATACTATAATAAAAATTTAAAACATAAAAGAGTGTAATAAAAGAGTAAACAGTGACATGTAACAAGAAAAAAAAGGCAGTGTTGACACTAATAACACACGCCATGCGGACTGTTAAAGTTAAAGTCCCAATGATTGTCATGGGGGTAAATCACCATAATTGATTCCCCGGCGCGGCACCGCTGCTGCCCACTGCTCCCCTCACCTCCTTTCAACAGGGACCCAAACAAGTTTTGCATTGAATATTGAACAAGCAAGGCTTATATAACTTTATAGTGACATGCAAAATTGAGTTTCAAATAATAATAACAATATTTAAAAAATATGAATGGCATATCAAATAAAATTCAAATAAAAATTGAATGCATCTTTACTATTTGCAGCCTTCTGAGGTAAATATCAAAATAAACTTTTTCCACAGGCCAATAATACATTTGAAAGTAAAATAACAATAAGGAATGAATCAAACATTCAAGCCTTGAAGTAGCAAGAGAAAGTGAATGAATAAAACATTAATTATTGCTCAGTTTGCTACGCTGATTTGCTTAAACAACGCTTATAATAATAAAAATAATAATAATAATGGATTAGATTTATATTGCGCTTTCCTATTGTTAGATACTCAAAGCGCTCACAGAGCAGTGGGAACCCATCATTCATTCACACCTGGTGGTGGTAAGCTACATCTGTAGCCACAGCTGCCCTGGGATAGACTGACGGAAGCGTGGCTGCCAGTTTGCGCCTACGGCCCCTCCGACCACCACCAAACATTCACTTATCATTCATTCACCGGTGTGAGCGGCACCGGGGGCAAGGGTGAAGTGTCCTGCCCAAGGACATAACAGCAGCGACTTTGGATGTTAATAGGTGGGAAGCGAACCTGCAACCCTCAGGTTTCTGGCACGGCCGCTCTACCCACTACGCCATGCCGCCCAAACAACGCTTATACAACCTAATAGTGCAAAATCAACTTTCAAAAAACAAACTTAAAAACATCACATAAATACAATTTCTATTTGCAGCCTTCTAATGTAAATATCAACATTAACATTTTCCACATGCTAATACATTTGAAAATAAAATAATGAAGTGGTCGAGGAGTTGAGTTTATACCAAAAAGTCCTATTTTGGTTTCATCTGACCACATGACATTCTCCCAATCCTCTGCTGTATCATCCATGTATCCATTTTGGTATAAACTCAACTCCTCGTGTTTGGAGGAAGAAGAATACTAAGTTGCATGCCAAGAACACCACACCTACTGTGAAGCATGGGGGTGGAAACATCATGCTTTGGGGCTGTTTTTCTGCTAAGGGGACAGGACGATTGATCCGTGTTAAGGAAAGAATGAATGGGGCCATGTATCGTGAGGTTTTTGAGCCAAAACCTCCTTCCATCAGTGAGAGCTTTGAATGGTTGACCAAATACTTATTTTCCACCATAATTTACAAATAAATTCTTTAAAATTCCTACAATGTGAATTCCTGGATTTTTTATTTCACATTCTGTCTCTCACAGTTGAAGTGTACCTATGATGAAAATTACAGACCTCTGTCATCATTTTAAGTGGGAGAACTTGCACAATCGGTGGCTGACTAAATACTTTTTTGCCCCATATACGCACAAATATTCAATTGTTATTGTTGTGAATCTTTGGGCACCTCACCATTCGATTCATGAGAATTTGATTCACCATCAAAACTCGATTCAACACGATTCTCCATTCAAAGTGATTTTTACAATGTATTACTTGGTATAATTACAACACCTTAACAAAACAGCTTACAGGTTACAAAACCTCCCTTTGGCTGCTGACGTGCGACACATACAAATAGGCGTAGAGATGGCCTGAAAAAAGTTTGTTTAAAAGAAATAGTTAAAAAAAAAACGTAATAAATTATGATTTTTGAAAATTACTTAAAAAATTGGGATTCGAATGTGATGAAAAAAAACATTTTTTTTAGCACCCCTAATTATTATATACTAGTTTTGTCCTGATACCAATATTTTGGTACTGGTACCAAAATTATTTCAATACTTTTCTAAATAAAGGTACCATAAAAATGGCATTATTGTCTTTATTTGAACAAACAATCTTGGTGTACATGAAACATATGTTTATTATTTTAACTTAGTCCTTGAATAGAATATTGAACATACTAGAAAACTTGTCTTTTAGTAATAAGTAAACAAACAAAGACTCCTAATTAGTATGCAGTAACATATTGTCATTTATACACCTATGTTGTACACATTATTAAGGACAAACTGTATAAATGAATTATTAATCTACTTGTTCATTTACTGTTGATATCTGCTTATTTTCTGTTTCAACATGTTCTATCTACACTTCTGTTCAAATGTAATAATCACTTATTCTTCTCTTCTTTGATACTTTACATTAGTTGTGGGTGATACCACACATTAAGGTATCGATCTGATACCAAGTAGTTGCATAATCATACAATAAAATATGATACCTATCCATCCATCCATCCATTTTCTACCGCTTATTCCCTTTCGGGGTAGCGGGGGGCGCTGGCGCCTATCTCAGCTACAATCGGGCGGAAGGCAGGGTACACCCTGGACAAGTCGCCACCTCATCACAGGGCCAACACAGATAGACAGACAACATTCACACTCACATTCACACACTAGGGCCAATTTAGTGTTGCCAATCAACCTATCCCCAGGTGCATGTCTTTGGAAGTGGGAGGAAGCCGGAGTACCCGGAGGGAACCCACGCATTCACGGGGAGAACATGCAAACTCCACACAGAAAGATCCCGAGCCTGGATTTGAACCCAGGACTGCAGGAACTTCGTATTGTGAGGCAGACGCACTAACCCCTCGGCCACCGATACCTAATAAACCAATAATATGGTTAAAAAATACTGATGTAAAGGGTAGGTGTCACGCTGTTTTCTGTTTCAACATGTTCTATCTACACTTCTGTTAAAATGTAATAATCACTTATTCTTCTCTTCTTTGATACTTTACTTTAGTTCTGGATGATACCACACATTTAGGTATAGATGCAATACCAAGTAGTTACAGGATCATACATTGGTCATATTCAAAGTCCTCATGTGTCCAGGGATGTATTTACTGACTTGATATACATCTTGTCCATCCATTTCCTACCGCTTGTCCCTTTCGTACATTTAAGAAAAACAAAAGATGTTGCGATGCCAAAAATATCGACGTAATCATCGTAGTATTGACTATCGACCGGTGCTTTTCAGAGGCGGTATAGTACCGAATATGATTCATTAGTATCGCGGTACTATACTAGTACCGGTACACCGTACAACCTTACTATATACCATGTGATAGTTTGTACAAATAACAATAAATAATTATTTGCTTAACTTACCATTTCAAAGCAAGTTATCCATCAATTTGTACCTACAAAAATCAAAATGTGTAGGCAATAATATAATCGGGCGATTTTTCTTTTATATTCTTACCTTTACTGTTACAAGTGGCCCTCTCAGTGCCATGTGGCCCTCCAGGAAAACAAGTTCCACACTCCTGCAATAAAGTCATTCATTCATGTATTTATTTGACAGGGACAGTACAATAAAACAACCAAAGTACAAGAGACTTCTCGTCTCTGGTTAGGCTTTTAAACAAAAGTTGAGAAAAGTGGAAAAAACATATACAAGAAGGATTAATACAAGTACATAATAAAAAATAAAAAACATTGAAAATAATTGGCAACCAGTTCTGGGGACGGCGTGGGAGAGGGTTCCTGGTTCGATCCCCACCTTCTACCAACCTCGCCCCGTCCGTTGTGTCCTTGGGCAAGACATTCCACCCTTGCTC
>NC_084615.1:17617756-17847756 GCF_033978795.1 Nerophis ophidion
CTGCCTTTTTCGTTACTCGCACTCGCATTCTAGCTTCTGTTCCATGCAACAGGTGACGACGCTGATTCCCGATTGTGGTAAAAGACTATTTTTGTATTCGCTAGCTTCCGCAATTTCCTTTGTTTGTTCCCTAGCTCACATGCTAGCACTTTTAGTTCCTTCTAGCTCCCATGCTAGTTCTGTTTTGTTTGGCCTTTAGTGCCTTGTGCAGGTGGTGCTGTTCTTCGTCGGTTTTGTTAGTGTCCAAGTTCGACTGCATCATAGAGAGAACGAATCTGCAAGATGCCAGCAAACCGTCACACGTGCAATCCTTTCGTCAGAGCGTAGTGAAAGACTGTACTAGATGTTTCTCCTCATTGAGCTAAATAGGATCCTGTCTCTGTTTAATTCCTTGCTTCTTGTCTGTTTAATAGATGTCATCAGTGTTTGAACCTAACATTTATATTTATTTTCATGATCTTAGCCATTTTTCTATTATGGCTATCACATTTTAG
Source organism: Nerophis ophidion (assembly GCF_033978795.1). Taxonomy (NCBI): domain Eukaryota; kingdom Metazoa; phylum Chordata; class Actinopteri; order Syngnathiformes; family Syngnathidae; genus Nerophis; species Nerophis ophidion. The sequence goes on from NC_084615.1 coordinate 17,618,251, forward strand.
CTTAGGGTACAAAATAACACCCAAATATTTAACATTCCTTTGCCTGCTCTATTTTATCTAGGTCTTACAGTTGACGGACTATGAGAGTGACAATGGGAAGGAAAAACAAATAAGTACAGATGCTTCTTTAGGAAATGTTAATACAACTGTTAAAAAAAACATATTTAAGTAGGTTGGATTATATAAAAATACACGTGGCAAAACATGGAAAAAGACATATCGAAGTGTTGGACTGTTTATTCAGTGCTGGCACACAGATTATAAAGCATACAGATTGTGAAGCATACATATCATGAAGCATACAGATCACAAAGCATGTATACAATGATTGTAAATAAGAAAGAAGGGTCACGTGGTACAGGGACGTAAAAGAGCACAGGCCCAGCAGGCGCAGTACTTTATGTCACCACTGGGTGTCAGCAATGTTCCGTGGAAGAGTCCCACAGCATGTCCTGCAGCACAATTCAGAGAGTTGATCTCTTCTTGCTGGCCGCAGTAGCTTCAGCCGCCGCCTCAGCTGCCGCCGCCGCCGCGTCGGCTTGCAGTTTCTCCTCCCTTTGCTCCAGGAACACTTTGTACTCGTCTGCTGACAGGCTGGAGCGACGCCACGAGGAAGGGAAGGAAGGGAAGAGACAAGCAAGCAAATCAAATAGGATGTTCTCCTAAAGGGAAAGCGATTATGGGATTTGTTTTTATATATACAGTATATCATTGTACATTGTTTGTGCTCATTCTAAAATAGGAAAGTGTTTAAAATGAGTCACATGTGAACTTGATTATGTTAGATCCACTATGGACTGGACTCTCACTATTATATTAGATCCACTATGGACTGTATTCACAATATTATGTTAGATCCACTATGGACTGTACTCACACTACTATGTTAGATCCACCAAGGACTGAAATCTCACATTATTATGTTAGAACCACTATGGACTGGACTCTCACTAATATGTTAGATCCACTACGGACTGGACTCTCACTATTATGTTAGATCCACTATGGACTGGACTCACTCTATTATGTTAGATCCACTATGGACTGGACTCTCACTATTATGTTAGATTCACTATGGACTGGACTCTCACATTTTTATGTTAGATCCACTATGGACTGGACTCTCACATTTTTATGTTAGATCCACTATAGACTGGACTCTCACTTTTATGTTAGATCCACTATGGACTGGACTCTTACTATTATGTTAGATATACTATGGACTGGACTCTCACTATTATGTTAGATCCACTATGGACTGGACTTTCACTATTATGTTAGATCCACTATGGACTGGACTTTCACTATTATGTTAGATCCACTATGGACTGGACTCTCACAACAGTATGTTAGATCCACTATGGACTGGACTGTCACTATTATGTTGGATCCACTATGGACTGAAATCTCACAAATATGTTAGATCCACTATGGACTGGACTCTCTCACTATTATGTTAGATCCACTATGGACTGGACTCTCACAATATTATGTTAGATCCACCATGGACTTGACTCTCACACTATTATGTTAGATCCACTATGAACTGGACTCTCACTATTATGTTAGATCCACTATGGACTGGACTCTCACATTATTATGTTAGATCCACTATGGACTGGACTCTCAAACTATTATGTTAGTTCTACTATGGACTGAAATCTCACTATTATGTTAGATCCACTATGGACTGGACTCTCACTATAATGTTAGATCCACTCTGAACTGGACTCTCACACTATTATGCTAGATCCACTATCCACATCTGCGGTCCTCTCCAAGGTTTCTCATAGTCATTCACATTAACATCCCATTGGGTTGAGTTTTTCCTCGTCCTTATGTGGGCTCTGAACCCAGGATGTCGTTGTGGTTTGTGCAGCCATTTGAGACACTCGTGATTTAGGGCTATATAAATAAACATTGATTGATTAGCAATTATATTACACAACATTTAGGGTTGTACACATGTACATGATTTACATTTGACCAATGATTATTACCATGATTATATCACGATAATACACCTTGATGACACATTCTCGCTGTCTCACACATGATGGAAATAGTGCCAAAGTACCTTGAAGGTATAAAAGTGCTGTACAAGTATAACCCATTTACCATTAACAAAATGATTTTCTTACTTGTGTTATTGTTTACAATCCGAGGAAACAAGAACCTAGACACAGGATGGCTGTGAGGAGAACAACAAGAGGATTTAAATCAGAGAAAATAATAAGAAATACTTGTTATTGTTACACTGCCATCCTGTGTTTTTTTCTGATTAGAATTGCATTCAAACATTGAACCCTTCAATGATATTGAAAATTAGAAGAATCCGCATTGGTATGACCTGTAATTACCGTATTTTCCAAACTATAAGGCACACTTAAAATCGTTTCATTTTCTCAAAAAATCAACAGTGCGCCTTACACCTCGGTGTGCCCAATGTATGGCGTAATTATGGTTGTGCTTACCTACCTCAGAGATATTTTATTCCGCACACGGTGTAATGATAAGTGTGACCAGTAGATGGCAGTCACACATAAGAGATTCGTGTAGATTGCAATATGACGCCAGAAAGCAATACCAAAACATTAGATGTTCTACTGAAAATAAAGAACATTACACACCACACTTTAAAAAAATCTGTCAAAATTGTTTAGGAAGACTTTGGTAAGCTATGAAGCCACACCACTTGATGGATTGCCCATTACGGCTACCGTAGTCAGAGATACAAGTATTACTATGGTGTGTGTATAAGGACCGCAAAATGGCACCCATTACCAGACATTATCTGGTGTTTTGTTTCACAATATTATGCAAAATCAACTGTTCTTACCTTCTGGTACATGCTGATCTGTATTTGGGATCTGCATAAGTCCTGAAAATGTGTGCACCGTAGTCGATAAGCTTCTTGTTTTTCTCTACCTTCTTGTTATGTGACATTCATCCTTCGTTGATGTCGTTTCTAATATAAAGTAGTGTAAAGTTCTTACTTATATCTGTCAGTAAACTCGCCATGAAAGCGCTAAAACATACCGGTGTTGTGAGTTTACATTATTCACCCAAAGAACTTTAGTTATTAGAGCGTTCCAGTCGGACGGTTTTTCACAAGACACATTTCCGTTATTGATGGAAGTAATGTCAGAATGTCATTAAAACAGTTAGCGCCATCTTTTGACACTTCTTCCACTCCCGTCCTTGCACGCTACACCGCTACAACAACGATGACGGGGAGAAGACGCTGTCGAAGTGGAAGCAAGTTAATAAGACCGCCCACAAAACGGCGCATCCTGAATCGACTGTCAGAAATTGACTTGAAGATGATGTGTAAAACATCATCTATGCAAGATTTTGACCAAAGAACCACCATTACATGTCATGTAGAGCACAAGGAAGTCTTTTACATTTAAATAATAATAATAATAATAATAGGACTCCTTTAATGTGCCTTATAATCGTGTATATGAAAAAAAATCGAAACTAGACCGCTCATTGACAGTGCAGTGCGCCTTATAATCCGGCGAGCCCTATGGTCCACAAAATATGGTACTTGGTATTGTTTCAATACCCAAATGTGTAGTATTGCCCAAAACTACTGTAAGGTACCCAAAAAACCCAATAATGAATGATTACATTTGAACAGAAGTATGGATAGAAACATGTTTTAACAGAAAGTAAGCAGTTATTATAGTCAAATAGCAAGTAGATTAATGATAGTTTTGAGCAAATAATACCAAATGATTACCTTTGTAGCCTGTTTTGAAATGGTTCTATCAGCATGAACATGCCACACTGTGCTACACATTGTTATTGCAAGAGGCAAGATTTAGATTTTAGGCCACATAGAACCAATCATTCAATAGTGGCAAGCGCAAACTGCTCAGGACTCAGCAACTATGAGAGAATCTGCAATTAAAAGGAAAAGTAGTTTTACTTGGAGCATTTACTGTCATTTTCAGAGAAGCTTAAATCTTCACATTTTATGACAATTCCCCTATTAGGTGGACTCGTAATTATTTCCAATCATCTTCATTTTACTGGGAATGAAATAGTCCTACAGCAGCGCAAATAAGATACTAACACATTATTGTTAATGAGTTGAACTCAAAGGAGTAAAACTTTTGACTCAAAAACTTATTCCTCTCAAATGTTGTTGACAAATCTCTCTAAATCTGTGTTAGTGAGCATTTCTTCTTTGCCAAGATAATCCATCCCTCCTCACAGGTGTGGCGTATCAGGATGCTGATGAAACAGCATGATTATTGCACAGCTGTGCAATAAGGCTGCCCACAATAAAAGGCCACTCTAAAATGTGCAGTTTTATCACACAGCACAATGCCACAGATGTCTCAAGTTTTGGGGGAGCGCGCAGTTGGCTTCATTCTAGAGCTCTCTCGGCCATGCTATGGTTGCATTGTATGGGCTGGTCTCCTAAAGCTTTAGTAAAACTTGGTCAAGTACTATTTTGTCTAGGTCAGGGGTCTGCAACCTACGGCTCCAGAACCGCATGTGGCTCTTTAGCACCGTCCTGGTGGCTCCCTGGAGCTTTTTCAAAAATGTATGAAAATAAAAAATATTTGTGTTTTATTAGGGTTTCTGTAGGAGGACAACATGACACAAACCTCCATAATTATTACAAATCCCAGTGTTTACATCAAACATGATTCTCTGATAAGAGTATTTGGCGAGCACCGTTTTGTCCTACTAATTTTGGCGGTCCTTGAACTCACCGTAGTTTGTTGACATGTCTAACTTTATTCAACGATGCAAGAGAAAGACATATTTCATGCCACTCATTCTTTGTCTCAATTTGTCCACCAAACCTTTTATACTGTGTGTGAATGCTCAAAGGTGAGCTTTGTTGGTGTCATTGAATTGTGTGGAGTGCTTATCAAGCATATTTGGTCATTGCATGACTGCAAGATAATCGATGCTAACATGCTATTTAGGCTAGCTGTATGAACATATTACATCATTATGCCTCATTTGTAGCTATATTTGAGATAATTTAATATCCTTTACGTTTATCTTCTTTGTATATAATTTAGTTTTGCATGTCTCATGACTCATAATCCGTAGGTAACATTGTGTGCATTTCAGATAGTTGTTTTTGTGCCATGTTGTTCCAGACCACAGCAAACATTATGTAGCTTGCCAAGGATTGTAATAAATCCATTAAAAGAAAACAGCCTGCCGATTCCTTTAACTTGGACACACACATCTATACCTTTGGCTATTAAAAGCCAGTCATTTCCAGGAGTTATCTCACCTTCTGAATAGCCTCTGATCTACTAATGGTTTCTAATGTTATAAAAATGTGTAGAATAAATAATAATAATACAAGCTCCGACACTGATCATACAGGGAGCGAACCGTTACTCAACATATATGTCATCCAAAAGAACTTGTGAGTGACCACCGTGTTTTACTCCCTGAGAGAAGGACTGGTCATGCAAAAATACACATGCAACATTGGATGGGTCTTTTTATCCTGTCAAAGGCCTAAAGAAGACATAGTAAACCACAAACCCTGTTTCCATATGAGTTGGGAAATTGTGTTAGATGTAAATATAAACGGAATACAATGATTTGCAAATCATTTTCAACCCATATTCAGTTAAATATAATACAAAGACAACATAGTTGATGTTCAAACTGATAAAAAAAATTTTTGTGTGCAAATAATCATTAACTTTAGAATTTGATGCCAGTAACACGTTACAAAAAAGTTGGGAATGGTGGCAATAAATACTGATAAAGTTAAGAAATCAATCAATCATCAATCAATGTTTACTTATATAGCCCTAAATCACTAGTGTCTCAAAGGGCTGCACAAACCAACACGACATCCTTGGTAGGCCCACATAAGGGCAAGGAAAACTCACACCCAGTGGGACGTCGGTGACAATGATGACTATGAGAACCTTAGAGAGGAGGAAAGCAATGGATGTCGAGCGGATCTAACAGGATACTGTGAAAGTTCAATCCACAATAGATACAACACAGTCGCGAGAGTCCAGTCCAAAGAGGATCTAAGACACAGCAGCGAGAGTCCCGTTCACAGCGGAGCCAGCAGGAAACCATCCCAAGCGTAGGCGGACCAGCAGCGCAGAGATGTCCCCAGCCGATACACAGGCGAGCAGTACATGGCCACCGGATCGGACCGGACCCCCTCCACACGGGAGAGTGGGACATAGAAGAAAAAGAAAAGAAACGGCAGATCAACTGGTCTAAAAAGGGAGTCTATTTAAAGGCTAGAGTATACAAATGAGTTTTAAGGTGGGACTTAAATGCTTCTACTGAGGTGGCATCGCGAACTGTTACCGGGAGGGTATTCCAGAGTACTGGAGCCCGAACGGAAAATGCTCTATAGCCCGCAGACTTTTTTTGGGCTTTGGGAATCACTAATAAGCCGGAGTCCTTTGAACGCAGATTTCTTGCCGGGACATATGGTACAATACAATCGGCAAGATAAGATGGAGCTAGACCGTGTAGTATTTTATACGTAAGTAGTAAAACCTTAAAGTCACATCTTAAGTGCACAGGAAGCCAGTGCAGGTGAGCCAGTACAGGCGTAATATGATCAAACTTTCTTGTTCTTGTCAAAAGTCTAGCAGCCGCATTTTGTACCAACTGTAATCTTTTAATGCTAGACATGGGGAGACCCGAAAATAATACGTTACAGTAGTCGAGGCGAGACGTAACAAACGCATGGATAATGATCTCAGCGTCTTTAGTGGACAGAATGGAGCGAATTTTAGCGATGTTACGGAGATGAAAGAAGGCCGTTTTAGTAACGCTTTTAATGTGTGCCTCAAAGGAGAGAGTTGGGTCGAAGATAATACCCAGATTCTTTACCGTGTCGCCTTGTTTAATTGTTTGGTTTTCAAATGTTAGAGTTGTATTATTAAATAGAGTTCGGTGTCTAGCAGGACCGATAATCAGCATTTCCGTTTTTTTGGCGTTGAGTTGCAAAAAGTTAGCGGACATCCATTGTTTAATTTCATTAAGACACGCCTCCAGCTGACTACAATCCGGCGTGTTGGTCAGCTTTAGGGGCATGTAGAGTTGGGTGTCATCAGCATAACAGTGAAAGCTAACACCGTATTTGCGTACGATGTCACCTAGCGGCAGCATGTAGATGCTGAAGAGTGCAGGGCCAAGGACCGAACCCTGGGGAACTTCACACGTTACCTTAACGTAGTCCGAGGTCACATTGTTATGGGAGACACACTGCATCCTATCAGTAAGATAAGAGTTAAACCAAGACAGGGCTAAGTCTGACATACCAATTTGTGTTTTGATACGTTCTAATAAAATATTATGATCGACGGTATCGAAAGCAGCGCTAAGATCGAGGAGCAGCAACATAGATGACGCATCAGAATCCATCGTTAGCAATAGATCATTAGTCATTTTTGCGAGGGCTGTCTCGGTCGAGTGATTTGCCCTGAAACCGGATTGAAAGGTTTCACATAGATTGTTAGACGCTAAGTGTTCATTTAACTGCTCCGCAACAATTTCTTTGAGGATTTTTGAAATAAAGGGAAGGTGAGACACCGGTCGGTAGTTTACCATGAGGTCAGGATCGAGGTTAGGTCTTTTAAGAAGAGGATGAATAACCGCTTTTTTGAATGCTAGGGGAACAGTGCCCGAGGAAAGTGATAAGTTTATAATATTTAGCACTGATGGACCTAATAATACAAAGAGCTCCTTGATCAGTTTCCCAGGAAGAGGGTCAAGTAAACATGTTGTTTGTTTTATTCCATTTACACGTTGTAACAATTCCTCTAATGTTATTTCCTCAAAACGAGAGAAACTATTTTGGAGGGCAGTATCCGCCGTATATACAATCGTGTCAGTGTTAATAGAACCCCGTTGTAGCTGGGACGCATTGTCTTTAATCTCCTTTCTAATGACTTCAATTTTCTTACTAAAGAATTGCATAAAGTCATCAGCTGAGTGGGTGGAGCTACTGGAAGGAGTCCCTTGTTGGGTTAGCGATGCTACCGTACTAAACAAAAATTTAGGATCGTTTTTATTACGGTGGATGAGATTTGAGTAATAATTAGCTTTAGCTAAGGTAAGCATGCGTTTATAAGTTATTAAACCATCACTCCATGCTTGATGGTGCACCTCAAGTTTAGTCGTGCGCCATTTGCGTTCCAGCTTTCTGCATAATAATTTCTGAGCTCTAGTTTCTTCTGTAAACCACGGGGTACGCTTTTTTGGAGCCTTTTTTAACTTTAGCGGTGCTATGTTATCAATGGTTTCGCGCAGGGCGTCGTTAAAGTTGTTAGTGAGGTTATCAATAGAGCCCACATACTTTGGGAATGGTGCCATTACCGAGGGCAGTAGGTCAGCAAGAGTTGTCGTTGTGGCCGTATTAATGTTGCGGCTGCTATAGCAGTTATTATTATTATTAGTTTGACGAACATGTGTCTGAACCTCGAATTTTATAAGGTAATGATCGGACAATACTTTAGTATACGGGAGTATCGTAACTTTGGAAGCGGTGATACCCCTGACAAGCACTAGGTCTATCGTATTACCGTTGCGATGCGTGGGTTCATTTATTATTTGTGTGAGACCACAGCTATCAATTACAGTCTGGAGCGCTACGCACGGTGGGTCCGATGGGGTATTCATATGGATATTAAAATCCCCCATTATGATTATATTATCGGCGTGTGTCACTAGATCAGCAACGAACTCTGAGAATTCATTGATAAAGTCCGAACAGAGCCCTGGGGGGCGGTAGATAACAGCCAGGTGTAGAGGCAGCGGTGTGACAGACCTCATAGTAAGCACCTCAAACGATTTATATTTATTATTTATGTTAGGACTAAGGTTAAAGTTTTCGTTGTATATTAGTGCGACCCCCCCACCCCTTTTAAGCGGACGGGCAATATGCGCATGTGTAAAGTTAGGAGGACATGCCTCATTTAGCGCAAAAAAGTTGTTTGGTTTAAGCCAGGTTTCACTGAGACCGATGACGTTAAGATTGTTGTCTCTGATGATATCATTAACTAACAACGTTTTGGGAGACAATGATCTTATGTTTAAAAAACCTATATTATAGGTAGTGGGCTGTTTTAGGGAATTTTTGATAAAATTATCCGTAGTAGCAATATTAATAATGTTGTGTTTATTATGCCCAGTGCATTCAGTATAATTACGACCATATCTAGGAATTGATACGACGGGAATGTTCCGATCGTTTGATTGTTGCTTTGATAAACTGCACGCATCATGGTTAGCCTCCTCAGTAACGGGGATTTTCCGATTGTTTGTTTGTTGCTTTGATAAACTGCACGCATCATAGTTAGCCACCTCAGTAAAACACATGTCCAACTCTAAAACACTCAAAGCAGAAAAAACTTGTTCTGATTTAACTGACTCCTTACCCAGACCAGTAGTCTCGCATCCTCTATTTAAATCCGTCTTCAGGGTGGAGGGAAGTGGTGTTCTGTGGGGATTAGCCTTCTGCTTTGTTTTTAGCCCCGCTCGACATCCGCGTTTCCGATCACACCGCTGGCGTCTGCTCCGTAGACGGCCCCCGCTGCTACTAGACTCCGCTGCTTCACAGGCCGCTGGATGTAGCCGCCGACGTATCCCCATGCTAGTTAGCATGTTTAGCACGCCCGCGTCTATCAGTCCAAAACGGCCCGATATGTCCATATCCAGAAGTGTCTGGCGGTCGTACGTGATCACGGAGTGACTACGATGCGAGCCAGCCATGAAGTCTGCAGAACTGTCCGGCATTTCCGCCAAATGTTCCATCTTTAGCAAGAGCACCGCAGTGTCGCAGCCCGTCCGGGCGCCGCCATCTTGCATCTCATCAAACACTTATTTGGAACATCCCACAGGTGTGCAGGCTAATTGGGAACAGGTGGGTGCCATGATTGGGTAAAAAAGCAGCTTCCATGAAATGCTAAGTAATTCATAAACAAGGATGAGACGAGGGTCACTAATTTGTAAGCAAATTGTCGAACAGTTTTAGAACAACATTTCTCAACCAGCTATTGCAAGGAATTTAGGGATTTTACCATCTACAGTACGTAAAATCATCAAAAGGTCCAGAGAATCTGGAAAAATCACTGCACGTAAGTGATGATATTACGTACGGACCTATGACCCCTCAGGCGGTACTGCATCGAAAACTGACATCAGTGGGTAAAGGATATCACCACATGTGCTCAGGAACACTTTATAAAACCACTGTCAGTAACTACAGTTGGTTGCTTCATCTGTAAGTGCAAGTTAAAACTCTACTATGCAAAGCAAAACTCATTTATGTCCTCCGGAACAAAGAGGAAAATAACCATCCGGACTATTATAGCCGCAAAGTTCAAAAGCCAGCATCTGTGATAGTATGGGGGTGTATTAATGCCCAAGACATGGGTAACTTACACATCTCTGAAGGCACCATTAATGCTGAAAGGTCCATACAGGTTTTGGAGCAACATATGTTGTCATCCAAGCAACGTTATCGTGGATGGCCCTGCTTATTTCAGCAAGACAATGCCAAGCCACGTGTTACAACAGCGTGGTTTCGTAGTAAAAGAGTGCGGGTACTTTCCTGGCCCGCCTGCAGTCCAGACCTGTCTCCCATCAAAAATGTGTGGCGCATTATGAAGCGTAAAATACGACAGCGGTGACCCCGGACTGTTGAACGACTGAAGCTCTACATAAAACAAGAATGAGAAAGAATTCCACTTTCAAAGCTTCAACAATTAGTTTCCTCAGTTCCCAAACGTTTATTGAGTGTTGGTAAAAGAAAAGGTCATGTAACACAGTGGTGAACATGCCCTTTCCCAACTACTTTGGCCTGTGTTGCAGCCATGAAATTCTAAGTTAATTATTATTTGCAAAAAAAAATTAAAGTTTATGAGTTTGAACATCAAATATCTTGTCTTTGTAGTGCATTCAAATGAATATGGGTTGAAAAGGATTTGCAAATCATTGTATTCCGTTTATATTTACATCTAACACAATTTCCCAACTCATATAGAACCGGGGTTTGTACTAGTGAGGAACTTTTCCGACCTCTTGTGGCCATGTTGAGGCATGACAGCTCGGGGTCAAACGGTATTTGCTGGCTCAGTCTTAGAGCTGCTAAAGATAACGAGGAGAAGAACTTACTCTTTCACGATCTTGATGCCCAGGGACTTGGCCGACCCAATGATGCTCTTGACCACGTTCTCCATCGAGGTGTTCCTTATTTCGAAGCAGTCGTCCTGGGATTTGATCTGGGCGATTTCATACACCGCCCGCAGCGTCACCATCCCTGCGGTCTCGTGGCCTTTGCCAACATCAAAAGACGGTGGGTGGTGTTACAAGTCAACAATGGTATGAAGTAGTCTACGTATTCCTTAAAAACAAGACAAAGGTCTTATTTCTTAACAAGTATATTTCATATGTTTGGCCACTGTAACATCACGCACAGTTTGAACAGTAACACTGTGTTCAACTGTGGGAAAATCATACACTGTACTTTAATCAAGCAATTCTTTGGCGTACCACTAGATGGAGCCATACAACAGTTTGGTACCTTATTGCTATGTGTCCAGATCCCATTTAGATATCAAATATTGGTCTGATATCAGTATCGGATGATATCGGTTTGCATCTAAAAGCTCTGATACAAGCTGTCCTGCATCGTGTTTGCTTGTGCAAAACTGGACAGCCCAGAGTAACATCGATGTGTCCCCCAATAAACACACAAGGTTGCCGTTTTCCCGTATTTCAGGCCACACCATTCACAAAAAGGTAAACATTGTAGGCTATAATTTATCAATAAGTGTCCTGAATAGAAGAGTATTGCAGTCTAAAACATGACATTTGTCAATATTAGCAGGTGTCAAATACTTATAGTTGTATATAGTGTGGTCCCGATACCAATACTTCGATATTCGATACTTATTTTAATAAACAAAGGAGACCAAAAAAATGGCATTATTGTCTTTATTTAAACAAACAATCTTAGGGTACAATAAACATATGTTTATTATTGAAATTTAGTCCTTAAATAAAATAGTGAACATACTAAACAACTTGTCATTTAGTAGTAAGTAAACAAACAAAGACTCCTAATTAAGTAACATATTGTGTCATTTATACACCTATTATTTTGTATACATTATAAAGGACAAACTGTAAAAATTGATTATTAATTGACTTGTTCATTTACTGTTAATATCTGCTTATTTTCTGTTTGAACATGTTCTAGCTACACTTCTGTTAAAATGTAATAATCACTTATTCTTCTCTTCCTTGATACTTTACGTTAATTTTGGATGATACCACACATTTAGGTATCGGACCGATACCAAGTAGTTACAGCAGGGGTAGGGAACCTATGGCTCTAGAGCCAGATGTGGTTCTTTTGATGACTGCATCCGGCTCTCAGATAAATCGTAGCTGACATTGCTTAACACCATAATTATGAATAATTCCGCTGGAATTCACAGTGCTAAAAATAAGGTTCAAAATATAAAACATTCTCATGCATTTAAATCAATCCATCCTTTTTCTACCGCACTTGTTCAAGAAGTCGCATTAATGGTAAGAAGTATTTTATGTCACGATGGGGGGGTCGCAGCTTGCTGCAGGGTCGTTCTCCCAGGAAGTTAGACGGACTACTTGGGACATGGCATTTAGGTAAAAACATGATTTAATTTTAACTAAAAAAATATACAAACAAAAATCGCTCACAGCGGAGGCACAACTTGGGCTAAGGAACAAAGCTAACACATAAACAGACTAAGAACATAAATCAAACAAAACTTACCTGGCATGGCATGAAGCACGAAACTATGGCAAGGCATTAAACAAGTCAGCACAGGGCGACTGACTGGCAAAGACGAGCTTAAATACTGCCTCTGATTAGTGCTCAGGAAGCAGGTGAGCGGGCATTTTGTCCACCAGAGACAGGTGGACAAAATGAGTAACCAAAGAAACCAGACAAGGGAGTGGAAAAAACAGGAACTTAAAGAGTCCAAAGGACAAATAGCACATGGCCAAACAAAATCATGATCAACAGACATGACATTTTATTTATTATTGGTTAGCTTCAGAATAACAACGTTATTAAAAAGAATAAGAGACTTATTATACTCTAAAAATGTTGGTCTTACTTAAAAATGCACGCATTTAGTTGTATTCAGTGTTAAAAAATATGATATGGCTCTCACGGAAATACATTTTGAAATATTTGGCTTTCATGGCTCTCTCAGCCAAAAAGGTTCCCGACCAGTGAGTTACAGGATCATACATTGGTCATATTCAAAGTCCTCATGTGTCCTGCGTAATATTTCCTGACTTTATAAACATGATATAAACCTTAAAAAAAACAAAGAAGATTTTCTGATGCTAAAGAATATCGATGTAATCATAGTAATATCGACATCGATATGCTATTGTACTTGATATCATTACCGTGGATGTAAGGTGTAGATCCACCCATGGCGTTTGTTCACATTGTGATGCCGGTGAGCTATTGTATCCTCCTACAAACATGTTTAGCTATTCCCCGTCCTCCAGTGATAATGGATACTTGTAAGAAACTTACTTTATTTGTCACCATGGAAACCTCTTAAAGCAGCTCTTCCTGAGGGCGTTTCAGTGTTATAACGCCCACCTTTATCTTTACTTTTTACACCAAAATGCGTCCATTCTCCCTTTTCTGTCTACACACTGTGTCTGCTTGTAAGTACTCTGTGTGCGCGCGCTGCCGAACATGCTCCTCCGCTGGTAAAACCAGCAATGTCACGACGTGGTGATGACAAGTGGTCGGAGGTAGGAAATCCGTACTTTTTTAGAGGCTGTATCGTACCGAATATAAGTCATTGGTATTACAATAGCCCTGCGATGAGATAGCGACTTGGCCAGGGTGTACACCCGGTTGTAGCTGAGATAGGCACCAGTGCCTCCTGCGACCCCAAAGGGAATAAGCGGTAGAAAATGGATGGATGGATAAACATAATATAAACCTTAAACAAAACTAAAGATTTTCTGATGCTAAAAAATATCGATGTAATAATAGTAGTATCGACTAGATACGCTATTGTACTTGGTATCATTACAGTGGATGTCAGGTGTAGATCCACCCATGGCGTTTGTTTACATTGTGACGCCGGTGAGCTATTGTATCCTCCTACAAGCATGTTGAGCTATTCCCCGTACTCCAATGATAATGATACTTGTAAGAAACATACTTTATTAAAGCAGCTCTTCCTGAGAGTGTTTCAGTGTTATAACTTCCACCTTTATCTTTACACCAAAATGCGTCCATTCTCCCTTTTCGGCTTGTAATTACTCTGTGTGCGGGCGCTGCCGAACATGCTCCTCCGCTGGTAAAACCAGCAATGTCATGACGTGTTGACGACAAGTGGCAGGAGGTGGGAGACTGGTACTTTTTAGAGGCGGTATAGTACAGAATGTAAGTCATTGGTATCACGGTAGCCCTGCGATGAGGTGGCGACTTGTCCAGGGTGTACATCGCCTTCCACCCGATTGTAGCTGAGATAGGCACCAGCGCCCCCCGCGACCTCAAAGGTAATAAGCGGTAGAAAATGGATGGATGGATGGTATCACGGTACTATACTAGTCCCTGTATACTGTACAACCCTAGTTGTATATTACTTACAGATACAATGTCTGCAAGGTACAAGGTTATTAGAAAATACCCACTAACAACTTCATTTAACTGCCGGATGAATTATAGTGACCACGAGGTATCGCCCAAAAAAATTACCACTCCACTTTGATTAAAGACAGCATAAGTATACTCCAGTAAGTGCTTTTATACCTACAAATGCCATCCATCCATCCATTTCCTACCGCTTATTCCCTTTGGGGTCGCTAGTGCCTATCTCAGCTACAATCGGGCGGAAGGCGGGGCACACCCTGGACAAGTCGCCACCTCATCGCAGACCTACAAATGCTCTCTCTTTAATATATAACATGGTAAAACGTTGCTTAACATTCCACACTACACAATGATAAGAATGTGTACTATGGTTTGTTTTGATATTGTGTAACAGGTGAGACATCTCACCTGTCTTTGCAGCACCTTTGGCGATGCCCGCTGCTTGCTTGAGAAAGTAGGATACTGTGGGCTTGCCAATATGAAGGTCGTAGGTCCGATCAGGCTGGGGGGACAACAAGGGGAGTATCAGTTAGGGCAGTGTTTTTTTAACTCAAGTACCCCATAATCAGAGTAAAGCATATTTGGTTGAAAAAAAGAGATAAAGAGGTAAAATACACCACTATGTCATGAGTTTCTGATTTATTAAATTGTACAACAGTGCAAAATATTGATCATTTGTAGTGGTCTTTCTTGAGCTATTTGGAAAAAAATATATAAATATAACTAAAAACTTGTTGAAAAATAAACAAGTGATTCAATTATAAATACAGATTTCTACACATAGAAGTAATCATCAACTTAAAGTGCCCTCTTTGGGGATTGTAATAGAGATCCATCTGGATTCATCAACTTAATTCTAAACATTTCTTCACAAAAAAATAAATGTTTTACATCAATATTTATGGAACATGTCCACAAAAAATCTAGCTGTCAACACTGAATATTGCATTGTTGCATTTCTTTTCACAGTTTATGAACTTACATTCATATTTTGTGGAAGTATTATTCAATGAATATACTTATAAAGGATTTTTGAATTGTTGCTATTTTTAGAATATTTTTTTTAAATCTCACGTACCCCTTGGCATACCTTCAAGTACCCCCAGGGGTACGCGTACCCCCATTTGAGAACCACTAAGTTAGGGGAGTTTCATGCTGTGGTCATTTTGGACTTTTATTAGCTGATTCCTGCTTCATTTGGGAGGATCACTTCAATAAGCTCATTAAGTCTTCCCCATATTCTCGTTGGCTCGTGCTACCATGCAGTATCTGAGTTATTGTGTAGAAACACCATGGGACCTCTATTTATGAACCCCCCTTTTACGACCTCGATTCAAAATCAATTTTTTTTTTCAACTCAACCCGATTCTCGATTCAAAAACGATTTTTTTCCGGATTTAAAAGGATTCTGTATTCATTCAATACATAGGATTTTAGCAGATCTACCCCAGTCTGCTGACATGCTAGCAGAGTAGTAGATTTAAAAAAAAAAAAGCTTTTATATTTGTAAAGGACAATGTTTTATCAACTGATTGCAATAATGTAAATGTGCTTTAACTGTAAAACGAACCAGAAATATGACTTATTTTATCTTTGTGAAAACATTGGACACAGTGTGTTGTCAAGCTTATGAGATGTCATGCAAGTGTAAGCCACTGTGACACCATTGTTCTTTTTTTTAATTTTTATAAATGTCTAATGATAATGTCAATGAGGGATTTTTAATCACTGCTATGCTGAAATTATTACTAATATTGATACTGTTGTTGATAATATAAATTTTTGTTTCACTTCTTTTGGTTTGTTCTGTGTCGTGTTTGTGTCTCCTCTCAATTGCTCTGTTTATTGCAGTTCTGAGTGTTGCTGGGTTAGGTTTGGTTTTGGAATTGGATTGCATTGTTATGGTATTGCTGTGTATTGTTTTGTTGGATTGATAAAAAAAATATTTATTTTTTAAAATAAATAAATAAATCGATTTTTTGAAAAATGAGAATCGATTCTGAATCGCACTACGTGAGAATCGCAATTCAAATTCGAAGCGATTTTTTTCCCACACCCCTAGTACTTCCCATAGTTGTAGTGGGCATCAGGATTATCTCAGGGAGAACATGTCCCAAATTCCAAGCTGCTGTTTTGAGGCATATTAAAAAAAAAAAAATGCACTTTTTGACTTCAATAATAAATATAGCAGTGCCATGTTGTCATTTTTTTCCATAACTTGAGTTGAAGTTGTTCTCTTATTTTGAAAAACCTTGTTTTTGATTGATTGATTGATTGAAACTTGTATTAGTAGATTGCAGAGTCCAGTACATATTCCGTACAATTGACCACGAAATGGTCATACCCCAATAAGTTAGAATAATTATGTATATATTATCACACTCAAGTTGGACTTTTTTTTTAATCTATGCAAGGACAAAACTTCTTGTCTGAGGGGTGGCCTCAGCCCCAGATGTTATTTTTGTTTTAGCCCGCTAACAGCCAAGGACTTTAAAGACCTCAACGAAGATAAGATGACAGCACCCAGACAAGACAGAGACTTCAAGGACCTCAAAAAAGATAAGATAAAGCGGGGACAAGGCGAAATCACAAGGCCCCCAGCCTATTCCGTCACGTACTGTGCGTCCTGGACCTGCTTTGCATGATATATGTGACCACTCCTTTTAGAGGCGGCCTCAGTGATGTTGACTATGGAACTCAGAATAAAAAGAGGCACGCTGGAGCTGAACCTTAGAGCGTAGGGTGAGACTGTGACTAAGTGTGCAGCGCCATGCATTCTCCTCATGAGCTAAATTGAACTTTGTCTCTGCATGGTTCCTTGCTTCTTGTCTGATTAATAGATGTCATCAGTGTTTGAAGCTGACAGTTTTTCAACTTGTTTAAGTCGGGGTCCATGTTAATCAATTCATGGTAAAGTTACATTGGCATCACAACAAAATTAGGCATAGTAATGTGTTCATTCCACGACTGTATATGTCGGTATCGGTTGATATCGGAATCGGTAATTATGAGTTGGACAATTTTGGCAAAAAAGCTATTATGATATCTCTAATTACAACCAACTGTGTGGCGTGAAGTTGTAAATAACGCCGCCTACCTAGCCCTAACAACGCTCAACTGTGTATTTCCCAGAAGAGATGCAGCACCATAACCGTCTGGCTGATGAAAGGAGTGAGAAGGAGATATGTTGCTATTCCCTATTCCCACAGCCTCGGGTTGTGCTGCTAAGCTAAGCTAATTATCTCCGGCTTCCACCTCCATGAAAGTGGCATCCATTCTTTCATGTCGGAGTCTGCCAAAAAGCCAACTCCGATAACTTTTAATGGCGAGCATGACTTTTTAAATTCCCCTTTGACAAGACATGTTTGAACATCCTTGGCGGCATGTCCACTTCCCCACCAGCAGGGGGCAGTGCTGGGCTACAAAGGCGGCACATGCACCTCGGAGCTGAATGCACGGAGCCACAGTGGATTCATGCTATTTAGAGGATGAGGATTAGGGCCTTTTAATGCAAATTACATCACACATATTCTGCTAAGATCACTGGAGGTGGGAGGGAGGCAGGGGTGTGGAGTCAAATAACGATGGTGATGAGCGAGGTGATGGATGAACAAGCTCTTTTCAATACCTCTGGCTCGCTCTTAACGCTTCCTGCCCGCTGGGTATGGCCTCATTAACCCTGGTGTGATCTTCTTATTGTTGTTACTCAGCCGGGTAGGGTGGGGGGTGGGAGTTTGGTGGTAGTAGGGGGGTATATATTGTAACGTCCTGGAAGAGTTAGTGCCGCAAAGGGTTCTGGGTATTTGTCCTGTTGTGTTTATGTTGTGTAACGGTGCAGATGTTCTCCCGAAACGTGTTTGTCATTCTTGTTTGGTGTGGGTTCACAGCGTGGCGCATATTTGTAACAGTGTTAAAGTTTTTTATACGGCCACCCTCAGTGTGACCTGTATGGTTGTTGACCAAGTATGCATTGCATTCACTTGTGTGTGTGTAAAAAGCCATGGACGGACGGATGGACAGATAGATAGATAGTAATTTATTACGGACAGACAGATAGATAGATTGATAGTACTCCATTATGGACGGACGGAGAGATAGATAGAACTTTATTACTGACGGACAGACAGATACATGGATAGTACTTTATGACTGACGGACGGACAGATAGATAGTACGAACCCCGTTTCTATATGAGTAGTGAAAATGTGTTAGATGTAAATATAAACGGAATGCAATGATTTGCAAATCCTTTTCAACCCATATTCAGTTGAATGCACTACAAAGACAATATATTTGATGTTCAAACTCATAAACTTTTTTTTTTTGCAAATAATAATTAACTTTGAATTTCATGGCTGCAACACGTGCCAAAGTAGTTGGGAAAGGGCATGTTCACCACTGTTTTACATCACCTTTTCTTTTAAGAACACTCAATAAACGTTTTGGAACTGAGGAAACTAATTGTTGAAGCTTTGAAAGTGGAATTCTTTCCCATTCTTGTTTTATGTAGAGCTTCAGTCGTTCAACAGTCCGGGGTCTCCGCTGTCTTATTTTACTCTTCATAATGCGCCACACATTTTCGATGGGAGACAGGTCTGGACTGCAGGCGGGCCAGGAAAGTACCCGCACTCTTTTACTACGAAGCCACGTTGTTGTAACACGTGGTTTGGCATTGTCTTGCTGAAATAAGCAGGGGCGTCCATGATAACGTTGCTTGGATGACAACATATGTGGCTCCAAAACCTGTATGGACCTTTCAGCATTAATGGTGCCTTCACAGATGTGTAAGTTACCCATGCCTTGGGCACTAATACACCCCCATACCATCACACATGCTGGCTTTTGAACTTTACGCCTGTGACAATCCGAATGGTTATTTTTCTCTTTATTCTGGAGGACACCACGTCCTCTGTTTCCAAATATAATTTAAAATGTGGACTCGTCAGACCACAGAACACTTTTCCTCTTTCCATCAGTCCATCTCAGATGAGCTCGGGCCCAGCGAAGCCGGCGGCTTTTCAGGGTGTTGTTGATAAATGAGTTTGGCTTTGCATAGTAGAGTTTTAACTTGCACTTACAGATGTAGCGACCAACTGTAGTTACTGACAGTGGTTTTATGAAGTGTTCCTGAGCCCATGTGGTGATATCCTTTACACACTGATGTGGGTTTTTGATACAGTGCCGCCTGAGGGATCAAAGGTCTGTAATATCATCGCTTACGTGCAGTGATTTCTCCAGATTCTCTGAACCTTTTGATGATTTTACGGACCGTAGATGGAAAATCCCTAAATTCCTTGCAATAACTCGTTGAGAAATGTTCTAAAACTGTTCGACAATTTGCTTACAAAGTGGTGACCCTCGCCCCATCCTTGTTTGTGAATCACTTAGCATTTCATGGAAGCTGATTTTATACCCAATCATGAGACCCACCTGTTCCCAATTAGCCTGCACACCTGTGGGATGTTCCGTATTAGTGTTTGATGAGCATTCCTCAACTTTATCAGCATTTATTGCTACCTTTCCCAACTTCTTTGTCACGTCTTGCTGGCATCAAATTCTAAAGTTAATGATTATTTGCAAAAAAAAAAAAGGTTTATGCGTTTGAACATCAAATATGTTGTCTTTGTAGCATATTCAACTGAATATGGGTTGAAAATGATTTGCAAATCATTGTATTCCGTTTATATTTACATCTAACACAATTTCCCAACTCATATGGAAACGGGGTTTGTACTTTTTCTTATGCCTCCACAACCTGTAGAAAGGGAGGTCCCCACAAGTCATGATTAAAAACTTGGTTCCCATTCCAGATGATAACCAGTATGTGTGTGTGTGTGTGTTCTGGCAATGCTTACTTAATGGGGACATGGCTCTGTTTACACAGTCACCATTAGGGGACCTCTGATGGTATGGGGACAAAAAAACAGGTCCACAAAAGGGAACCCTTTTTAAATGATTGAGGATCATGTCATATTGAATTAGATTTTTTTTTAATGGTCCTCAGTAGTCACGTACAAATGTGTGTGAATTATGTAAAAATATTTACATTTGGTCCCCAATGAACCATATTAATTATTTTTCCCCAGGGTCCCCAATAAGTATGATCAGCACATTACTTCATCAATCCAGATATTTAAAGACGTGTATGAGCTAACTGGGCAGTGGTCATTTTACCTCATTTTTTTCATGCCTCCACAACCTGTAGAAAGGGGGGTCCCCACAAGTCATGATTAAAAACTTGGTCCCCATTCTAGATGATAACCAATGTGTGTGTGTGTGTGTTCTGGCAATGCTTACTTAATGGGGACATGGCTCTGTTTACACAGTCTCTTTTAGGGGACCTCTGACGGTATGGGAACAAAAAACCGGTCCCCAAAAGGGAACCCTTTTTAAATGATTGAGGATCATGTCATATTGAATTAGATTTTTTTTTAATGGTCCTCAGTAGTCACGTACAAATTTGTGTGAATTATGTAAAAATATTTTAATTTGGTCCCCCATGAACCATATTAATTATTTTTCCCCAGGGTCCCCAGTAAGTATGATCGGAACATTACTTCATCAATCCAGAGATTTAAAGACTTGTATGAGCTAACTGGGCAGTGGTCATTTTACCTCATTT
This sequence comes from Nerophis ophidion, assembly GCF_033978795.1. NCBI lineage: Eukaryota > Metazoa > Chordata > Actinopteri > Syngnathiformes > Syngnathidae > Nerophis > Nerophis ophidion. Next base: position 17,639,529 of record NC_084615.1, read on the forward strand.
TTTTATGCCTCCACAACCTGTAGAAAGGGTGGTCCCCACAAGTCATGATTAAAAACTTGGTCCCCATTCCAGATGATAACCAGTATATGTGTATGTGTGTGTGTGTGTGTGTGTGTTCTGGCAATGCTTACTTAATGGGGACATGGCTCTGTTTACACAGTCTCTTTTAGGGGACCTCTGACGGTATGGGGACAAAAAAACAGGTCCCCAAAAGGGAACCCTTTTTAAATGATTGAGGATCATGTCATATTGAATTAAAACATTTTTTAATGGCCCTCAGTAGTCACATACAAATTTGTGTGAATTATGTAAAAAAAAAAATTAATTTGGTCCCCCATGAACCATATTAATTATTTTTCCCTAGGGTCCCCAGTAAGTATGATCGGAACATTACTTCATCAATCCAGAGATTTAAAGACGTGTATGAGCTAACTGGGTAGTGGTCATTTTACCTCATTTTTTTTATGCCTCCACAACCTGTAGAAAGGGTGGTCCCCACAAGTCATGATCAAAAACTTGGTCCCCATTCCAGATGATAACCTGTATGTGTGTGTGTTCTGGCAATGCTTACTTAATGGGGACATGGCTCTGTTTACACAGTCACCATTAGGGGACCTCTGATGGTATGGGGACAAAAAAACAGGTCCCCAAAAGGGAACCCTTTTTAAATGATTGAGGATCATGTCATATTTAATTAGATTTTTTTTTAATGGTCCTCAGTAGTCACGTACAAATTTGTGTGAATTATGTAAAAATATTTAAATTTGGTCCCCCATGAACCATATCAATTATTTTTCCCCAGGGTCCCCAGTAAGAATGATCGGCACATTACTTCATCAATCCAGAGATTTAAAGACGTGTATGAGCTAACTGGGCAGTGGTCATTTTACCTCATTTTTTTATGCCTCCACAACCTGTAGAAAGGGTGGTACCCACAAGTCCTGATCAAAAACGTGTGTGTGTGTGTGTGTGTTACACAGAACATACATTTCCACACTTCTATTAACCCCAGGTCCAGTGGACCCGGACATCTTCTATGTAATAGAAATGTGTAGGGTGGGGTTTATGGTGGATGGTCATTAAATATGTTTTCTGATATATGTTCCTCACAGAAAATGAGCCAAAGTCAGTGAGTCTCAGTTTGAAAAACTAATTAATTGTATCATCTTTCTTTTAACAAAAAATGAAAACGGATCCCACAGACCTGAACACCCCACAAGGGTGTGTAGACGGAAAGAAGCAGTGGAGCGTGAATAATGGCAAACGTTTAGAGTTGGGTGCGGCGGAGATGTACCTTTACGTTGATCCTGATGGGAAGAGGGATGCCCTCCTTCAGCTCCTTGGTCTTCTCATTGAAGTCCTTGCAGAACTGCCCGATGGGGATTCCTCTCTGGAAGGGAGGGAAGATGGATGAGGATCTGGCACGTCTGGCGGGGCCATCGATCACAGAAAACCTGACATGTCGGACTGCTGTCTCTGAGGCTAGATCTGCATATGAGTGGCTGACATGTTTATGTTGGATATAAGACTTCGACTTCCACTCCCAGGAAAACGTGCACAGTGTTGTGGCCATTGTTTATGTGTCCCTCGCTTATGTGGCTGCCCACAGCCGGTGATGGATGAGCCTCACATTCCGCAGAGTGAAAGCAAAATGGATGGATGACATTAAGTCAACATGTGGCCGACCGACACGCTGGGATCCACCCGCCCAGAAAGTCTAATAGAGAATCTAATTATTACCGACGGGATTGAAATTGGCCTTCACCTCGCCATCCTTCCAGAAGGCGAGGCTTATTGAAACCTTCATTTGGGAGATGAGGGAAGGGGAAAAGAGGATGTTTCATACTGAGCCACTTTCCTACTTTCATCACCCATCTGATGACGAATCTGTCATCCCGAGACCTTCTCCCAGGGAGGGACAAAGGCATTGACTTCAACCGTCCAAACATTCCCAGATTTCCTACCTTGGTTTTTAGAATTCCCACATTTTTCAAACGATTCAAAAAATTCCATAATCAATTGATGTTGGAAATTCAGATTTTCCACATTCAACAAATTTCCAGGAATTCCTGTTTTCGTCTAACCTTATTTCCAACCTTTCTTAGTGCAATGACTCCTTTCACATTTTTTAATCCTATTTCAGCTGTTCCACTGTCGAATCATTCCGCTTAGTCAGGACAAAAAACTAAGTTTCTTTTAAGCTGGAAAAATTCCCGGGATCTTCAGCTCTCACTGGATCAGTTCGCAGCCAAGAGTGAAGAGACCAGAATGAGAACCAGCACCTCCAAGTCCAAGTCCTTGGTTCTCGCCCGGAAAAGGGTGGAGTGCCATCTCCGGGTTGGGGAGAAGACCCTGCCCCAATTGGAAGAGTTAGAGTACCTAGGAGTCTTGTTCACGAGTGAGGGAAGAGTGGATCGTGAGATCAACAGTAATGCGGATGTTGTACCGATCCGTTGTGGTGAAGAAGGAGCTGAGCCGGAAGGCAAAGCTCGTAATTTACCGGTTGATCTACGTTTCCATCCTCACCTATGGTCATGAGCTTTGGGTTATGACAGAAAAGAACAAGATCTACGTTCCCATCCTCCCCTATGGTCATGAGCTTTGGGTCATGACCGAAAGGATAAGATCACGGGTACAAGCGGCCGAAATGAGTTTTCTCCACCGTGTGGCGGGGCGCTCCCTTAGAGATAGGGTGAGAAGCTCTGTCATCCAGGAGGAACTCAAAGTAAAGTCGCTGCTCCTCCAGATGAGGAAGCCACAGGGAAGACCCAGGACACGTTGGGAAGACTACGTCTCCGGACTGGCCTGGGAATGCCCCTCAAAGAGCTAGACGAAGTGGCTGGGGAGAGGGAAGTCTGGGCTTCCCTGCTTAGGCTGCTGCCCCCACGACCTGACCTCTGATAAGCGGAAGAAGATGGATGGATGGAAATTTCCGTTATTTTTGGGAATTCCAAGAATTCCTTTATATAATTTCTCAATTAAAAATGTTACTACTTTGTAATTTCTCGACTGTGTTAAAAAATTCCAACACCAACAATTTAAACTCATTTAGAACATTCAAAGGCTTTAGCATTTTAAAAAGCATTTCACGAAATTCCCAAATTTCCAAAATATTCCCATTGAAATAAATGGGACCTTTTTCAAAGTTCCACAACTCCCACATTTTTTATCCGATTCAAACTGTTCCAACTTCAAAATATTCAGCCTTTTCAGGAATTATGTGCTCTCCTCCAATCGTTCAAAAAAAAAAAAAAAAATCCTAAAATTCCCAATTTTTAAGAGACATTTTCCCCATCCAAAATGAATGATCCATTGTTCAAACTTACACCATTCACACATTTTTCAACCGATTCAAACCATTCCACCTTCAACACATTCAGTTCATCCTGGAATTTCACATTTTCAACGTTCAGTGAATTTCCAGTAATTCCTGTTTTTGTCTAACCCTATTTCCAACCTTTTTTAGTGCGATAATTCTTTTCACATTTTTCAACCTATTTCAACCGTCAAAACATTGTTCTTAGTCAAGAGAAAAAACAAGGTTGTTTATTGACATGGGAAAATTCCATTTTTTTTCCCAGAATTTTAGGAATTCCGTAATATATTTTTCTCTATTAAAAATGTTACTACTTTGACATTTCTCTACCAATTTGAAAAATTCCTACACCAACCATTCACACCATTCAAATGTTTTAGCATTTTCCAAATAATTCACGCTTTTCCCGAAATTTCCAAATTTCCATGAAATTCCCATTGAAATAATTTAGACCTTTTTCAAAGTTCCACAACTCACACATTTTTTATCCGATTCAAACCGTTCCAACTTCAAAATATTCAGCCTTTTCAGGAATTATGTGCTCCACTTCAATCATTCAAATTGTTTTCCCTAAAATTCCCAATATTTTGGTAGACATTTTCCCCATTCGAAATGAAGTATCCACTTTTCAAACTTATCCAATTCCCACATTTTTCAATCGATTCAAACCATTCCACCTTCAATTCATTCGGGAAATTCTCATTTTCCACGTTCAGCAAATTTCCAGGAATTCTTGTTTTTGTCTAACCTTATTTCCAACCTTTTTTAGTGCGATGACTCTTCACATTTTTCAACCCATTTCAACCGTTCCACTGTCAAATCATTCTTCTTAGTCAAGACTGGAAAAATTCCAGGTTCTTTGGGGGGAATTTCATAATATAATTTCTCAATTAAAAATGTTACTACTTCGAATTTTCTCTACCGATTTGAAAAATTCCTACACCAACAATTTCAACTCAATCAGAACATTCAAATGTTTTAGAATTTTCAAAAAATTCCCGCTTTTCCTGATATTTCCAAATTTCAAATAAATTCTGATGGAAAAGAATGGGACATTTTTCAAAGTTCCCCAACTCCCACATTTTTCACCCGATTCAAACCGTTCCAACTTTAAAGTATTCAGACTTTTTATGAATTTTTAGGAACTGGAAAAATTCCCGGTTTTGCTGAAATTCCATAATAACATTCTAAATGAAAAATGTTACTACTTCAACATTTTTCGATCAATTTGAAAAAATTCCAATACCACCAACTCATACAGAACAGAAATTCTGATTGAAAAGAATGGGACATTTTTCAAAGTTCCACAACTCCCACATTTTTTTATCCGATTCAAACCTTTCCAACTTCCAAATCTTCAGCCTGTTCCGGAATTACGTGTTTCAATACTACACAATTTCAGTAATTCTAAACACATTTCCTAATTTTCCCAGTTTTTAAGAGACATTTTCCCAATCCAAAATGAATGATCCATTTTTCAAACTTACACCATTCCCGCATTTTTCAACAGATTTGAACCATTCCACCTTCAACACATTCAATTCATCCTGGAAATTCACATTTTCCATGTTTAATAAATTTCCAGGAATTTCTGTTTTTGTCTGACCCTATTTCCAACCTTTATTAGTGCGATGACTCTTTTCACATTTTTCATCCCATTTCAACTGTTCCACTGTGAAATCATTCTTCTTAGCCAGGACTGGAAAAATTCCTGTTTTTTGGGGGGGAATTTCAATATATAATTTCTCATTTAAAAATGTTACTACTTTGACATTTCTCTACCGATTTGAAAAATTCCTACACCAACCATTCTCAATATTCAAATGTTTTAGCATTTTCAAAAAAAATTCCCCCTTTTCCTGAAATTTCCAAATTTACATGAAAGTCTGACTGAAAAGAAGGGGATATGTTTCAGATTTCCACATCTCCCTCATTTTTCACCCGATTCAAACCGTTCCAACTTCAAAATATTCAAGAATTATGCACTCTCCTTCAATCATTCAAAAAAAAAGTAATCCTAAAATTCCCAGTTTTTAAGAGACATTCTCCCCATCCAAAATGAATGATCCATTTTTCAAACTTACACCATTCCCGCATTTTTCAACCGACTCAAACCATTCCACCTTCAACACATTCAATTCATCCAGGAAATTCACATTTTCCACGTTTAATACATTTCCCAGAATTCCTGTTTTTGTCTGACCCTATTTCCAACCTTTCTTGGTGCGATGACTCCTTTCACATTTTTCATCCCATTTCAACCAATCCACTGTCGAAACATTCTTCTTAGTCAGGACCCGGCGGAGTGAAAGCAAAATGGATGGACGACATTAAGTCGACACCGCTGGAATCCGACGGCCCAAAAAGTCCAATAAAAAATCTAATTATTACCGACGGAATTTCAATTGGCCCTCAACCCGCCATCCTTCCCGAAGGCAAGGCGCTGATTGAAACCTTCATTTGGGAGATGAGGGAAGGGGAAAAGAGGCGGTTTCATAGCGAGCCACCTTCCCACACTAATCACCCATCTGATGCAAAGTCAGTCGTTCAGAGACCTTCTCCCGTGAAAGGACGACAAATGCATTAATTTGAGGTTAATGGAGTAGAGAGTTCTCTGAACTCCACCAAAGGCTCATAAAGCACAGTATGAATGTGGGAAATGAGTCTTTGTAACAATACGATACTGGTCGCTGAGCAGATGGGGAAGACTATTGTTTTGTTTAATTCCGCCCTAAGAAAATGAAAATCATTCAATCCTCCAGAGCGTTCATTTGCTTTCTACCTTGTCTTCCCCTGCTGTGCTTGTTAATAGTATTCCCACATCAACATCACTACCTTGCATACATACACCCCTTCCTTCCCTCCGCAGCACCATAAAACAAACATAACCAGGGTAAACAAACAACAAAGGAGAGGGCTATTAATTAAATGTGGATTCAAATAAAGGTTGTGAAGCAGAACATGAATCTGAGATTGCTCTGTTGGTGAAAAGATCTCTTTTGACGAATCAGCCGCTGTCTTCTTATGACGTACAAAGCAGAGAAAAGCCCCCACGCCTGACCTGCCGGAGATAATACGCAACGTGCTTAAGCGCAGACAAAAGGCAGACAGCAGTGCTAAACATAGGCGGAGAAAAGGACTTCCTCCGCAAAACAGAGCTCAGACACACAAAGAGAAACACCCGGAGGGACCACACTGATTACCGTCGCATCAGAAATGGAAACCGATGAGATGAGAAAGGGGCCGAGACTCGGGACTATGAAACAGACCGAGGACTCAAGACGTTGAAGAGTGCGGCAGCTGAAGAAGAAACATATGGTCCAAACCAGTGGTTCTTAAAGGGGAACATTATCACCAGACCTATGTAAGCGTCAATATATACTTTGGTGTTGCAGAAAAAAGACCATATGTTTTTTTAACCGATTTCCGAACTCTAAAAGGGTGAAATTGGCGATTGAAACGCCTTTCAATTGTTCGCTGTCGGATTGACCTTTCACCCGTGACGTCACAACAGGAAGCAATCCGCCATTTTCTCAAACACATTACACATACCAAGTCAAAGCAGCTCTGTTATTTTCCGTTTCTTCGACTGTTTTCCGTACCTTGGAGACATCGTGCCTCGTCGGTGTGTTGTCGGAGGGTGTAACAACACAATCAGGGACGGATTCAAGTTGACTTACGTGGAGTGTGCTAATCAGACATATCAATGGTCACGGCATGCTAATCGATGCTAACATGCTATTTAAACTATTTGGTCAACCATTCAAAGCTCTCACTGATGGAAGGAGGTTTTGGCTCAAAATTTCACGATACATGGCTCCATTCATTCTTTCCTTAAAGGGGAACATAATCACAATTTCAAAAGGGTTAAAAACAATAAAAATCAGTTCCCAGTGGCTTGTTGTATTTTTTGAATTTTTTTTCAAGATTTTACCGGTGCCCGAATATCCTTAAAAAAAGCTTTGAAGTGCTTGATTTTCGCTATTTGCGATGCGACTATCCATTTCCCTGTGACGTCACACAGTGCTGCCGATGTAAACAAACAACGGCGAATACCACAGCAAGATATAGCGACATTAGCTCGGATTCAGACTCGGATTTCAGCGGCTTAAGCGATTCAACAGATTACGCATGTATTGAAACGGATGGTTGGAGTATGAAAGTATTGAAGAAGAAACTTAAGCTATTAGGCGAATAGCTATTTACGCTATTCATAGCCATAGCATGGCCGAATAGCTGCGTTAGCATCGCCGGTAAAATGTGCGGACCAAACGATCAGGACTTTCGCATTTTGTGATAATGGAGCAACTTAAATCCTTCGATTGGTAAGAGTTGTTTTCACATTTAATGTGGATGGAAGGAAACGTAATATAGTTGCAAATCCATCTGCAGGTTATCCATACATCTCTGTGCCATGTCTGCTTTAGCACCGCCGGTAAATAGCATGTTAGCATCAATTAGCATAGCATGTTAGCATCGATTAGCTGGCAGTCAACATCAACAAAACTCACCTTTGTGATTTTGTTGACTTTATAGTTGCAAATGCATCTGCAGGTTATCCATACATCTCTGTGCCATGTCTGCTTTAGCACCGCCGGTAAATAGCATGTTAGCGTTGATTAACAGCATGTTAGCATCGATTAGCTGGCAGTCACGCCGCAAGCAAATATGTCTGATTAGCACATAAGTCAACATCAACAAAACTCACCTTTGTGATTTTGTTGAATTTCTCGTTGCAAATGCATCTGCAGGTTATCCATACATCTCTGTCCCAGGTCTGTCTTAGCATCGGCGGTAAAATGTGGAGACACTCCGGCACATTCAATGGGGGTCTGGCGGCAGACACTTTCGCATTTTCGTGCCAGTGGTGCAACTTGAATCCCTCCCTGTTAGTGTTGTTACACCAGGCATGATGTCTCCAAAGTTCCAAAAAATAGTCGAAAAAACGGAAAATAACAGAGCTGAGACCCGGTGTTTGTAATGTGTTGAAAATGAAAATGGCGGCTGTATTACCTCGGAGACGTCACGTTCTTTTTGCGATAAACAGAAAGGCGTTTAATTCGCCAAAAGTCACCCATTTAGAGTTCGGAAATCGGTTAAAAAAATATATGGTCTTTTTTCTGCCCCATCAAGGTATATATTGACGCTTACATAGGTCTGGTGATAATGTTCCCCTTTAACACGGATCAATCGTCCTGTCCCCTTAGCAGACAAACAGCCCCAAAGCATGATGTTTCCACCAACATGCTTCACAGTAGGTCTGGTGTTCTTGGGATGCAACTCAGTATTCTTCTTCCTCCAAACACGAGGAGTTGAGTTTATACCAAAAAGTTCTATTTTGGTTTCATCTGACCACATGACATTCTCCCAATCCTCTGCTGTATCATCCATGTATCCATTTTGGTATAAACTCTACTCGTCGTGTTTGGAGGAAGAAGAAACTACACATTTCAGAGTGGCCTGTTATTGTGGTCAGCCTGAGGCACACCTGTGCAATAATCATGTTTAATCTGCATCTTAATATGCTACACCTGTGAGGTGAGATGGATTCATTTGGGAAAATAAGAAATGCTCACTAACACAGATTTGGCCCCATTTGTAAACAATATTTAAGAGGAATAGGTCTTTTGTGTATATAGTCAAAGTGTTGGATATTTGATAAGAAAAAGGAGAGCAAAAACAAAAGTGTTACGTTTATATTTTTGTTGAGTGTGTACTGTGACACTGAAGCACAACATGATTCTCTACCTTATAGAATGGTTGCTAAGAAGTGAGGTGTGTACTCACTTTTGTTACTGATATATTTCAAGCTACGTTCACACCGCAGGGTATGTTACCTACCTCGGAATTCTTGATGAATACGATCTTTTTTTTTTTTTTATCGTCGTTCACATTACAAAAAAACAAACGAGTAGCTGAACTGATTACGGATGTAAACATGGCTCCATTTCTAGTAGTTAGTCTCAGTCCTGGTGCATTTGTGGCAGTTTCAAAGATGTTGTTCAACCAAAATCCCAATTTTACATTAGGCGATTGTGGAGGGGGGGCGTGGTTTGCGGACCTGCCACGGAGCGGGGTGTGTAAGGACCGGCCTCGAAGACAGCGGCAAGAGAGTAGATTGCCCAGCTGGGACTGGTTATCTAATCCCCTGTCGCCCTTATTAGCAGCAGCCGTGACGAGACACGTGGTTGGAGTGGATGGTAAGCGGACGCATGAGCCTGAGAGACTTTTCGCTGGAAAGCAAAACCCTACCGCTATATGAAAATATAAGTCTTGTTACCTAGACTACCGGGCCCACGAAAGCACCTTTGTGGTCAGAAGAACCCACAGGAGGGCAACCTCCCCAGCGATGCATGAGGAAGAGGTTAATTCAAGGAGCGTGTGGGCGGGCAGTGGAGTGGTGGGACATTGACCTGGGTTCCAAAACATCTCCTTTTCGCCTGCTGTCTGCTCATTTGCCCTACATTTCTTTTCGGGACTGTCTGTCTTGTCCAATAATTGAGGTTTATCATTCAGACTGCAGTCATATCACATACATATCACATTTATATTCACATATGCCAGAGCCCTGGGTCAGGTTTGAAAAATTTGGAATTATGCTGCTGCCATCGCAAAATCCGCTGAGTCACCTATAGGCAAAAAAATGGGAATTGACCTACTTTTAAACATTTTGCTCACAAGAGGTGACCAGAATGCCATCTGTGCCATTTGTTTACACCTGAATGGAATGTTTATGTGCAGGATTCCGACCGACTATTTTGGACTGGTAGTCGTCGATCCACAGCCATCGTTCTGCCACACAATATATCGACGCTAACGAGTGGAAATAACCCTGCCCACCTTACCAACGCACGGGAGTGTATAATATAGTCAAGAAGAGTCATGGATGCAAAGTATTTTGGGTATTTGTTGTGTTGAGTTTATGTTGTGTTACTGTGGGGATGTTCTCCCGAAATGTGTTTGTCATCCTTGTTTGGTGTGGCTTCACAGCGTGGCGCATATTAGTAAGACAGCCATCATTCTGCCACACTATATCTCAACGCTAACGAGTGGAAATAACCCTGCCCACCTTACCAACGCACGGGGGTGTATAATATAGTCAGGAAGAGTCATGGATGCTAAGGATTCTGGGTATTTGTTGGGTTGCGTTTATGTTGTGTTACTGTGAGGATGTGCTCCCGAAATGTGTTTGTCATCCTTGTTTGGTGTGGCTTCACAGCGTGGCGCATATTAGTAAGTGTTAAAATTGTTTATATCACAACCATCAGTGTACTCTGTGTCACTCAGTATGCCTCTCAGTCGTGTACGTGTGTCTGCGGAAGCCACATATAACATGTTGCTGGACTGGCATGCAGTTTATACATGTTGTAGAAGGCGTCAAAAGGCAATGGCTTCACAGCACGCCCTAGTTCTTGTTAATTGGGTGACCGCCAGCAGATATTCACGAGAATGTTTGCGGCTCCTGTTGTCTTCTTTACTTTGTGACACGGGTCGAAAAGGCCCTTTGAGTGGTAAAGATTGCCGATCCCTGAACCATGTATATCAAATATTTCCGAATGGTTCAACCGCCACCCGCCCGAATATATCTAAAATCTAATTTTTCATCATGCCGCCCGCCCGACCCGTGGTTTATCCGCGGACTCCGCGGATGAGACCGTAAACCGCGCATCTCTATTAAGAGCTATTCAGTAGGATTTAAGGTCCAAGCTATTTAATATGCTAAAAGGAACAGTAAGCAGCTATGTTTTATTAATTTACCTTAGCTGCGTGTGTCAAATATGAGTCATTAAACGACTCCCGCCTCCTGGTGGTAGAGGGCGCTAGTGATCCTTCTTGCGACTACTCTGCTGCAGAAGAAGTGACAACAAGCAGCAAGAGTGAGCAGCCATCGTTTATTTTTTCCTTGCACTTTTAACATGGAGGATTACATATCTAAAATAGAACAGTTTTCTAAACTGGACTTTCAATCGAAGCAGGAGGTAATAAAGGAAGATCTCCATCGAGACAGAGAGACTTTTAAAACCGAAGAAAGATAAGGAAGATTTTTATAAACAAGTTATTGTTGCTTTTGAGCTTAAGGATCTGCGCATGGACGTCATTTATAAGTAAAGGTAAGACCATAATAACGTTTTTTTTTATTAAATGTGCTTTTTATGATGGTATCCTTACATCACACTCACATTTATAAGCGCAGGCCTCAATTTACCGCATGCCTTTGGTAAGCACCGGAGTGAGAAGAGGTTTTAAATTAATTGGCGCCCCGGCGGCAATTTGAAGAAATACGATACACTATTTGATTTCCTATTACGCAGCTCATTTTCATTCGACACTTATTGAAATATCTTGTGTGATATCATGCACAAAAGTGCACTTTATTTGTTTTAAACTATTGTAGTGGCGTTCTGTACAAAAAGTGCACGTTAATTGAGTGTTTTTTTGATATGTCATTTTAGTGACATCATGCACAAAAGTGCACTCATAGCTTGTTTTAAAATGTCTCTGACAATCTTGCACTTTCTGTTTTGGAAATGACATGAATGTTTGTACCGCTGCTTAATAACTGTTTAATAAACACACTTTTAGTTGTGATTTCCCTCTCTGCATGAAAGTTTAAAATGTGCATATATTAATGCAGTATGAAGAAGAATGTTTGAATGTAGACACATAGAATCATCATACTGCTGTGATTATATGCATCAAGTGTTCATTCAAGGCTAAGGCAAAACATGGAGATATACCGTATTTCCTTGAATTAATATGCGCCTGCCTTGAATTACTGCCGGGTCAAACTCGCTCCCCAAATTTATTAGCGCACGTTTACTTTTACTGCCGGGTAAAATTTGTGACGTCATGGGTGATGCTTCCCCTGTCGTCTTCTTCAAAATGGCGGAGGAGTTTTTTTTGCTTTTACTATGTGTAAACCAGGGGTCTTGTTCCACAGCCATACAGATCACACTGATGGTTGTGATATAAAACAACTTTAACACTCTCACTAATACGCGCCACACTGTGAACCCACACCAAACAAGAATGACAAACACATTTCGGGAGAACATCGGCTCTGTAACACATTATAATGCAACATAACACTTACCCAGAATTGCATGCATCTATGACTCTTGGCTATATTATACATCCCGCTAGCACTAAACCCCGCCCCCACTCTCCGTGCGTTGGTTGAGGTGGGCGGGGTTGGTGGCGTGTGTATAATATAGCCAAGAGTCATAGATGCATGGCATTCTGAGTAAGTGCTATGTTGCGTTTATGTGTTACAGAGCCGATGTTCTCCAGAAATGTGTTTGGTGTGGGTTCAAAGAGTGTGGCACATATTAGTGAGAGTTTTAAAGTTGTTTATATCACAACCATCAGTGTAAAAGGTATGGCTGTTGACCAAGTATGTATTGCAATCTCTTATGAGAAGCAGCGAAATGCATTAGTCCGGCCGGCACGCAGATAGCATGGTGTTAAGGTGGGCGCAATGTCATGTTGTAGAGCAGTGGTCCCCAACCACCGGGCCGCGACATTTTTTATTATTATTATTATTATTTTTTTAATCGCACTCAATTTTTTACTGCATGCCATTGGTAAGTGCAGGGGTGAGAAATTGTTTTAAAATTGTTAGCGCCTGCTTACTTTTTCTGCATGCCTTGAATATAGGGCTGGGTATCATCAGGTACCTCGCGATACGATAATATCACGATATTTTGCCCACGATAACGATAAGATCACGATACTACGATTATGCGATAATCGATGTATTGAAAGGAATTTCATCCACGATACATCATGATTTCAGTGTCACCGAAGAAATTCAAAATTTATTGACTGCACTGAATCCAGTTCACCAAAATATTTTCTGTCCGTGCAAATTGAAATTATTAAAAAAACAAAATGAATGCAGAAAATATAAATTTCAGTGCTACTGAACTTCTATGTAATCATGGACACATCAGTGCTTAACAATTAAAATCAAATTGTTTTATGAAAACTGGCACTTCACTGTATATAAAAAATAAACATTTCAGTCAGTGCATTACAGTATCAACAACTGGGTGGTCTTATGAAAACCTGAGAACACATTTGAAGATACTATATGGTCTAAGATCTTTACAAATAAAGCAAGCAATGGACTTTGTAATGCTCGCAGCCCTGGGGGATGCAGAAGGGAGCTTTGCTCTAAATACGGTGTTGATTGTAGGCTGGCTAACAGAAACGATAGCATTAGCGTCGCTACTCGCCCTTTTCTCAGTGGCAAGCTCAGGATGATGGCGGACAAGATGGCTGTACGTGTTCGTTGTGTTGCCCGTGCACTTGACCTTCGCGAGACAGTTCGTGCAGATTGCGAACTCTTTATCAAGTGTTGTTCCATTGTCTGTATAGTAAAAGCCGAAGTGGGCCCAGACTTTAGATTTAAAATTCGCCGGTGCATCTTTCACGTGTTTTTCTCTGCTATTTGCTCCTCCGCTTTGCGCCATTCCCTCCATCGGCTGCTGCTTCTTCTTCTTCTTTCCTTTCAAAGACTACTCTTCTAGAGTACTCTAGAGTACTGCGCTAGAGCGCCATAATGTGGAGGCTCGAAGTAGTGACTCCATAAATCAAACAGGTTTTTGTGGGCGAATCTGTTTAAAACGGCTGTATGTTTATGTTTATAAATATTGATATTTGACGTCCGTGTATCGCTAACGTGCCGCAAGAGGAAATATCGCGATATATCGTAGTATCGATGTTTTGGCACACCCCTACTTGAATAAGCGCAGGAGTGAGAAGAGGCTTTGAATTAATTAGCGCCCTAGCGGCTATTCAAGGAAATATGGTGTATATGGTGTATCATCACATGGCCTAAAAATATGGAGATATCAATAAAGGCCGTATCGCCCAGCCCTAAAAGCGTGTGGATTTAATTTCAGCGTCAAGACTGCTGGCAATGTTGCAAATGGCGTGCAAGCGTGACAGATGGCCGGCGTGGTTCAAGGTTGACTCCTAACTTCCGGACCAAATGTCCGACTGGCCTCACTGCACCCAAGCCTCTCGCGGATGGATAAGTCCTCTCTCCATGACCAAGTGGGGGGTGCTGCTTTCTGGGAGACAATGGCCGCTCCTCATCAGCTGTTTGACAAGGACAACAAGGTTCCAGCTCGGCGTCTTTCAAAATGACCTTGTGGTTCTCTCGCCAATCGCATAGAGGTTTTTGTTCTTCTCGCCGTTCCTAATTGCGGTTCCGGAGTCTCTGTTCCTCACACTTAAAGGGCCAATTAGACGTTTGCAATTACACTCTCAGACATGCTTAATAGACTCCACCCTCACTTTTTGACACTTCTCCCGTCTTAATGTGATTGGCCTTTCAGCTTGAAGAACTCTTTTTAACAAGACAAGGCGCTCATGTGGCACGGTGTTTGGTCGGCGTCGAGAAACGGGAAGGGTCGGGTGGATTGCGACCCGACAGGCGGGAATGTGCATTCCAATAGTCTGCAAGTTGAAATGTTTGAAGAAATAGATGAGGAAATTCCTGAAGGAATTGCATGTGAATGCTCCAATGCTGACTGAATGTAGTGTGAATGTAAGAATAGTTGGAATGTTGAAGAGTGTGAATTTCCAGAAAAAAGGGGATTTGGGTTAAAACTTCGGAAAGTGTTAGTTTGAATGTCCAGGATGAGTGGAATGTGTTTGAATCGGTTAACAAATTTGGGAATTATGCAACTTGGAAAAATGTCCCATTCATTTCAATGGGAACTTCCTGGAAATTTTGGGAAAAGCGGGAATTTTTTTGGAAAAAGATTAGGAGCCTGAATTTCCTGAATGAGCAGAATTGGTTGTTGTTGGAATCGTTTAAATCTGTCAAAAATTGTTAGAGTAGTAACAGTTTTTTAATTGGAAAATTGGTATTATGGAATTTCGGAAAAAACGGGAATTTTTCAAGTTCTTAAACCAACTTGTTTTTTGTCCTGACTAAGAGGAATGTTTTGACAGTGGAACGGTTGAAATGGGTTGAAAAATGTGAAAGGAGTCATCGTACTAAAAAAGTTTGGAAATAAGGTTAGGAGGAAAAATGGAATTCCTGAAAATGTGTTGAACGTGAAAAATGGTTGTTTGAATTTCCAGGATGAATTGTGTTGAAGGTGGAATGGTTTGAAACGGTTGAAAAATGTGCGAATTGTGCAACTTGGAAAAATGTCACATTCCTTTCAATGGGAACTTCCTGGAAATTTTGGGAAAAGCGGGAATTTTTTGGGAAAAAGATTAGGAGCTTGAATTTCCTGAATGAGCAGAATTGGTTGGTGTTGGAACCGTTTAAATCGGTCAAAAAATGTTTTGTAGTAGTAACAGTTTTTAATTGGAAAATTGGTATTACGGAATTTCGGAAAAAACGGGAATTTTTCAAGTTCTTAAACCAACTTGTTTTTTGTCCTGACTAAGAGGAATGTTTTGACAGTGGAACGGTTGAAATGGGTTGAAAAATGTGAAAGGAGTCATCGTACTACAAAAGTTTGGAAATAAGGTTAGGAGGAAAAATTGAATTCCTGAAAATGTGTTGAATGTGGAAAAATGGTTGTTTGAATTTCCAGGATGAATTGTGTGGAATGGTTTGAAACGGTTGAAAAATGTGGGAATTGTGCAACTTGGAAAAATGTCACATTCATTTCAATGGGAACTTCCTGGAAATTTTGGGAAAAGAGGGTTTTTTTTGGAAAAAGATTAGGAGCCTGAATTTCCTGAATGAGCAGAATTGGTTGTTGTTGGAATCGTTTAAATCTGTCAAAAATTGTTAAGAGTAGTAACAGTTTTTTAATTGGAAAATTGGTATTATGGAATTTCGGAAAAAACGGGAATTTTTCAAGTTCTTAAACCAACTTGTTTTTTGTCCTGACTAAGAGGAATGTTTTGACAGTGGAACGGTTGAAATGGGTTGAAAAATGTGAAAGGAGTCATCGTACTAAAAAAGTTTGGAAATAAGGTTAGGAGGAAAAATGGAATTCCTGAAAATGTGTTGAACGTGAAAAATGGTTGTTTGAATTTCCAGGATGAATTGTGTTGAAGGTGGAATGGTTTGAAACGGTTGAAAAATGTGCGAATTGTGCAACTTGGAAAAATGTCACATTCCTTTCAATGGGAACTTCCTGGAAATTTTGGGAAAAGCGGGAATTTTTTGGGAAAAAGATTAGGAGCTTGAATTTCCTGAATGAGCAGAATTGGTTGGTGTTGGAACCGTTTAAATCGGTCAAAAAATGTTTTGTAGTAGTAACAGTTTTTAATTGGAAAATTGGTATTACGGAATTTCGGAAAAAACGGGAATTTTTCAAGTTCTTAAACCAACTTGTTTTTTGTCCTGACTAAGAGGAATGTTTTGACAGTGGAACGGTTGAAATGGGTTGAAAAATGTGAAAGGAGTCATCGTACTACAAAAGTTTGGAAATAAGGTTAGGAGGAAAAATTGAATTCCTGAAAATGTGTTGAATGTGGAAAAATGGTTGTTTGAATTTCCAGGATGAATTGTGTGGAATGGTTTGAAACGGTTGAAAAATGTGGGAATTGTGCAACTTGGAAAAATGTCACATTCATTTCAATGGGAACTTCCTGGAAATTTTGGGAAAAGAGGGTTTTTTTTGGAAAAAGATTAGGAGCCTGAATTTCCTGAATGAGCAGAATTGGTTGGTGTTGGAATTGTTTAAATCGGTCAAAAACTGTTAGAGTAGTAACAGTTTTTTAATTGGAAAATTGGTATTACGGAATTTCTGAAAAAACAGGAATTTTTCAAATTCTTAAACCAACTTGTTTTTTGTCCTGACTAAGAGGAATGTTTTGACAGTGGAACAGTTGAAATGGGTTGAAAAATGTGAAAGGAGTCATCGTACTACAAAAGTTTGGAAATAAGGTTAGGGGGAAAAATGGAATTCCTGAAAATGTGTTGAATGTGGAAAAATGGTTGTTTGAATTTCCAGGATGAATTGTGTTGAAGGTGGAATGGTTTGAAACGGTTGAAAAATGTGCGATTTGTGCAACTTGGAAAAATGTCACATTCATTTCAATGGGAACTTCCTGGAAATTTTTGGAAAAGCGGGATTTTTTTGGAAAACTATTAGGAGCCTGAATTTCCTGAATGAGCAGATTTCTTGGTATTGGAATTGTTTAAATCGGTCAAAAAATGTTTTGTAGCAGTAACAGTTTTTTAATTGGAAAATTGGTATTACGGAATTTCAGGAAAACTGGGAATTTTACAAGTTCTTAAACCAACTTGTTTTTTTGTCCTGACTAAGAGGAATGTTTTGACAGTAGAACAGTTTAAATGGGTTGAAAAATGTCAAAGAAGTCATCGTACTAAAAAAGGTTGGAAATAAGGTTAGGGTAAAAATGGAATTCCTGAAAATGTGTTGAACGGGGAAAAGTGGTTGTTTGAATTTCCAGGATGAATTGTGTTGAAGGTGGAATGGTTTGAAACGGTTGAAAAATGTGCGAATTGTGCAACTAGGAAAAATGTCACATTCATTTCAATGGGAACTTCCTGGAAATTTTGGGAAAAGCGGGATTTTTGGGGGAAAAAGATTAGGAGCCTGAATTTCCTGAATGAGCAGAATTGTTTGGTGTTGGAATTGTTTAAATCGGTGAAAACTTTTTGAAGTAGTAATTTTTAATTGGAAAATTATTATTAGAATATCGTGAAAACAGGGAATTTTTGAAATTCTTAAACCAACTTGGTTTTTTGTCCTGACTAAGAGGAATGTTTTGACAGTGGAACAGTTCAAATGGGTTGAAAAATGTGAAAGGATTCATGGTACTAAAAAAAGTTGGAAATAAGGTTAGGGGGAAGAAAAGGAATTCCTGAAAATGTGTTGAACGTGGAAAAATGGTTGTTTGAATTTCCAGGATGAATTGTGTTGAAGGTGGAATGGTTTGAATAGGTTGAACAACGTGGGAGTTGTGGACGTTTGAAAAATGGATAATTAATTTTAAAGGGGGGAAATGTCCCTAAAAACTGGGAATTCTGGGAAATCCGTGATTTTTTTTTTAAATAGATGTTGAAAAGGAAAAGCGGGATTTTTTTGGAAAATGTTAAAAAAAAAAGTGAATGTTCAGAATGAGTTGGATTGAAATTGTTTTCAAATCAGTCGAGAAATGTTGACGTAGTAACATCTTTTATCAAGAAATAGTATTATGGAATTCTTGGAAAAGCGGGTATTTTTCCAATTTAAAAAAAACAACTTTATTTTTTTGTCTTGATTAAGCGGAATGATTTGACGGTAGAACGGTTGAAGTGGGTTGAAAAATGTGGGAGGAGTAGTTGCCAGAATCAAGGGTCCAATAAGGGTTTGAAAAAAACGGGAATTCTGCGAATTCCTGAAATTTTTCAGAACTTGGAAAAATGATAGTTGAATGTCTTGGATGAGTGGAATGTGTTGATGTGGGAATGGTTTGACTCGGCTAAAAAATGCGGGAATTGTGCAACTTGGAAAAATGTCCCATTCATTTCAATGGGAACTTCCTGGAAATTTTGGGAAAAGCGGGATTTTTTTTAAAAAAGGATTAGGAGCCTGAATTTCCTGAATGAGCAGAATTGGTTGGTGTTGGAATCGTTTAAATCGGTGAAAACTTTTTGAAGTAGTAACAGTATTTTAATTGGAAAATTGGTATTATGGAATTTCGGAAAAAACGGGAATTTTTCAAGTTCTTAAACCAACTTGTTTTTTTGTCCTGACTAAGAGGAATGTTTTGACAGTGGAACAGTTTAAATGGGTTAAAAAATGTGAAAGGAGTCATGGTACTAAAAAAGGTTGGAAATAAGGTTAGGGGGAAAAAAAGGAATTCCTGAAAATGTGTTGAATGTGGAAAAATGGTTGTTTGAATTTCCAGGATGAATTGTGTTGAAGGTGGAATGGTTTGAATAGGTTGAACAACGTGGGAGTTGTGGACGTTTGAAAAATGGATAATTCATTTTGAATGGGGGAATTGTCCCTAAAAACTGGGAATTCTGGGAAATCCGGGATTTTTTTTAACAGATGTTGAAAGGGAAAAGCGGGATTTTTTTTTGAAAATGTTAAAAAAAAAAGTGAATGTTCAGAATGAGTTGGATTGAAATTGTTTTCAAATCGGTCGAGAAATGTTGAAGTAGTAACATTTTTTATCAAGAAATAGTATTATGGAATTCTTGGAAAAGCGGGTATTTTTCCAATTTAGAAAAAAAAACTTTTTTTTTTGTCTTGATTAGGCAGAATGGTTTGACGGTAGAACGGTTGAAGTGGGTTGAAAAATATGGATGGAGTAGTCGCCAGAAACAAGGGTCGAATAAGGGTTTGAAAAAAAACGGGAATTCCTGAAATTTTTCGGAACTTGGAAAAATGATAGTTTGAATGTGTTGGATGAGTGGAATGTGTTGATTTTGAAATGGTTTGACTCGGCTAAAAAATGCGGGAATTGTGCAACTTGGAAAAATGTCCTATTCATTTCAATGGGTACTTCCTGGAAATTTTGAGAAAGGTGGGATTTTTTGGGGAAAAAAATTAGGAGCCTGAATTTCCTGAATGAGCAAAATTGTTTGTGTTGGAATTGTTTAAATAGGTCAAAACATTTTTGGAGTAGTAACAGTTTTTTAATTGGAAAATTGGTACTACGGAATTTCGGGAAAACCGGGAGTTTTTCAAGTTCTTAAACCAACTTAGTTTTTTGTCCTGACAAAGCATAATTTTTTCACAGTTGAACAGTTGAAATGGGTTGAAAAATGTGAAAGCAGTCATGGTACTAAAAAAGGTTGGAAATAAGGTTGTAAAAAAGCAGTAATTCCTGGAAATTTGTTGAATGTAGAAAAATGGTTGTTTGAATGTCCAGGATGAATTGAATGTGTTGAAGGTGAAATGGTTTGAATAGGTTAAGAAATGTGGGAGTTGTGGAAATATGAAAAATGGATAATTAATTTTGAATGGGGAAAATTTCCCTAAAAACTGGAAATTCTAGTAAATCCGGGATTTTTTTTTTTATATAGATGTTGAAAGGGGGCACACAATTTCTGAACAGGCTGAATATTTTGAAGTTGGAACGGTTTGAACCGGATAAAAAAATGTGGGAGTTGTGGAACTTTGAAAAATGTCCAAGACAACAATAATAATAGATGAATTTTGGTGTATAAAACCATGTGTTTGGATGTTTGGAGCATTCACACAATAATAATACATAGAATAATTTTAGGCGTGTAAAACTATATGTATGAATGTTTAGAGCATTCACACAATAATAATAATAAATAGAAGAATTTTGGTGTTTGAATCTATATGTGTGAAAATGTTTGCAGCATTCATACATTAATGATAATAATAATAAACTGATGAATTTTGGTGTATAAAACCGTGTGTGTGAATGTTTGGAGCATTCACACAATAATAATAATAATAATACATAGAATAATTTCGGCGTATAAAACTGTATGTATGAATGTTTAGAGCATTCACACAATAATAATAATAAATAGAAGAATTTTGGTGTTTGAATCTATTTGTGTGAAAATGTTTGCAGCATTCATACATTAATGGTAATAATAATAAACTGATGAATTTTGGTGTATAAAACTGTGTGTGTGAATGTTTGGAGCATTCACACAATAATAACAATAATACATAGAATAATTTTGGCGTGTAAAACTATATGTATGAATGTTTAGAGCATTCACACAATAATAATAATAAATAGAGGAATTTTGGCATGTAAAACTATATGTATGAATGTTTAGAGCATCTGCGATAAGGTGGCGACTTGTTCAGGTTGTACCCCGCCTTCTGCCCAATTGTAGCTGAGATAGGCACCAGCGCCACCCGCGACCCCAAAGGGAATAAGTGGTAGGAAATGGATGGATGGATGTTTAGAGCATTCACACAATAATAATAATAAATAGATGAATTTTGGTGTTTTAATCTATATGTGTGAATGTTTGGAGCATTCACGCAATAAAAATAATAAATGGATGAATTTTGGTCCATAAAAATGCATGTGTGAATGTTTCGGAGCATTCACACAATAACAACAATAATAATAAAGAGATTAAATTTGGTGTATAAAACCATGTGTGTGAATACTTTGGAACATTTAAATTTTCCTGTAGGAACTCTCCTGAAGGAATCAATTAAGTACTATCTATCTATTCACACAATAATAATAATAAGTAGATTACGTTTGGTGCATGAATCTATATGTGTCAATGTTTGGAGCATTCACACAATAAAAATAATAAATGCATGAATTTTGGTGTATAAAAATGCATGTGTGAATGTTTTGGAGCATTCACACAATAATAATAATAATAATAAAGAGATTAAATTTGGTGTATAAAACCATGTGTGTGAATACTTTGGAATATTTTAATTTTCCTGAAGGAACTCTCCTGAAGGAATCAATAAAGTACTATCTATCCATTCACACAATAATAATAATGAGTAGATTACGTTTGGTTCATAAATCTATATGTGTGAATGTTTGGAGCATTCACACAATAAAAATAATAAATGCATGAATTTTGGTATATAAAAATGCATGTGTGAATGTTTTGGAGCATTCACACAATAATAACAATAATAATAAAGAGATTAAATTTGGTGTATAAAACCATGTGTGTGAATACTTTGGAACATTTAAATTTTCCTGAAGGAACTCTCCTGAAGGAATCAATAAAGTACTATCTATCTATTCACACAATAATAATAATAAGTAGATTACGTTTGGTGCATGAATCTATGTGTGAATGTTTGGAGCATTCACACAATAAAAATAATAAATGCATGTATTTTGGTGTATAAAAATGCATGTGTGAATGTTTTGGAGCATTCACACAATAATAACAATAATAATAAAGAGATTAAATTTGGTGTATAAAACCATGTGTGTGAATACTTTGGAACATTTTAATTTTCCTGAAGGAACTCTCCTGAAGGAACCAATAAAGTACTATCTATTCACACAATAATAATAATAAGTAGATTACGTTTGGTGCACGAAACTATATGTGTGAATGTTTTGGAATATTCACATAATAATAATAACAATAATAATAAACTGATACATTTTGGTGTATAAAACCATATGTGTGAATGTTTGGTGCATTCACACAATAATAATAATAATAAAGAGATGCATTTTGGTGTTTTAATCTATATGTGTGAATGTTTGGAGCATTCACACAATAAAAATAATAAATGGATGCATTTTGGTGTATAAAAATGCATGTGTGAATGTTTTGGAGCATTCACACAATAATAATAATAATAATAATAAAAATAATAATAAAGAGAATAAATTTGGTGTATAAAACCATGTGTGTAAATACTTTGGAACATTTTAATTTTCGTGAAGGAACTCTCCTGAGGGAATCAATAAAGTACTATCTATCTATTCACACAATAATAATAATTAGATTACGTTTGGTGCATAAAACTATATGTGTGAATGTTTTGGAATATTCACATAATAATAATAATAATAATAATAATAAACTGATACATTTTGGTGTATAAAACCATGTGTGTGAATGTTTGATGCATTCACACAATAGTAGATGAATTTTGGTGGAGAAAACTTTGGAGCATTCACACTATGAAGAGCGGTGTGTGTGTGAAGGAGGTGAAGGAACACGTGCAGGTGGTGCATGTTTATGCATGAACAACGTGACAGCCCAGTGCGGTGAAGAGTGCATGTGAGCGCGTACGAAAGCTGCTGACGGCGGGGGAAAGATGGTGCGGTCGCAGGTGCGTCTGAGAGCAGGGAGAAGTGCGTGAGGAATGGCGAGGAGACTGCAGAATAGGTCAAGGCGAGTATTGTGCTTATGGAAGCGTGGCAAACACGGAGATAATGGCCACGGACGTAGAAGAGGGCCTCCGGGAGGGGAGGGAGGATTAATTGCCCCTGGCAGACGAAACGGCGGGAATAATTGCTGGGTGTAGCCGACACCACAGGGGGTAGACTCTGCTAGTGGGAAGCCAGGTTAATTCAAGTCTTCAGTGGGAAAGAACTCCTTCATTTCATCTGTTGATGTTTTATCACATTAAGCCTCCCTGCTGCGTCGCCCGCCTGATTACTTTTTATGCCTGCCACACCACGGACGGTGTGGCAGGCTGCACGGCATAAATCCACTTTGCCCCGGACCTGATCCCTACTTGATTGGACTCACAGGAATGGCTGACTTCACCTCACAGATGAGGGAGAAAACCTTTCGTCTGCCTGTGTGAGGAAGACTGTGGTCAGGTACTGTCCTGGTCAAAGGTGTAAAGAACATCATGAATATGCTACAAAGACAACATATTTGATGTTGAAACTGATAAACAGGTTTTTTTTTTGCAAATAATCATTAACTTTAGAATTTGATGCCAGCAACACGTGACAAAGAAGTTGGGAAAGGAGGCCATAAATACTGATAAAGTTGAGGAATGCTCATCAAACACTTATTTGGAACATCCCACAGGTGTGCAGGCTAATTGGGAACAGGTGGGTGCCATGATTGGGTATAAAAACAGCTTCCCAAAAAATGCTCAGTCTTTCACAAGAAAGGATGGGGCGAGGTACACCCCTTAGTCCACAATTGCGTGAGCAAATAGTCAAACAGTTTAAAAACAACGTTTCTCAAAGTGCAATTGCAAGAAATTTAGGGATTTCAACATCTACGGTACATAATATCATCAAAAAGTTCAGAGAAACTGGAGAAATCACTCCACGTGAGCGGCATGGCCGGAAACCTACATTGAATAACCGTGACTTTCCATCCCTCAGACGGCACTGTATCAAAAACCGACATCAATCTCTAAAGGATATCACCACATGGGCTCAGGAACACTTCAGAAAACCACTGTCACTAAATACAGTTGGTCGCTACATCTGTAAGTGCAAGTTAAAGCTCTACTATGCAAAACGAAAGCCATTTATCAACAACATCCAGAAACGCCGCCGGCTTCTCTGGGGCCGAGATCATCCAAGTGGACTGATGCAAAGTGGAAAAGTGTTCTGTGGTCTGACGAGTCCACATTTCAAATTGTTTTCGGAAATATTCGACATTGTGTCATCCGGACCAAAGGGGAAGCGAACCGTTCAGACTGTTATCGACGCAAACTTCAAAAGCTAGCATCAGGGATGGAATGGGGGTGCATATTGCTATACTATCTGATCTTGTAGTGGTACTGTATTTGACTACTGTACTTCTACTTGTACCGATACTTCGACCATGACTACTGTAACTTATTGTGCAACTCATTGTCTTGTAATTAATGTACATCAGAGCTATTCAAATGTTTGTATTTATGTGATTTAGGGTATTAGATTCTGCAACTAGTCCTTGGATCCCACTGTACGCAATACCTATAAGCATGGAAAAAAGCCTTTCACTGTGGTCTAGTCTGCATGTGACCAATACATTTTGAACTTTGAACCTTGTTTTATTGGACAACGGGGCAGTTATGATGGAGCCC
This sequence comes from Nerophis ophidion, assembly GCF_033978795.1. NCBI lineage: Eukaryota > Metazoa > Chordata > Actinopteri > Syngnathiformes > Syngnathidae > Nerophis > Nerophis ophidion. The sequence continues at coordinate 17,664,270 of NC_084615.1, forward strand.
CGTCAACTCTGCCTAACGACAAGCGGCCATGCAAAAATTGATATTGCTGCGTCTGCTGTCTGGGCCCTTCATACAATTTGGAAGAGAGGCCTGGACTTAATTGAAGTGGTTGGTGCCGCACCAAGATTTTGTCCATCTAAAATCATTCCTGAGTCCAGATGAGAAGAAGTCACTGTTGTGGAAAGTGAAGAAGTGGACTGTGCCCCTGGAGTCTCACGGCGTTACACTTTGTGAACCCCAAATCCTTCAAAAAGAAACATGATTGCCACGGTTGCAGGCGTCCGACGCCTCGCTTCTCTTGGTCCCTGGCAGTGATGGAGTTGGCGGCGTGACCTTCAGCCACACCCACTCAAGGAACGGGGGAGCAGAATACCAGACGCTCACTTTGAGGAGTGAAAAATGGGAAAATCTGCCTAGGCAGGCAAAAGGGCTGGCAAAAAGGATGACTCGCCATCCCTTTTCACACAGCAGTCTGATTAAAGTGACCTCTCAGAGCACACCGGGTGTTGTTGCTGCTCCTAAGGAGGAGCTTACACTGTCTCTGGGACCACAGGATCAACGTTTTAAAAGCTGCTCTCATTGGACTAAAAATGGATTGTGGACTTTGGGCCTGCTTCATAAAGGTCCTGTGGAACAAGGCGCACAAACGGAGGCCTGCAACATTTGCACTTCTTGGTTTTTTGGGGTCTTGAGTAGGGCTGCAAAGTAGAGATGTCTGATAATAACGAACTGACGATATTATCGGCCGATAAATGCTTTAAAATGTAATATGGGAAATTATCGGTATCGGTCTCAAAAAGTACAATTTATGACTTTTTAAAAACGCCGGACGTAGGGAGAAGTACAGAGCGCCAATAAACCTTAAAGGCACTGCCTTTGCGTGCCGGCCCAATCTCATAATATATACGGCTTTTCACACACACAAGTGAATGCAAGCGCAAACTTGGTCAACAGCCATACAGGTCACAGTGAGGGTGGCCGTACAAACAAATTTAACACTATTAGAAATATGTGAACCCACACCAAACAAGAATGACAAACACATTTCGCACCGTAACACAAGAGAACAAATACCCAGAACCCCTTGCAGCACTAACTCTTCCGGGACGCTACAAAATACACCACCCCAACCCCGCCCATCTCAACCTCCTCATGCTCTCTCAGGGGGAGCACGTCCCAAATTCCAAGCTGCTGTTTTTGTCATGATCCGCTACTCGGATCATGTCATGTTCTGGTTTTGTATCACATATTGTTAGTATTTGACTTCCTTAGTTCCTGGTGGCACTACCTGTTTTGTTTTGTTGTCATGACTACGCATTTGTGTCACCTGCCTTTTGTTTTTGTCGCGCACCTGCCTCTTAATTATGTTCCTGTATTTAAGCCAGCCTTCTTTGTTCATTCTTTCTCGCAGTCTAAGTTTGCTGTCCGATGCAACAGGTGACGTCGCTATACCCGATTGTGGTAAAAGTAAATTTGTATTTGTTAGCTTCCATGCTATTCCCTTGTTTGTTCCCCGAGCTCACATGCTAGCGCCTTTTGTTCTTTCTAGCTCCCATGCTAGTTATGTTGGTTTTGTCTTTAGTGCCTTGTGCAAGTGTTTTTGTTCTTAGTCTGTTACATTTCCATTTCCATCCATTTTCTACCGCTTATTCCCTTTGGGGTCGCGGGGGGTGCTGGTAGTATACATAAATCATCACTTCTTACCTTCACGGTGTGTCCAGTCCGCCTGCATTTACGAGAGAACGCAACCGCATCACCACAATGCCGGCAAAACGTCACAGTTTTGAGGCATGTTAAAAAAATAATGCACTTTGTGACTTCAATAATAAATATGGCAGTACCATGTTGACATTTTTTTTCCATAACTTCAGTTGATTTATTTTGGAAAACCTTGTTACATTGTTTAATGCATCCAGCGGAGCATCACAACAAAATTAGGCATAATAATGTGTTAATTCCACCACTGCATATATCTGTATCGGTTGATATCGGTATCGGTAATTAAGAGTTGAGGAATATCGGATATCTGCAAAAAAGTCATTACCGGACATCTCTATTGCAAAGGGTTGGAAATTTTCCGGTAAGTTTCCGGAAACTTTCTGGAAATTAACAATGGGAAGTTAAGCTCGGGAAGTTTGGACATTTTTACCATTTTTTGATCATTCAAAGTTGGACACCGTCCATCTGATTCTGTAGAATAAGATAAGAAGCTTGTAAAAGACTAATGCAATGTCACACATAGATATAAATAGTCAGCTAAACAATTGGAGAAGTCTTTAAAATATTTGACTGAAGGATGTCATGATCTGTCGTCTGGATTATATTTATGTTATTTTCTGTTAGTTTTAGGACTCCATTAGTTCCTGTTTTAGTGCACCCTTGTTTGTTTTGGTTACCATGCCGATTTATAGGTTTTACCTGCCTCTGGCGTTCGGGACATGCACCTGCTCTAACCAAGAGACCATTATTTAAGCCCGTCTTTGCCAGTCAGTCGGGGTGGCGTCATTGCTTGTTTTCATGCGATACCATAGTTCATGTTGCTCGTTTTCACGACCGATTCCGTAGGTAATGCTATTTGTTTCATGCCACACCAAGTTTTGTTTGTTCGATGCCATAGTTTGGTCAGTTTTTTTCATGTCCATAGTTTCATGTTCAAAGTTTTTTGCCTTAGCTTCCGCGTGCAATAAGCACGCTTGCCTTCGGGTTCTTTTCTGTTTTGTTTTTTGTACTTTGTTGAGTGTTAGTAAATAATTAAATATGCTCCTACCTGCTACCCTTGTCCGGAAAAGTCTGTTTGCATCCCAGGAGAACAAACTTCGACAATGGACAAATGAATAGAAATAGGCTAGATTAATAAAGAGTCAATCAGCATGCTAAATCAAACTATAAGCTACATTCTTGTATGACAACAGAATGGCTAGCAGAACAGAAGGCAGAGGAAACTACACCTTTTGATGTACTATTTGCTTGTTGAACTTTACACATCACAAAAAAAGGTCAATTGGGATCGCTAACGTTGTTAGCATGTCATGATCCGTGGCCGGATCATGTTTTGTTTAGCTATGTTCTGTTAGTTTTGGACTCCCTTAGTTCCTGTTTTGTGCACCTTTGGGATTGTTTTGGTTTCTATGGGAATTAATTGGGTTCACCGGCCTCTGGTTAGTGGTCGGCACGCTCGCCTGCAGTCGACCACAAATCAGAGAGCTATTTATTCACCTTTCTCGCCACGCTCGGTCCGGCTTCATTGTTATATTACAATGGTAACTAATTAAATTACCATAGTAACTAATTATATGACCATAGTAACTCGTTAGATTACCAAAGTAAGTCATTACATTACCATGGTAACTTAATAGATTACCATAGTAACTAATTAGATGACCATAGTAACTAATTAGATGACCATAATAACTAATTAGATGACCATAGTAACTAATTAGATGACCATAGTAACTTGAATATCATGCAAAAGCGCAGATTCCAACCATTGAAATACTTTGTATAGTTCAAGACTTACGGTCATTAGAAAACATGACTGCCCAGGTGTGCTCTCGATATTGGAACTATTACTATATACGAATATATGATTTCTGACACCAAAAGTCTTCCAAAGTTTGCGAATAAATAGATATGATGACAATAGTATACAGCTCAAGAGTATTCTTGAGCCATTTTAAAAGATACTGAAGAAACCAGTCATGTGAACTACAGTATGAAATAAGAGTTAGGAACCACAGATCCCTTCCACATCAACAACAATGATCATCAAACAGACTTTGCGAGAGCCAACATTGATTACTTTGGGAAAAGTTAAGATATAACATGTCATCATTTTTGAGCCAGAGTGCCAAGTTTTACAAGCAGACTGATAAAGGGATGATTCTTTATTGAAACACTATAGCACAGCTGTCAAACTCAAGGCCCAAGGGCCAGCACATCATTCTATGTGGCCCGCAAAAAAATGAGTTTCAATAATATAGTTATTTTGTTTTTGTTTTTACTAAAGGCCTTCATTTTTTTCAAGTTTGACAAAAAAAAAAAAGTTCACCTCACCATGTTGCCAGACTGAAAAACTCAGCAAAGCGAGGCCTCCAATAAGTGCAGGCAAGCTCCCACTAACTTTATGATGGTTTAACACAGGGGTCATCAACCAATTTGAAACCAAGAGCTACTTCTTGGGTATTGATTAATGCAAAGGGCTACCAGTTTGATACACACTTAAATAAATTGCCAGAAATAGCCAATTTGCTCAATTGACCTTTAATAAATAAATCTATATATATTTAAAAAATGGGTATTTCTGTCTATCAGTCCGTCGTACATTTTTTTTTACTTTTACGGAAGGTTTTTTGTAGAGAATAAATGATTAAAAAACACTTAATTGAACGCTCTAAAAGAGGAGAAAACAGGAAAAAAAAGAACATTTAATTTTGAGACAGTTTATCTTCAATTTCGACTTTTTAAAATTCAAAATTCAACTGAAAAAAAGAAGAGAAAAACTAGCTACTTTGAATCTTTTTGACAACAATTTAAAAAATAATTTATGGAACATCATTAGTAATTTTTCCTGATTAAGATTAATTTTAGAATTTTGATGACATGTTTTGAATAGGTTAAAATCCAATCTGCACTTTGTTAGAAAATATAACAAATTGGACCAAGCTATATTTCTAAAAAAGACAAATCATTATTTCTTCTAGATTTCCCAGAACAAAAATTTTAAAAGAAATTCAAAAGACTTTGAAATAAGGTTTAAATTTGATTCTAAAGATTTTCTAGATCTGCCAGAATATATTTTTTTGAATTTTAATCATAATAAGTTTGAAGAAATATTTCACAAATATTCTTCGTCGAAAAAAAAAGAAGCTAAAATGAGGAATTAAATTAAAATGTATTTATTATTCTTTACAATAAAAAAATCAATTTACTTGAACATTGATTTAAATTGTCAGGAAAGAAGAGGAATGAATTTAAAAGGTAAAAAGGTATATGGGTTTAAAAATCCTAAAATCATTTTTAAGGTTGTAGTTTTTCTCTAAAATTGTCTTTCTGAAAGTTATAAGAAGCAAAGTAAAAAAAATAAGTGAATGTATTTAAACAAGTGAAGACCAAGTCTTTAAAATATTTGCTTGAATTTTCAATTTGTATTTGAGTTTTGTCTCTCTTAGAATTAAAAATGTCAAGCAGAGCAAGACCCGCTTGCTAGTAAATAAATACAATTTAAAAAATAGAGGCAACTCACTGGTAAGTGCTGCTATTTGAGCTATTTTTAGAACAAGCCAGCGGGCGACTCATCTGGTCCTCACGGGCGACCTGGTGCCCGCGGGTACCGCGTTGGTGACTCCTGGTTTAACAAACGTCTCCAGCATTGTAGCAACATTTACAAGTCAGAAGAGACAAAATTCTTCATCTTATACTAAGCCGAGTCCCGAGGACAGTCACATCCCTGCGATCTGCATCGCTGCTGAAGCCATGTAAAAAAGTCCCTCGAACCGCCCGAGGTGCACGTCAAGCTCCAGCAGATGTTTGGAGATTGAGGAACAAGTGTGACGCTGGAGAGAAACCGTGTATATGTACTACATGAATAAAGTGGAGAGCAACAGTGTACATGTACCACATGAAGAAAGTGGAGAGAAACAGTGTACATGTACTACATGAATAAAGTGGAGGGAAACCGTGTACATGTACTAACTGTGGTTGGGGGCGTGGTTAAGAGGGGGGGAGCCGTAGATGTTATTGTCACATATGCATGTACAGTAGATGGCAGTATTGTCCTGTTTAAGAGTGTCATTATATTGCTGTTTACGGCAGACAAACTGCTTTACGATAGACGAAAACGTGACTGCTGCTGTTGTGTGAAGTCACCGCGCTGGGAAGACATTAATGAAACTGCCTAACTATAAACCCACATACGAAACCAGAAACTCGCCCTCGATCATTCTACAGTTATAACGTCATTGGGCAGACACGCTGTTTATATTGTGGGAAAGCGGACATGAAAACAGGATGTCCTCACTCAGGTCCACATGGAGCTGGAGGGGGCGTGGCCTCCAGCGCCGCCTGAATTTCGGGAGACTTTCGGGAGAAAATTTGTCCTGGGAGGTTTTCGGGAGAGGCGCTGAATTTCGGGGGTCTCCCGGAAGGGTTGGCAAGTATGCTATGGCGTCTACAGACGCCATAGCATGAGGGCCGCTCGTAATAGCAAATAATATATTCATTTGTCAATGCATATGATCATTATATATACTTTCATCTACCATATTTTCTGGACTTTAATTAACACCTCTAAAGGCTTAAGTGTCCACATATGTGGAAAGCACTTTTTAGCTCTTATTTCCAAAATTGTGTACACTACTGAATTGGGGTCTCATGGCCACTTATGTGGGCACTGATACTGCCATCTGGATGTGTCAGAAGAGTATAACATACAAAAAAAAGTGTAAAAATAAGAATTAGCATGTCACTAAACATGAAGTACACGTTTGTACATCATAGTTAAATATGACCAGGGTGTACATCATATCTGTATTCTAATTAAGGTCCAATAAGCCCAAATAGCAAAGAGAAATATAAAAAAAGCATGTAAACAAACAGCTTGGGCCTTAAGAAGTTTATAATGCGGACTTAAAATCCTTGTTTTTTCCCTCAAAACTCGACAGTGCACCTTAAGTTCGGTTGAGCTTACCCACCTCGAAGTTACTTTATTTGGTACATGGTGTAATGATAAGTGTGACCAGTAGATTGCAGTCGAACATAAGAGATATGTGTATATCAGGGGCCACCAACGCGGTGCCCGTGGGCACCAGGCCGCCCGTAAGGACCAGATGAGTCGCCCGCTGGCCTGTTCTAAAATTAGCTCAAATAGCAGCACTTACCAGTGAGCTGCCTCTATTTTTTTTGTTTTATTTATTTACTAGCAAGCTGGTCTCGCTTTGCTCGACATTTTTAATTCTAAGAGAGACAAAACTCAAATAGAATTTGAAAATCCAACAAAATATTTTAACTTCACTTGTTTCAATAAATTAATTTATCTTTTTACTTTGCTTCTTATAACTTTCAGAAAGACAATTTTAGGAAAAAATACAACCTTAAAAATGATTTCAGATTTTTAAACACACATACCTTTTTACCTTTTCCTTCCTCTTCTTTAAATTTTAATTTTTTTTATTGTAAAGAATAATAAATACATTTTTATTTAATTCTTCATTTTAGCTTCTGTTTTTTCGACGAAAAATATTTGTGAAATCTTTCTTCAAACTTATTATGATTAAAACTCAAAAAAATATATTCTGGCAAATCTAGAAAATCTGTAAAATCAAATTTAAATCTTATTTCAAAGTCTTTTGAATTTCTTTTAAAATTTTTGTTCTGGAAAATCTAGAAGAAATAATAATTTGTCTTTGTTAGAAATATAACTTGGTCCAATTTGTTATATATTCTAACAAAGTGCAGATTGGATTTTAACCTATTTAAAACATGTCATCAAAAATATATATTTATTGTGAGAAATCATTAAGATGAGCAGTGTTTCCACAAAGATAAATATCATTCATTATTAATAATAACAGAGTTAAAGGTAAATTGAACAAATTTGCTATTTCTGGCAATTTATTTAAGTGTGTATCAAATTGGTAGTTCTTCGCATTAATCAGTACCCAAAAAGTAGCTCTTGGTTTCAAAAAGGTTGGTGACCCCTGGTGTAGACTGTAATATAACTTAAGTAAACACCAACATTTTATATGTTCCATAGAAAATATAGAACATTACACACGGCGCTCAAAAATTGACCAAAATGTTTTAGTAGGACTTTGGTAAGCTATGAAGCCACACTGCTTCATAGTATTATTAGTATTATTATGGTGTGTGTATAAGGTAAGACATATTATCCGTCGTTTTGTTTCGCAATATTATGCAAAAGCAACTTTTCTTACTTTCTGGTACCTGCTGATCTGTATTTGAGAGCTGCATAAATCCTGAAAAATTGCACGCTACAATCTTGATGGATTGTTGGCAAATTAAACATGGGAGTATTATTATGGTGTGTGTATAATGTAATACATCTGGTGTTTTGTTTCGCAATATTATGCAAAAGTAACTTGTCTTAAATTCTGGTACCAGCTCATCTGTATTTGGGATCTGCATAAGTCCTGAAAAATTGCACGCTAGTCTGCCTTTGTAGTCCGTGCTGACACCGTAGTCGATACGTTTCTTCTTTTTTGTCTATCTTCTTGTTATGTGACATTTATCCTCCGCTGTTGTCATTTCTAATATAAAGTAGTGTAAAGTTCTAACTTATATCTGTCAGTGAACTCACCATGAAAGCACTAAAACATACCGGTGTGGGGACTTTACATTATTCACCCAAGGAACTTTAGTTATTAGAGAGTTCTGGTCGGACGGTTTTTCATGGGACACATTTGAAGTGACGTGTGTGAAATGAATTATATTTATATAGCGCTTTTCTCTAGAGACTCTAAGCTCTTTTACATAGTGAAAGCCAATATCTAAGTTACATTTAAAGCAGTGTTGATGGCACTGGAAGCAGGTGGATAGTGTCTTGCCCAAAGACACAACGACCGCTCTACCAAGCGAGTTATACCGCCCCCTTGTTGTTGCACTAGTGAGCCACGGATGAGGAGATTTTGCTCCGTTATTGATGGAAGTAAAGTCTGACTGTCATTAAAACAGTTAGCGCCACCTTAAGACACTTCTTCCACTCCCGTCCTTGCACGCTACACCGCTACAACAAAGATGACGGGGAGAAGACGCTGTCGAAGTGGAGGCACGTAAGTAAGACCGCCCACAAAACGGCGCATTCTAAAGCGACTTGAAGATGATGTAACATTTTGAACCACCATCACATGTTATGTAGACCACACAAGGAAGACTTTTACATTAAGAAAATAATACCGTATTTCCTTGAATGGCCGCCGGGTATATAGTATGCGCCTGCCTAGAATTACTGCCGGGTCAAACTCGTTTCGCAAAATAATTAGCGCATGCTTAGCATTACCGCCGGGTCAAACTCGTTTCGCAAAATATTATTTCTATTAGCGCATGTCTAGAATTTCCGCCGGGTCAAATTTGTTTCGCAAAATAATTGGAATATGCCTAGATTTTCCGCTGGGTCAAACTCGTCACGTCATGAGTGACACTTCACCTGTCATTATTTTCGAAATGGAGGAGGCTGATTTCAATAATTTGAAATCGCATAAAGGGAAGAAGATTAAGAGCTATTCAGTAGGATTTAAGGTCCAAGCTATTGAATATGCTAAAAAGAACAGTAAGCAGCTATGTTTTATTAATATACCGTAGCTGCGCGTGTCAAATTGAGTCATTAAATGACTCCCGCCTCCTGGTGGTAGAGGGCGCTAGTGATCCTTCTTGCGACTACTCGGCTGCAGAAGAAGTGACAACAAGCAGCAAGAGTGAGCAGCGTTCGTTTATTTTTTTCCTCTCGCTTGCACTTTTAACATGGAGGATTACATATCTAAAATTTAAGTTTTCTAAACTGGACTTTCAATCGAAGCAGGAGGTAATAAAGGAAGATCTCCATCGAGACAGAGAGACTTTTAAAACTGAAGAAAGATAAGGAAGACTTCTATAAACAAGTTATCGATGCTTTTGATCAGAAGGAGCTGCGCATGGACTTCATTTATAAGTAAAGGTAAGACCATAATAAGGTTTTTTTTAATTAAATGTGCTTTTCATGATGGTATCCTTACATCACACTCAAATTTATAAGCGCAGGCCTAAATTTACCGCATGCCTTTGGTAAGCGCTGGTGTGAGAAGAGGTTTTAAATTAATTAGCGCCCAGGCGGCAATTCAAGGAAATACGGTAATAATAATAATAATAATAATAATAATAATAATAATGACTCCTTTAATGCGCCTTATAGTCCAGTGCGTCTTATACATGAAAAAAGGTCGAAAATAGACCATTCATCAGGAGTGTGCCCTTTGGTCCGGAAAATACAGTATTTCCAGGCTTTCGCGGGCCGCATAAAATAAAGTGCCGGGCCTTGAGTGTGACAAGGTGGGTGAGGAAGGTGCAGTGAGTGAAGAGGAGGAGGACTAATTAAATTTGCATCATGTGAGCTCCAAATGTGTCTACAAGGCTGCCACCATCTCTCGCTCCACTTAGTCCTCATCTTCCACTGGGAGCAAAACACAAGGAAATGCCCATCCATCCATTTCATACCGCTTGCCCCGCAAGGGACGCTGGAGCCTATCTCAGCTGCATTTGGGCGGAAGGCGGGGTACACTCTGGACAAGTTGCCTCCTCATCGCAGAGCCAACAGACATAGACCCGTTTGTCTGTATTTGGGGTCTGCTTGAGTACTGAAAATGTGACCATGGTGGACATGTTTAGGTGTGCTACCTCAGCGGTGCATTCAGGGTGTCACCATCACAACAATTCATGCAAATCTGACTTGGCACTTGAAACATGCTAACATTAGCATGCTAATTTTTATTTTTTTTATTTTTTTTGGGCCAATTTTCAGTCCAAACACCTCAGAGTCATAGATAACTTGGCACTTGTAACATGCTAAAGGTTAGCATGTTAAAAGTAGCATGCACATTTTTTTTGTGTGCTAATTTTGCATGCAAACAAGCTCTTGGCACTTGACACATGCTAACATTAGCATGCTATTTTTTTAAAGCCAATTTAGCGTCCAAACACCTCAGAGTCATATGTAATTTGGCACTTGAAACATGCTAACGTTAACATGCTAACTTATTTTTTGGGCCAATTTAGCGTCAAAACACAGTTATATGTAATTTGGCACCTGAAACATGCTAACTGCTAATTTTTTTGTGCCAATTTTAAATCCAAACACCCTGGTCATATGTAACTTGTCACTTGAAACACGCTAACATTTGCGTGCTAACTCAATTAATTTTATTGGCCAAATTAGCATCTGAACACCTCAGTTCATGTATAACTTGGCACTTGAAACACGCTAACATTAGCGTGCCAACTTAATAATTTTTGGGGGGGGCCAATTTACCGTCAAAACACCTCAGTTATATGTAATTTGGCACTTGAAACATGCTAACTACTAATTTTTTGGTGCCAATTTTGCATCCAAACACCCTAGTCATATGTAACTTGGCACTTGAAATACGCTAACATTAACGTGTTAACCATTTTTTGGGGGGGGCCAATCTAGTGTCAGAACACCTCAGTCTTATGTGATTTGGCACTTGAAACATGCTACCATTAGCATGCTAACTTATTTTTTATTTTTTGTGCCAATTTAGCGTCAAAACACTTTAGTTATATGTAATTTGGCACTTGAAACATGCTAACTGCTATTTTTTTTGTGCCAATTTTAAATCCAAACACCCTGGTCATATGTAACTTGGCACTTGAAATACGCTAACGTTAACGTGCTAACTGCATTTTCTTTTTTGGCCAATCTAGCGTCCGAACACCTCAATCATGTAATTTGGCACTTGACAAATGCAAACATTAGCATGCTAACTTATTTTTTATTTTTTGGGCCAATTTAGCGTCAAAACACCTTAGTTATATGTAATTTGGCACTTGACACACGCTAACTGCAGATTTTTTTGTGCCAATTTCAAATCCAAAAACCCTAGTCATGTGTAACTTGGCACTTGAAATACGCTAACATTAGCGTGCTACCTGCATTTTTTTTATTGGGCCAATCTAGCGTCAGAACACCTCAGTCATATGTAATTTGGCACTTGAAACATGCTAACATTAGCATGCTAACTTATTTTTTGGGCCAATTTAGCGTCAAAACACCTTAGTTATATGTAATTTGGCACTTGAAACACGCTAACATTTGCGTGCTAACTGAATTAATTTTTGGGGCCAAATTAGCATCTGAACACCTCAGTCATGTGTAACTTTGCACTTGAAACACGCTAACATTAGCGTGCTAACTTAATTTTTTGGGGGGGCCAATTTACCGTCAAAACACCTCAGTTATATGTAATTTGGCACTTGAAACATGCTAACTGCTAATTTTTTTGTGCCAATTTTGCATCCAAACACCCTTGTCATATGTAACTTGGCACTTGAAATGTGCTAACATTAGCGGTCTACCTGCATTTTTTTTTATTGGGCCAATTTAACGTCAGAACACCTCAGTCAAATGTAATTTGGCACTTGAAACATGCTAACATTAGCATGCTAACTTATTTTTTTGGCCAATTTAGCGTCAAAACACATTAGTTATATGTAATTTGGCACTTGAAAAATGCTAACTGCTAATTTTTTTGTGCAAATTTTAAATCCAAACACCCTGGTCGTATGTAACTTGGCACTTGAAACACGCTAACATTTGGGTGCTAACTAAATTAATTTTATTGGTCAAATCAGCATCTGAACACCTCAGTTCATGTGTAACTAGGCACTTGAAACACGCTAACATTAGCGTGCCAACTTAATAATTTTTTGGGGGGCCAATTTAGCGTCAAAACACCTCAGTTATATGTAATTTGGCACTTGAAACATGCTAACTACTAATTTTTTGGTGCCAATTTTGCATCCAAACACCCTGGTCATATGTAACTTGGCACTTGAAAAATGCTAACTGCTAATTTTTTTGTGCAAATTTTAAATCCAAACACCCTGGTCGTATGTAACTTGGCACTTGAAACACGCTAACATTTGGGTGCTAACTAAATTAATTTTATTGGTCAAATTAGCATCTGAACACCTCAGTTCATGTGTAACTAGGCACTTGAAACACGCTAACATTAGCGTGCCAACTTAATAATTTTTTGGGGGGCCAATTTAGCGTCAAAACACCTCAGTTATATGTAATTTGGCACTTGAAACATGCTAACTACTAATTTTTTGGTGCCAATTTTGCATCCAAACACCCTGGTCATATGTAACTTGGCACTTGAAATACGCCAACATTAACGTGTTAACCATTTTTTTTTTTGGGCCAATCTAGTGTCAGAACACCTCAGTCTTATGTGATTTGGCACTTGAAACATGCTACCATTAGCATGCTAACTTATTTTTTTATTTTTTGGGCCAATTTAGCGTCAAAACACTTTAGTTATATGTAATTTGGCACTTGAAACATGCTAACTGCTATTTTTTGTGCCAATTTTAAATCCAAACACCCTGGTCATATGTAACTTGGCACTTGAAATACGGTAACATTAACGTGCTAACTGCATTTTTTTTGGGCCAATCTAGCTTCAGAACACCTCAGTCATATGTAATTTGGCACTTGAAACATGCTAATATTAGCGTGCTAACTTTTTTTTTTTTTTGTGGTCGATTTACCATCAAAACACCTCAGTTATATGTAATTTGGCACTTGAAACATGCTAACTGCTAATTTTTTGTGCAAATTTTAAATCCAAACACCCTGGTCATATGTAACTTGGCACCTGAAATACGCTAACATTAGCAGGCTACCTGCATTTTTTTTTTATTGGGCCAATCTAGCGTCAGAACACCTCAGTCATATGTAATTTGGCACTCGAAACATGCTAAAATTAGCATGCTAACTTATTTTTGATTTTTTGGGCCAATTTAGCATCAAAACACCTTAGTTATATGTAATTTGGCACTTGAAACATGCTAACTGCTAATTTTTTTGTGCCAATTTTAAATCCAAACACCCTGGTCATATTTAACTAGCACTTGAAACATGCTAACATTAGCGTGCTAACTTTTTTTAATTTTTTTTTTAAGTCAATTTTGCCACAAAGGAGAAAAAAAAGTGTCCACGCCAGGATTACATTGGCAATCAATTAGCAGCTAAACCATCCACAGGATCCTCCGTGTCAACTCCCCACAGCTGGGGAGGGTGGGAGGTCCGTGGAGCCGCACGTCACCTGCCTACAAATGAACATCCCAGCACTGACAAACTCGCGTCGCCACTTTTGGAGGCGTTGCGCATCGCCGCGGCGCTTCCGCTCCACTTCGGACCTTCCTCGCCTCGCCTGGCCGGGGGGGGCGACCGCGGAGGCTGCCCACACTGCGGCGGGGTGCTCGGATCCCGCGGAGACATCAGCGATGCACCGGAGGATGTCTGCTTGATCTTTTTTTTTTTTGCCGTTGCATAAACTCCCCCGCGCTCCTTTCCACGCGCCGTGAGACTCCATCAGCGACCATAAAAAACAAACAAAAAAGAGGCACTTTATGTGTCCCAGACACTCGGACCCACGCAGGCTGCAGTAAATCACGCCCGGAGCCTCGCTGGAGCACCCGGGGGTGCGGAGACGAATGGTCCGGGTAACTAAATCTCTTTCACTTTCACTATCGACTGTGTTGGCCTAATGGGGCGCGTGGGAAACAGGTGTCTCGGAGATAAGGATCGTTAAATGTGGGGAGACGTTTAAATGCAAACAAGCGTGACTCCCCCACGACACGCCAACAGATGTTTACTTTCTTTTACACGGAAGAGATGATCGCCCTCTGTCTCGCCACAATTGCAGCATCTGCGGGATGCTGCAATTGTGCACACACACACAAACAACGTGGTTCTGCCATGCATGATTAAATTTGGATTAGTATCAAATTATGCACATAAGAATGGAAATAATTTAAAGTTATTTCTTTGCAAGTTTCGCATGCAACTGTAATGAGCATGTCACACCACTAGTGGGCGCTGCGTGTTTGCAAAGCAGGGGTGTGCACACTTCTTCTGCAGGCCAGCTACTTTTTAAATGAACAAGTCCGGGGGATCGACCTTATTTATGTACAAACCCCGTTTCCATATGAGTTGGGAAATTGTGTTAGATGTAAATATAAACGGAATCAATCCATCCATTTTCTACCGCTTATTCCCTTTGGGAACGCGGGGGGCGCTGGCGCCTATCTCAGCTACTAATCATTAACTTTAGAATTTGATGCCAGCAATACGTGGCAAAGAAGCTGGGAATGGTGGCAATAAATACTAATAAAGTTGAGGAATGCTCATCAAACACTTATTTGGAACATCCCACAGGTGTGCAGGCTAATTGGGAACAGGTGGGTATAAAAACAGCTTCCCAAAGAATGCTCAGTCTTTCACAAGAAAGGATGGGGCAAGGTACACCCCTTTGTGCACAACTGCGTGAACAAATAGTCAAACAGTTTAAGAACAACGTTCTTAAACAAAGCGCGATATAAATCTAATCCATTATTATTATTATTTATGTCATCCGGACCAAAGGGGAAGCAAACCATCCAGACTGTTATCGACGCAAAGTTCAAAACCAGGATCTGTGATGGTATGGGGGCGCATTAGTAATAATAATAATAATAATAATAAAAATAATGGATTAGATTTAAATCACGCTTTTCTATTATTAGATACTCAAAACGCTCACAGAGAAGTAGGAACCCATCATTCATTCACACCTGGTGGTGGTAAGCTACATCTGTAGCCACAGCTGCCCTGGGCTAGACTGACAGAAGCGTGGCTGCCAGTTTGCACCTACGGCCCCTCCGACCACCACCTATCATTCATCATTCATTCACCAGTGTGAGTGGCACCGGAGGACAAGGTTGAAGTGTCCGGCAGCGACTTGGATGTCAATAGGCGGGGAGCGAACCTGCAACCCTCAGGTTTCTGGCTCTACCCACTACGCCATGCCGCCCAATGCATGAGTAACTTACACATCTGTGAAGGCACCATTAATGCTGAAAGGTACATACAAGTTTTGGAACAACATATGCTGCCATCTAAGCGCCGTCTTTTTCATGGACGCCCCTGCTTATTTCAGCAAGACAATGCCAAGCCACATCCAGCACGTGTTACAAAAGCGTGGCTTCGTAAAAAAAAGAGTGCGGTTGCTTTCCTGGCCCGCCTGGAGTCCAGACCTGTCTCCCATGGAAAATGTGTGGCGCATTATGAAGCGTAAAATACGACAGCGGAGACCCCGGACTGTTGAACGACAGAAGCTCTACATAAAACAAGAATGGGAAAGAATTCCACTTTCAAAAATTCAACAATTAGTTTCCTCAGTTCCCAAACGTTCATTGAGTGTTGTTAAAAGAAACGGTGATGTAACACAGTGGTGAACATGCCCTTTCCCAACTACTTTGGCACGTGTTGCACCCATGAAATTATAAGTTGATTATTATTTGCAAAAAAAAAAAATAAGTTTAAGAGTTTGAACATCAAATATCTTGTCTTTGTAGTGCATTCAACTGAATATGGGTTGAAAAGGATTTGCAAATCATTGTATTCCGTTTATATTTACATCGAACACAATTTCCCAACTCATATGGAAACAGGGTTTGTATATTGCACAGAGACAAACTCGCAATATATCGAGTATATTCCATATATCGCCCAGCCCTACCTGGAACCCTGAAGTCGCTGGCATGGCTGCTCTACCAACCGAGCCATACCGCCCTGTAAGCAATGCAAGTGTCCCACAATCTCCAGTGGATCCATTTGACGGGCGGGTAGTTTTTCTCCAACAAAGAGCAGAAATGGAGATTATTGTCCTTGGTGGTAGGTAAGAGAAACCACGCACATGTTTATGGAGGAACAATCATTTCCCCCTGCACACTTGCTGTGTGCCATTACTCACGCTTAAAGCCAAATTGGTTGCCTCACCTTGTCAACAACACTGTCACCTGGCAGACAGGGAGGAGGCGTGTGATGAATCGGCCCGTGATCGATGGGCCGGGTGGACGTGTGGGCCGTCACACCCCCCTCCCCCCCACTCACTCACTACACAACAACAACAACAACAAATTGCAGATGGCGTGCTGACACAAACGGGAGCGGTCATGCAGGGGAAGACTCCATGTGCAGGTGGAATGACTAAAGAGGCTGCACACACACACACACACACACACACACACACACACACACACACACACACACACACACACACACAAAAGGCTGTAAAACTTCCCGCTGCCATCTTGCAGATTATCGGGGTTTGCTAGCCCGGAGGGGGAAATGAGGAATTCATCCAATTTTAGGCCGGCCGTAATCAAGTTTTATAGGGTGATGAAACAAAGGGCTTGGAGATGAATCCGCACATGTCCGCCCACCAGGCCTGGGAGCAGATTCCAGTCTGCTGGCTTGGATTCATCAGCTCCAGACCTCTGTGATGGATTTATACGCATGCATCCACTCCAGAAGAGCCTTCACGTCTCTCTTTCAGTCGTGTTTGGGAACTATTACCATCATGCAGGAACACTTGATTAGGCCGCAAGCCAAGAGGCCTATTAAACTTTCATTTTGAGACATATGCTCAACTTCACACCTATGAAACCTTTTTTCCCCCCTCCTGTTCTGTCACTACCCAACTAATTCTGGAAGCCTCCATCAGTCCACACATGTGCAAAGTGAAGTGAAGTGAATTATATTTATATAGCGCTTTTTCTCTAGTGACTCAAAGCGCTTTACATAGTGAAACCCAATATCTAAGTTAAACCAGTGTGGATGGCACTGGGAGCAGTTGAGTAAAGTTTTTTGCCCAATGACACAACGGCAATGACTAGGATGGCGGAAGCGGGAATCGAACCTGCAAGCTTCAAGTTGCTGGCACAGCCACTCTACCAACCGAGCTAAACCGCCCCAAGTCTCTGTTACTTCTGTCAATTTGTTTTACCATCAATAACAATGTCACATATACAAAACACAGAAGCAGTGAAGCTGGCACGTTGTGTAAATGGTAAATAAAAACAGAATACAATGATTTGCAAATCCTTTTCAAATTATATTCAATCGACAAGATACTTAAAGGCCTACTGAAACCCACTACTACCTACCACGTAGTCTGATAGTTTATATATCAATGATGAAATATTAACATTGCAACACATGCCAATACGGCCTTTTTAGTTTACTAAATTGCAATTTTAAATTTCCCGCGGAGTTGATTGTTGAAAACGTCGCGGAATGACGCGTGACTTCACGGACTTTCAAGAAATATTAGCTCAGCACCACTTACAGCTAAAAGTCGTATCTTTTCATCGCATAATTACGCAGTAATTTGGACATCTGTGTTGCTGAATCTTTTGCAATTTGTTCAATTAATAATGGAGACATCAAAGAAGAAAGCTGTTGGTGGAAAGCGGTGTATTGCAGCTGTCTTTAGCACCGAGACACAGCCGGTGTTTCTTTGTTTTTAACACAAAGCAGTCAAGCGAACATGTTTCTCTACGTCAACCAGCAGGTTTTTGGATGGGAAAATTGTGATATATATCTTACCGGAGACATCATTAGATTATTCGTCCTCCTTCAGTAGCTGTTTAAAAGGCAGCTGTGAGCTTGGCTGCTCGGCTTCGCTCTGAGACACTGCGTGTTCACCGCAGCCGTCCGACCTCAAGGTATGTCTTTACAATCTCACTAAAACACTATTCAAACAATAAGCAGATAGGGGATCTTCCAGAATTATCCTAGTAAATGTGTCTAATTACATCTGAAATGCTCACACTGTCGCCGCCCGGAGCGGTCGCTTTTAATTTTGTTTTATTATTATTATTTTTTCTAGTCCTTCGCTATCAATATCATTATCCACGAATCTTTCATCCTCGCTCAAATTAATGGGGAAATTCAATCAATCAATGTTTACTTATATAGCCCTAAATCACTAGTGTCTCAAAGGGCTGCACAAACCACAACACAAACCACTACGACGTCCTCGGTAGGCCCACATAAGGGCAAGGAAAACTCACACCCAGTGGGACGTCGGTTACAATGATGACTATGAGAAGCTTGGAGAGGACGAAAGCAATGGATGTCGAGCGGGTCTAACATGATACTGTGAAAGTTCAATCCATAATGGATCCAACACAGCCGCGAGAGTCCAGTCCAAAGCGGAACCAGCATAGCAGCGAGAGTCTCGTCCACAGCGGAGCCAGCAGGAAACCATCCCAAGCGGAGGCGGATCAGCAAATTGTCGTTTTCTCGGTCCGAATAGCTCTTGCCGCTGGAGGCTCCCATTATAAACAATGTGAAGACGTGAGGAGCACTCACCCTTGTGACGTCAGCGTCTGCTGCTTCCGGTACAGGCAAGGCTTTTTTATCAGCACCAAAAGTTGCGAACTTTATCATCGATGTTCTCTACTAAATCCTTTCAGCAAAAATATGGCAATATCGCAAAATGATCAAGTATGACACATAGAATGGACCTGCTATCCCCGTTTAAATAAGAACATCTCATTTCAGTAGGCCTTTAACATTTAAACTGGAAAACTTAATTTTATTTTTTGCAAATATGAGCTCATTTGGACTTTGATGTCTGCAACGTGTTTCAAAAAAGGGGCAAAAAATTGTGAGAAAGTGGAGGAATGCTCATCAAACACTTATTTGGAACATCGCACAGGTGAACACGCTAATTGGGAACAGGTGGGTGCCATGCCTGGGTATAATAGCAGCTTTCATAACAAGGAACGGGGTGAGGGTCACCACTTTTGTCAACAAATACCTGAGCGAATTGTTTAAGAACAAAATTTCTCAACCAGTTATTGCAAGGAATTTAGGGATTTTACCATCTACGCTCCGTAATATCATCAAAATGTTCAGAGAATCTGGAGAAATCACTGCACGTAAGCCATGATATTACGCACCTTAGATCCTTCAGGCAGTACTGCATCAAAAAGGGACATCAGCGTGTAATGGGTATCACCACATGGGCTCAGGGACACTTCACAAAACCACTATCAGTAACTACAGTTTTTCGCTACATATGTAAGTGCAAGTTAAAGCTCTACTATGCAAAGCGAAAACCATTTATCAACAACACCCAGAAACGCTGCTAGCTTCGCTGGGCCCAAGATCATCTACAAACCCCGTTTCCATATAAGTGGGAAATTGTGTTAGATGTAAATATAAACGGAGTACAATAATTTGCAAATCATTTTCAACCCTTATTCAGTTGAATATGCTACAAAGACAACATATTTGATGTTCAAACTCATAAACTTTTTTTTGCTTGCAAAAAATCATTAACTTTAGAATTTGATGCCAGCAACACGTGACAAAGAAATTGGGAAAGGTGGCAATAAATACTGATAAAGTTGAGGCATGCTCATAAAACACTTATTTGGAACATCCCACAGGTGTGCAGGCTAATTGTGAACAGGTGGGTGCCATGATTGGGTATAAAAGCAGCTTCCATGAAATGCTAAGTAATTCACAAACAAGGATGGGGCGAAGGTCACCACTTTGTAAGCAGATTGTCGAACAGTTTTAGAACAACATTTCTCAATGAGCTATTGCAAGGAATTTAGGGATTTTACCATCTACGGTAAGTAAAATCATCAAAAGGTTCAGAGAATCTGGAGAAACCACTGCATGTAAGTGATGATATTACGGACCTTTGATCCCTCAGGCAGTACTGCATCAAAAACCGACATCGGCGTGTAAAGGATATCACCACATGCGCTCAGGGACACTTCAGAAAACCACTGTCAGTAACTATAGTCGGTCGCTACATCTGTAAGTGCAAGTTAAAACTCTACTATGCAAAGCGAAAGGCATTTATCAACAACACCCAGAAACGCTGCTGGCTTCGCTGGGCCCAAGCTTATCTAAGATGGACTGATGCAAAGTGGAAAAGTGTTCTGTGGTCTGATGAGTCAGACCACAGAAAATTGTTTTTGGAAATATTCGACCTAGTATCATTCGTAGCAAAGTGGAAAGCGAACCATCCAGACTGTTATCGACGCAAAGTTCAAAAGCCAGCATCTGTGATGGTATGGGTGTGCATTAGTGCCTAAGGCATGGGTAACTTACACATCAGTGAAGGCACCATAAATGCTGAAAGGTACATACAGGTTTTGGAGCAACATATGCGCCGTCTTTTTCATGGACGCCCCTGCTTATTTCAGCAAGACAATGCCAAGCCACATTCAGCATGTGTTACAACAGCGTGGCTTCGTAAAAAAAAAAAGAGTGCGGGTACTTTTCTGTCCAGACCTGTCTCCCATCGAAAATGTGTGGCGCAATACGACAGCGGAGACCCCGGACTGTTGGACGACTGAAGCTCTACATAATGTGAGTTTTCCTTGCCCTTATGTGGGCCTACCGAGGATGTCGTAGTGGTTTGTGTTGTGGTTTGTGCAGCCCTTTGAGACACTAGTGATTTAGGGCTATATAAGTAAACATTGATTGATTGATTGATAAAACAAGAATGGGAAAGAATTCCACTTTCAAAGCTTCAACAATTAGTTTCCTCAGTTCCCAAACGTTTATTGAGTGTTGTTAAAAGTAAACACAGTGGTGAACATGCCCTTTCCCAATTACTTTGGCACGTGTTTCAGCCATGAAATTCTAAGTTAATTATGATTTGCTAAAAAAATCACGTTTATGAGTTTGAACATCAAATATCTTGTCTTTGTAGTGCCTTCAACTGAATATGGGTTGAAAAGGATTTGCAAATCATTGTATTGCGTTTATATTTACATCTAACACAATTTCCCAACTCCTATGGAAACGGGGTTTGTATATGAATTTAGATAATCTCCCACGGCACACCAGACTGTATCTCAAAGTGGTGGAAAAACACTGTTTTAAGGTTAAAAAACATTGGTCGATTTCATGCAATCCTAATAACCAACAAACTCCAAATAAATAAGTGCACGCAGGCAGGAAAATAGCAGCAATACAGCAGCGCACGCAGTATGTGATGGCACATACAAAAGCAGAAATGCTCAGCGTCGATGGAGGGAGAATGAAAAATGGCTCAGAGTGCCTCGGGCAGGGAGGTGGAGCATCTGCCGTTGGAAAAATATCAATACTCATGTTTCCCAGGCAGTCGTTACTGAGGGGCTGCCGACAGTGCATCGCTTCTACCACGCCTAACTGTCACCATTACTATCCACCCGAGATGGTAATGATTTGCTATTATAATGTCATCGACCCGCACCGAGGGTTAACATCCCCGGGGACCGGCCGGCGGTCTGCGTCCTGCCACACCATAAAGAGACGTCCGTTGGAATGCGCTGGAAAGTCAATGACCATTGCTCATTCTGGGATCAATACTGAAGTTTATACTGTGCCTGACTGATGAGCTGCAAGAAGAAGCCACATCAAATACTGTCTACATCAGGGGTGTCCAAAGTGTGGCCCCGGGGCCATTTGCGGCTCGCAGCATATCATTCTAAAAACACTAAAATATATATATATATATATATATATATATATATATATTTTTTTTTTAAACATTAAAACGTGCAATAAAAAAGCAAAATGGTGAAATGCAATGAGAAAAAGTTGCATTGTTGACTCCAATAACACCATTTTTTAAATTATTTCTCAAAAAATAATCCATCCATCCATTTTCTACCGCTTATTCCCTTTCGGGGTCGCGGGGGGCGCTGGCGCCTATCTCAGCTACAATCGGGCGGAAGGCAGGGTACACCCTGGACAAGTCGCCACCTCATCGCAGGGCCAACACAGACAGACAACATTCACACTCACATTCACACACTAGGGCCAATTTAGTGTTGCCAATCAACCTATCCCCAGGTGCATGTTTTTGGAAGTGGGAGGAAGCCGGAGTACCCGGAGGGAACCCATGCATTCACGGGGAGAACATGCAAACTCCACACAGAAAGATCCCGAGCCTGGATTTGAACCCAGGACTGCAGGAACTTCGTATTGTGAGGCAGACGCACTAACCCCTCTGCCACCGTGAAGCCCTCAAAAAATAATAATGAATCAAAATCAATGTTGCTATAAATTGATTGATTGATTTAAGGACAAAAAGGAACTTAAATACAGTTGTGATCAAAATTATTCAACCCCCACACAATTTTGGTGTTTTAGCAAGTTGGACATTTATTCCATATTTTGTTTATAGTCATATCAAATAAAGATGTATCAAATAGACAAATGCAACTTAAATTGTAACACTGTATTTTACAAAATACCAAAAAAGGAAATTTTTCTTAATATCTCATTGACAAAATTATTCAACCCCTTGAAGATAACTCTTAAGAACAGAATTTGAATAAGATCTTTTCAATCAGGTGTTGAAAACACCTGTAGATGTGATTAGAACCATAACGAGCAACAATTAAACTGATTGAAAAAGACTGTGACGCTCAGCTTCTTGTAGATGGTCAATGGTGTATTTGCAACATGGTGAAGTCCAGGGAGTGGTCAAAGAAGTCAAGAGAGAAGGTAATTTCTCTTTATAAGAAAGGATATGGATATAAGAAAATAGCAAAGACATTACACATTCCAAGAGACACAGTTGGGAGCATAATTCGCAAGTTTAAAGCTAAAGGCACAGTGGAAACCTTAACTGGGCGTGGTAGAAAGAGGATGCTGTGTGCAACTGCTGTTCGGTATTTGAAGCGTACAGTGGTAAAAAAAAACCCGGGTAACAGCTGAGGAACTACAAAAGGACATTGCAGAGGGGGGAACGCAGGTTTCGTCCCAGACAATAAGGCGCGCACTACGAGATGAAGGCCTCCATGCCAGAACTCCCAGGCGCACCCCACTTCTGACTACCAGGCACAAGAAAATATACTCCAGTATGCCAAAAATCATCTGGACAAACCCCAAAGGTTTTGGGAAACTGTTCTATGGAGTGATGAGACAAAAGTGGAACTCTTTGGGCCTACGAATCAACGTTATGTCTGGAGGAGAAAAAATGAAGCTTACAAAGAGAAGAACACCTTGCCTACTGTTAAGCATGGTGGGGGGTCAATCATGCTCTGGGGCTGTTTTTTCTGCCTCAGGTACCGGGAATCTCCAGCGCGTTCAAGGCATTATGAATTCTATTTCCTAGCAGGATATATTAGCTGCAAATGTCATGAGTCAGTGACGAAGCTGAGGCTTGGGAGACGTTGGACCTTCCAACAGGACAAGGATCCCGAGCATACCTCCAAATCAACATCCGAGTGGTTGCAGAAGAAGGGCTGGAAGACTCTGGAGTGGCCTTCACAGTCGCCAGACCTAAATCCTCTAGAAAAGCTGTGGTGGGACTTGAAGAAGGCAGTTGCAGCATGCAAGCCCAAGAATATGAATGAACTGGAGGCCTTTGCCCAAGAGGAATGGGCTTAAATACCTGTAGATGGTTGCAAGAAGCTTATGTATCACCTTTGAAGGATGTCATTACTGCCAAAGGGTGTTCTACTAAGTACTAAAGATGCATGTAACTAGGGGCTTGAATCATTTTGTCAATGAGATATTAAGAAAAATGTCCTTTTTTGGTATTTTGTAAAGTACAGTGTTACAATTTAAGTTGCATTTGTCTATTTGACACATCTTTATTTGATATGACTATAAACAAAATACGGAATAAATGTCCAACTTGCTAAAACACCAAAATTGTGTGGGGGTTGAATAATTTTGATCACAACTGTACCACAAACATAAAAACATGAACAATAGGAACATTTGAAAAAGATATTTCCATACTAGTTATATACTTATACTAATTATCCTATTGATTGTTATTAAAAATATACTAAACCAATTACAATATATATTATCTGAAGCTGAAATCGAGATGTAAGTGTTGAATGAAAAATTTAAAAAAAATTAAAAAAGCATGACCTTTTTATGAGTCGGGCACTTATGGATCTCCAAGGATTTTAGTGGAATTTAATAACTGTCTTTGCTAAAAGAAAAAAAGAAAAAAAATTCTAATCAATTTCGCTATGAATTATTGACCTATTGGTTTGTGCAGCCCTTTGAGACACTACTGATTTAGGGCTATATAAGTAAACATTGATTGATTGATTGATATTTAGGGATCCAATAATTTCACATTAAATATTTCACTTTGAAAATCTTTTGGGGAAAAATATTGTATATCTTGTATTTTGCCTCCAAAAATAGGGTTTCGACAAAAAGCTCGTAAAAAGTAAAAAAAAAAATAATGAGGTAGAATTAGCCATTCAAGGGTTTTATGAAAAAAATAATATATGACTTATTTTGAACCTTGTTTAAGACTGAAACCCTTCTGGGTCCTTAAGACCTAACTTGAGGGAGCCCCAAGAAGGAAAAAAAATATATATTGTATTGGTTTTGAAAATGAAAAAATATCAACTTGCTTTGGTTTTTCAGTGTGCGGCCCTTTGTGGAAAAAGTTTGGACACCCCTGGTCTACATGGAATCGAAGGGTGTCCAAACAAGAATCCTCACCAACAAAAAGTCCAAAAAAAGATTACCGTTTTTTCTGGACTATAAGGCGTACTTCAAATTCTTTCATTTTCCCAAACCTCAACATAACCCGGTGTGCTTAATGTACGGCATGATTCTGTTTGTGCTTACCGACCTCGAAGCAATTTCATTTGGTATATGGTGTAATGATAAGTGTGACCAGTAGATGGCAGTAACACATAAGAGATACGTGTAAACTGCAGGATGACGCCGGTAAACAACACTAAAACTTTAAATTGAGACTATAAAACATAACGCACGGCGCGTAAAAATCTGTCAAAATACTTTTGGAACCACTTCGGTAAGCTATGAAGCCGCTTGATGGATTTTCGGCAAAATAAACATACAGGTATTATTATGATGTGTGTATAAGGTAAGACATATCTGTCGTTTTGTTTTGCAATATTATGCAAAATAAACTTTTTTTACCTTCTGGTACCTGCTGATCTGTATTTAGGATCTGTATAAATACTGAAAATTTGCGCGCATCCACCTTTGTAGTCTGTGGAAACACCGTAGTCATAAGCATTTTCTTTTTCTCTACCTTCTTATGTGGCATTCATCTTCCCCTGTTGCCATTTCTAATATAAAGTAGTGTAAAGTTCTTACTTATATCTGTCAGTAAACTCACCATGATAGCACTAAAACATACCGGTGTAGTGAGTTTACATTATTCCCCCCAGGAACTTTAGTTATTAAGGAGTTCCGGTCGGACGGTTTTTTAAGGGACACATTTCCGGCGTTGTTGTTAAAGTCAAGTTAAAGGGCCAATGATTGTCTCACACACACTAGACGTGGTGATATTTGTCCTCGGCATTTGACCCATCACCCTTGTTCACCCCCTGGGAGGTGAGGGGAGCAGTGGGCAGCAGCGGTGGCCGCGCCCGGGAATAATTTTTGGTGATTTAAACCCCAATTCCAACCCTTGATGTTGAGTGCCAACTCCCATTTTTATAGTCTTTGGTATGACTCGGCCAGGTTTGAACTCATAACCTACCGATCTCAGGGCGGACACTCTAACCACTAGGCCCCTGATTGTGAGGGTTGGACTGAGCCAAGGCTGTTCTTTGTCACTGATTCTGTTCATAACTTTTATGGGACAGAATTTCTCGGCGCAGTCAGGGCGTTGAGGGGATCCGGTTTGGTGGCTGCAGGAACAGGTCTCTGCTTTTTGCAGATGTGGTCCTGATAGCTTCATCTGGCCAGGATCTTCAGCTCTCACTGGATCGGTTCGCAGCCGAGTGTGAAGCGACTGGGACGGGAATCAGCACATCCAAGTTCGAGTCCATGGTTCTCGCCCGGGAAAGGGTGGAGTGCCATTTCCAAGTTGGGGAGGAGATCCTGCCCTAAGTGGAGGAGTTCAAGTACCTGGGAGTCTTGTTCACGAGTGAGGGAAGAGTGGATGGTGAGATGGACAGGCGGATCGGTGCAGCGTCTTCAGTAATGCGGACGCTGTATCGATCCGTTGTGGAAAAGAAGGAGCTGAGCCGGAAGGCAAAGCTCTCAATTTACCCATCCTCACCTATGGTCATGAGCTTTGGGGTATGACCGAAAGGACAAGAACCAAAATGAATTTCCTCCGCCGGGTGGCGGGTCTCTCCCTTAGAGATAGGGTGAGAAGCTATCGTCACCAGGGAGGAACTCAGAGTAAAGTCACTGCTCCTCCACATGGAGAGGAGCCAGATGAAGTGGTTCGGGCATCTGGTCAGGATGCCACTCGAACGCCTCCCTAGGGAGGTGTTTAGGGCACGTCCGACTGATAGGAGGCTACGGGGAAGACCCAGGACACGTTGGGAAGACTATGTCTCACGGCTGGCCTGGGAACGCCTCAAATCCCCCGGGAGGAGCTGGACTAAGTGGCTGGGGCGAGGGAAGTCTGGGCTTCCCTGCTTAGGCTGCTGCCCCTGCGACCCCACCTCGGATAAGCGGAAGAACATGGATGGATTATATTTTATAAATGGTAGACTACAATAGCAAGATAATGAAGCGGAGACAGGCCACCAGCCCGTGTAATTAATAATAGATACAGTGTGAATAAAGGGGAAGTGAAACAGCAGTTCAAGTAACACCAGAGCGCTTAGAGGCATGTAATGAAAGGGCATTAGTGGAAAAAGAAGACGATTTTATTCTGCGATGCATCTTTACAGCAGTGACAAAGATGAAGAACTCATGTGAACCATAGCAACAGGCAAGAGTTTTTCATTTAGCCTTGCCGCTGCATGCCGGACTCACTGATGTCAGGAGATCCACACATATTTTCTCCCCAGACCGTGGCCGTCCGACCGGAGACCAACAAGAACGTTGAAATAACGCTTTTCATTTCTTTCCAGGCATGGTGCCCACGCCCCAGGTGTGCGTATCCACCCTGGTCACGGTGAGCACCATGGCGGTGGTGGACCTCTACCTGCTGGAGCAGAGCATGCTGGGGTCCCGAGGGGTGCCCGGTCCCGGCGTGTGGCAGTGCGTGGCTGTGCTGCTGGGTGACCTGGGCTTCCTGCTGGCGCTGCGCTTCGTTTCGGCCGGGGTGGTGTCCGAGGCGCGCTCGTCGCAGCGGGGCTTTGCCAACGCTCTCTGGTTCCTCTTCCTGTCCCTGCTACAACTCAAGCTCTTCTTCGTGTGCCACAACTACAGGCAGGAGCGCCGTCCGCCCGACCCGCTGGCCAGGAAGGTCCTGACGCTCCTGCTGTCCATATGCCTGCCCTCCCTGTTCCTCATTCTCACTGGGGCCGACTACATGACCCCCCAGCGGAGAAAGCAGGAGGTACGGGGCCGGCTCCTGTGGGTAGTGGTGGACCTCCTGGATGTGCTAGATCTGCAAGCCGGCCTGTGGGAGGCCCAAGGAGGGGCTCTGGAGCAAAAGCTGCCAATCTGGGCGGAGGGCCTGGTCTTTTTTTACTGCTACGCCCTCCTATTGTTGCTACCGTGCGTAGCCCTCACGGAACTGGGGGCTACGGGCCTCCCGGGACCGAGGGGGCCACGGAAGGAGGCCTTGTACCCTTGGCTGAGCTTGGTCACCATCAACATCTTCACCCTGGGCCTGAGGGGGGCGGGCATGCTGTGGTACAGGGATTCACGGGTCTCCACCGTGTTCCTGGGCAAGAACCTCCTGGCGCTGGCCGTGAAGCTGAGCTCAGCCTGGGAGAGACACAAGCAGGGGCGCGGTCCCGGCGGCGGCGGCGGGGAAGAAGCCGGGGCCCGACCCGCCGAGTCGACGCTGCCCAGCCAGAGCTCGGAGCAGGGAGAGGGTCAGTCTCAAGGGAAAGCCGCCTCCTCCCACTACCACACACTGTCTCGCCCTCCGAGCCACACGCTCTCCCATGTCAGCCCGGGGCACACAGAGACGCCGTCTTTCATCTCCCAAGAACTCTAGACTCCCGCGTCCGTACGCGCACTTATGCACACCCAACGCAGAAAAACCCACAATGCTGTGAAACGTATGCACTGTTTTTGGTCGCGCGAGGAACCAATTGGGTCACTGCGTTTGTCGGTGGGCGTCGACTCGGGTCAAAACACTTTGGATTTTTCCAAGAACGTGTGTCTAAATGTCTTACGTATGTGGTTCTGTCTGTCTGTTTTTAATTCCTTTTCAAAACTGATCTCACAGCAATCTGGGGGAAGTAATTGTGTAGGAACGGGGGAATACCGCTGCAATTAAATTATTTGTCCATTTAAAAAAAACATCCTTCTTGGCTGAGAAAACTGTGAAACTGTTTTTTTGCTAATCACTTTGTATTAAAATTGCGAAACAAAATGGTCTCTTTGTCTGAGTCAGTGAGAGGAATGTTTTCTTGTCTGTGATTGCTTGACTGTGCCATAGCAGAGCTGGGCAGATTAAGGCCCCGTTAACTTTTCAATCTGACCCGCCGGACATTCCCAAATACAAACCCCGTTTCCATATCAGTTGGGAAATTGTGTAATATATAAATATAAACGAAATACAATGATTTGCAAATCATTTTCAACCCATATTCAGTTGAATATGCTACAAAGACAACATATTTGATGTTCAAACTGACTTTAGAATTTGATGCCAGCAACACGTGACAAAGACGTTGGGAAAGGTGGCAATAAATACTGATAAAGTTGAGGAATGGTTCATCAAACACATATTTGGAACATCCCACAGGTGTGCAGGCTAATTGGGAACAGGTGGGTGCCATGATTGGGTTTAAAAACAGCTTCCCAAAAAATGCTCAGTCTTTCACAAGAAAGGATGGGACGAGGTACACCCCTTTGTCCACAACTGCGTGAGCAAATAGTCAAACAGTTTAAAAACAACTTTTCTCAAAGTGCAATTGCAAGAAATTTAGGGATTTCAACATCTATGGTCCACAATATCATCAAAAGGTTCAGAGAATCTGGAGAAATCACTCCACGTGAGCGGCATGGCCGGAAACCATCATGGAATGAACGTGACCTTCGGTCCCTCAGACGGCACTGTATCAAAAACCGACATCAATCTCTAATAGATATCACCACATGGGGTCAGGAACAATTCAGAAAACCACTGTAAGTAAATACAGTTTGTCGCTACATCTGTAAGTGCAAGTTAAAGCTCTACTTTGCAAAGCGAAAGCCATTTATCAACAACATCCAGAAACGCAGCCGGCTTCTCTGGGCCCGAGATAATCTAATATGGACTGATGCAAAGTGGAAAAGTGTTCTGTCGTCTGACGAGTCCACATTTCAAATTGTTTTTGGAAATATTCGACATGGTGTCATCCGGACCAAAGGGGAAGCGTACCATCCAGACTGTTATCGACGCAAAGTTCAAAAGGCAGCATCTGTGATGGGGTGGGGGTGCATTAGTGCCCAAGGCATGGGTAACTTACACATCAGTGAAGGCACCATTGATGCTAAAAGGTACATACAGGTTTTGGAAAAACATATGCTGCCATCTAAGCGCCGTCTTTTTCATGGCAGCCCCTGCTTATTTCAGCAAGACAATGCCAAGCCACATTCAGCACTTGTTACAACAGCGTGGCTTCGTAAAAAAAAGAGTGCGGGTACTTTCCTGGCCCGCCTGCAGTCCAGACCTGTCTACCATCGAAAATGTGTGGCGCATTATGAAGCGTAAAATACGACAGCGGAGACCCCGGACTGTTGAACGACTGAAGCTCTACATAAAACAAGAATGAGAAAGAATTCCACTTTCAAAGCTTCAACAATTAATTTCCTCAGTTCCCAAATGTTTATTGAGTGTTGTTAAAAGAAAAGGTGATGTAACACAGTGGTGAACATACACTTTCCCAACTACTTTGCCATGAAATTCTAAGTTAATTATTATATTTGCAAAAAAAAAAAAATGTTATGAGTTTGATAAATATCTTGTCTTTGTAGTGCATTCAACTGAATATGGGTTGAAAAGGATTTGCAAATCATTGTATTCCGTTTATATTTACATCTAAAACAATTTCCCAACTCATATGGAAATGGGGTTTGTATGTATATATATATATATATATATATATATATATATATATATACATATATATACATATATATTGTAGTAACAGACACCTTCATAACAATATGTACAATATTTCCTGTATTTTCATCATTTTAATCATCACCTGAACTAATTCCTTGGCGCATTTATTTCCATTTCCATAGCAGCGCACAGCCCACATCTGGCAACAACTGTGTGTTCCTACTTCTAGAAACAAAAATGTTTTTTGTTTTCTAATCATGGCAGACTCGGTAACAGAAGACAAGGACGACTATTTTCGGACAAATGAGGATTCACAACCTTATCTTTTTGAGTCTGAATAAACGGAGGATGCTGCTTATAGAAAAAGTGTAGGGTGAGACGTTGGAGCAGACCAAAGCCGACACAGTGAGGTGCAAGTGACTCTAAACTGCACATGTGGGATTTGGAGATAAGCTATTTCGACATAAATGGAGTGCATACCCCCCAAAAAAACAGAAAAAAATGTTTCTGACCAGCTGGACCAAAGAGTGAGTCACTTTACTCTCAATCAAACAAACAAAAGATGAAATAATACTTTACAGATACTGTAATATTATTGTTCATGTTTTTCACTCAGTACAGATTGGTGTTCTATCACATCGTTGTGCATTACAAACTCAAACGCACTGTAGAAGCTAGCTTATCTCTTGCCGTAGTTGGGTTTTACGGCTAATACC
Source organism: Nerophis ophidion (assembly GCF_033978795.1). Lineage (NCBI taxonomy): Eukaryota > Metazoa > Chordata > Actinopteri > Syngnathiformes > Syngnathidae > Nerophis > Nerophis ophidion. The sequence continues at coordinate 17,695,495 of NC_084615.1, forward strand.
GTAGCACACCGAGGTGGTACTACGATAGAAAGAGAGTTCTTAGTGTTCGCTCTTACAATAACAACGTTGCTACTGCTTGGTTATTATTCAGGTAACGTAACGTAAATGATGTATTGTTGGCGGTTTTTGAATGCATTTTTAAAGTAATTTAAAAGTACAATTGCATTGCTAGCTATCTAGAATAAGCCGATACTTACATGCTCGAATGCAAAAAAAAACAAAACATTTTTGTCCTCTCTCTCATAAGGATTGTGAATGATGGGCAAAATTCCCCCCCCAAAAAGTGCAGTTCCCCTTTAAATACTCGCATGAATACAAGAGACATTAACGTCTCTCTCCCCATTAGGGAATGACATACCCCAGTCTAAACTTGTATAAACACTTCACTGTCTGAGCAGTAGGCTATTCAATTATGCACATCCACTCGACCATCTGTGCGCTCTGAATACAGTGATGGATATATATTCAGAGCAAAAGGACACAGAGGTGACTTTACGGTGCATTCAAGGACTGTTGAACAGAGTAGGACACCACAACGCCAGCCAGAAAACTTATCAGTGAAGCGTAACAACAAGTGGGTTTTCTAATGGCGGGATTATTTAGATTATTTAAAGGCCTACTGAAACCCACTACTACCGACCACGCAGTCTGATAGTTTATATATCAATGATGAAATATTAACATTGCAACACATGCCAATACGGCCTTTTTAGTTTACTAAATTACAATTTTAAATTTGCCGCAAAGTATCCTGTTGAAAACGTCGCGGTATGACGACGCGTGCGTTTGACGTCGCAGGTTGTAGCGGACATTTTTTTCCAGCCCGACCCGAGCTATAGTCTGCTTTAATCGCATAATTACACAATATTCTGGACATCTGTGTTGCTGAATCTTTTGCAATTTGTTCAATTAATAATGGGGACGTCAAAGAAGAAAGATGTAGGTGGGAAGCGGTGCACTGCAGCTGCCTTCAGCAACACAAACACAGCTTGTTTAAGATTCCTATGAAACAGAGCGGTCAAGCAAACATGGTTCCTGACCGCATGTCAACCGGCAGGTTACAGTAAGTAAATTGTGGTAATAAGTCGGCTCTTACCGTAGACATTAGCGGAGCTTGCGTCCTCCTGCAGCTGTGGACTATTACCTCCTCCCACCGGAGACACCGGTCACCACACCCGTGGCCACACCCCTCCGACTTTCAGGTACCATATAATCTCACTAAAACACTAGAAACACAATAAGCAGATAAGGGATTTTCAAGAATTATCCTAATAAAATCTGAATCGCTCCCACTGCAAGCGCCTTTTTTTTTCTTCTAGTCCTTCACTCTCACTATTCTCATCCACGAATCTTTCATCCTCACTCAAACTAATGGGGAAATCGTCGCTTTCTCGGTCTGAATCGCTCTTGCTGCTGGTGGCCATGATTATAAAGAATGTTCAGATGTGAGGAGCCATACAACCCGTGACGTCACGCGCACATCGTCTGCTACTTCTGGTACAGGCAAGGCTTTTTTATTAGCGACCAAAAGTTGCGAACTTTATCGTGGATGTTCTCTACTAAATCCTTTCAGCAAAAATATGGCAATGTCGCGAAATGATCAAGTATGACACATAGAATGGACCTGCTATCCCCGTTTAGATAAGAAAATCTCATTTCAGTAGGCCTTTAAAATACATTCAAACATGTTGGTGTGTGCACGAGTACTTTTTCAACACATTCAACAATATCGCGAAAATGATAACCCTGATCATTTTGGTCAGAAAAAAACCGTGATATGACATTTTTATATAGTGTCATACCGAGATGTGACATATGATCAAGGATACTACAGTGGCATATTTTGTGTTCATGAACAATCGTTTTGTCCAAAACACGACACAAAAGAGTATTCTATTCCAATCCTATCAACAAAGTAGTGTTTCCATACCAATATGTTGGTGCCGGTACCAAAATGCATTTTGATACTTTTCTAAATAAAGGGGACCAGAAAAAAAATGAATTGTCTTTATTTTAACAAAAAAAAATCTTAAAGGGGAACATTATCACCCGACCTATGTAAGCGTCAATATATAGCTTGATGGTGCAGAAAAAAGACCATATGTTTTTTTAACCAATTTCCGAACTCTAAATGGGTGAATTTTGGCGAATTAAACGCCTTTCTGTTTATTGCTCTTTTTGCGATGACGTCAGAACGTGACATCGCCGAGGTATTACAGCCGCCATTTTCATTTTCAACACATTGTAAACATTGGGTCTCAGCTCTGTTATTTTCCGTTTTTTCAACTATTTTCGGGAACTTTGGAGACATCATGCCTCGTCGGTGTGTTGTCGGAGGGTGTAACAACACCAACAGGGAGGGATTCAAGTTGCACCACTGGCCCGAAGATGCCAAAGTGTCTTCCGCCAGACCCCCATTGAATGTGCCGGAGTGTTTGCACATTTTACCGGCGATGACAGACATGACACAGAGATGTATGGATAACCTGCAGATGCATTTGCAACGATAAAGTCAACGAAATCGCAAAGGTGAGTTTTGTTGATGTTGACTTATGTGCTAATCAGACATATTTGGTTGCGGCGTGACTGCCAGCTAATCGATGATAACATGCTACGCTAATCGACGCTAACATGCTATTTACTGGTGATGCTAAAACAGACATGGCACAGAGATGTATGGAAAACCTGCAGATGCATTTGCAACTATAAAGTCAACGAATTCACAAAGGTGAGTTTTGTTGATGTTGACTGCCAGCTAATCAATGCTAACATGCTACGCTAATGGATGCTAACATGCTATTTACCAGCGGTGCTAAAGCAGACATGGCACAGAGGTGTATGGATAACCTGTAGATGGATTTGCAACTATATTACGTTTCCTTCCACCCACATTTAATGCGAAAAAAACATTTACCAATCGAAGGATTTAAGTTGCTCCAGTGTCACAAGATGCGAAAATCCCGATCGTTTGGTCAGCACATTTTACCGGCGATGCTAACGCAGTTATTCGGCCATGGTATGGCTATGAATAGCGTCAATAGCTATTCGCTCAATAGCTTCAGTTTCTTCTTCAATACTTTCGTACTCCAACCATCCGTTTCAATACATGCGTAATCTGTTAAATCGCTTAAGTCGCTGAAATCCGAGTCTGAATCCAAGCTAATGTCGCTATATCTTGCTGTGCTATTCACCGTTGTTTGTTTACAATGGCAGCACTGTGTGACGTCACAGGGAAATGGATAGTCGCATCGCAAATAGCAAAAATCAAGCACTTTAAAGCTTTTTTTTTAGGGATATTCGGGGACCGGTAAAATTTTGGAAAAAAATTCAAAAAATACAACAAGCCACTGGGAACTGATTTTTATTGTTTTTAACCCTTTTGAAATTGTGATAATGTTCCCCTTTAAGGTAAATGAAACATATGTTTATTATTGCAATTTAGTCCTTAAATAAAATGTTGACCATACTAAACAACTTCGTCTTTTAGTAGTAAGTAAACAAACAAAGACTCCTATTTGGTCTCCTGACGTATGCAGTGACAAAATTTGTCATTTATACACCTATTATTTTGTTTGATACTTTATATTAGTTTTGGATGATACCACACATTTAGGTATCCATCCGATACCAAGTAGTTACAGGATCATACATTGATCATATTCAAAGTCCTCATGTGTCCAGGGACGTATTTCCTGACTTTAAAAACATTATATTTTTTTTAAAAGGAAAAAAGATTTTGTGACGATCAATCCTTCATTCATTCAAAGTTTATTTATATAGCCCTTAATAACGAGTGTCTCAAAGGGCTGCACAAGCCACGACTACATCCTCGGCTCAGATCCCGACAATAAAAAGTATCGATCTAATCAGTATCGACTAAATACGCTATTGTACTTGGTATCATTACAGTGGATGTTAAGTGTAGATCCACCCATTGTGTTTGTTTATATTGTGACGCCGGTGAGCTACAGTGTGTAGTGAAGCATGTTTAGCTATTCCTCGTCCTCCAGTGATAATGGTACATGTAAGAAACTTACGTTATTAGTCGCCATGAAGACAAAGATTAGTAATATAGAAGTAGCTAAAACACTGTGGATGGATGTTAGCCGCTAGCTGGCTGGCCATGTCTTAAAGCACCTCTTCCTGAGGGTGTTTCAGTGTTATAACTTCACCTTTATCTTTACTTTTTACACCAAAATGCGTCCATTTTCCCTTTTCTACCTACACACTGTCTGCTTGTAAGTACTCTGTGTGCGCGCGCTGCCGGACATGCCCCTGGGCAGGGCAAGGTAAGGCAAGGCAAAGCAACTGTATTCATATAGCACGTTTACAACAATTTTCAAATTGGAGTAAAGTGCTTTACAGGTTAAAAAGCATTGAGCAAAAAAAAAAACAAAGAAAACAAAAACAAACAAAGAACATAAACAATGAATGAGCTAAAAAAGTTAGTGCAAAAGCAATACGGTAGAAGCGTTCGGATAAAAAGTAAAATTGCAGGATAAAAATACTGAAATAATAAAAGTGTGACAAATTGACAAAAAAAAACAACAAATTAAAATAAAATAAAAAAACTCGTAAACCGACAATGTCACAAAGTGAAGGCACGCCGTCATGCCCGTTAAAAGAAATAAGATTAAATAAAAATATAGTATGGTTTTTGATTCCTAAGTACCGTGATACTATTCTTGTACAACCATAAAGTAAACTATTTTAAACCAGAAAGAATGCGTTGTTAACAAATATTCTGTATTATCAGTCTTTTAGACATACAGTGCGGCAAAAAAGTATTTAGTCAGCCAGCGATTGTGCAAGTTATCCCACTTAAAATGATGACAGAGGTCTGTAATTTTCATCACTTCAACTGTGAGACAGAATGTGAAAAAAAATCCAGGAATTTTAAAGAGGTTATTTGTAAAGTATGGTGGAAAATAAGTATTTGGTCAACCATTCAAAGCTCTCACTGATGGAAGGAGGTTTTGGCTCAAAATCTCACGATACATGGCCCCATTCATTCTTTCCTTAACACGGATCAATCGTCCTGTCCCCTTAGCAGAAAAAAAGCCCCAAAGCATGATGTTTCCACCCCCATGCTTCACAGTAGGTGTGGTGTTCTTGGGATGCAACTCAGTATTCTTCTTCCTCCAAACACCACGAGTTGAGTTTATACCAAAAAGTTCTATTTTGGTTTCATCTGACCACATGACATTCTCCCAATCCTCTGCTGTATCATCCATGTATCCATTTTGGTATTAACTCAACTCGCCGTGTTTGGAGGAAGAAGAATACTGAGTTGCATCCCAAGAACACCATACCTACTGTGAAGCATGGGGGTGGAAACATCACGCTTTGGGGCTGTTTTTCTGCTAAGGGGACAGGACGATTGATCCGTGTTAAGGAAAGCATGAATGGGGCCATGTATCGTGAGATTTTGAGCCAAAACCTCCTTCCGTCAGTGAGAGCTTTGAATGTTTGACCAAATACTTATTTTCCACCATAATTTACAAATAAATTCTATAAAATTCCTTCAATGTGAATTCCTGGATTTTCTTTTCACATTCTGTCTCTCACAGTTGAAGTGTACCTATGATGAAAATTACAGACCTATGTCATCATTTTAAGTGGGAGAACTTGCACAATCGCTAGCTGACTAAATACTTGTTTGCTCCTTTTAGTGTCAAGAAGAACATCCAAGCAGAGTCAAAAGTCGTGTGCTTTCTTAGTCCCTAAAGAAATGTCTCGCCGCCACCATCCTTTTTCATTTTAGATGGGGTGAAGCCACACCTTTACATTATTCAAGTGCGGGGGAGGTAATGTTTGCGTCAGACAACATTATAGCTTGCAGCAGTCGGTGTAGAGACCTGCAGCCCACTGCTTTGTTTCACGGTGAGGTAACCAGTGTGTCTGTGGTGCAGGGTCCCACGCCGGACTTGGACCTACGCCATGTGTGCGATATTCAGCTGGCGGCCTTTAATACACTTAGGTCACATCTAGTCTTGGACTTAGATTGGTCACCTCTAGTCTTAGACTTGGATTGGTCACATCTAGTCTTAGACTTAGATTGGTCACATCTAGTCTTAGACTTAGATTGGTCACATCTAGTCTTAGACTTAGATTGGTCACATCTAGTCTTAGATTTAGATTGGTCACATCTAGTCTTAGACTTGGATTGGTCACGTCTAGTCTTAGATTTATTTTTGGTCACGTCTAGTCTTAGATTTAGATTGGTCACATCTAGTCTTAGACTAGACTTAGATTGGTCACATCTAGTTTTAGACTTAGTTTGGTCACGTCTAGTCTTAGACTTAGATTGGTCACATCTAGTCTTAGACTAGACTTAGATTGGTCACATCTAGTCTTAGACTTAGATTGGTCACATCTAGTCTTAGACTTAGATTGGTCACATCTAGTCTTAGATTTAGATTGGTCACATCTAGTCTTAGACTTGGATTGGTCACGTCTAGTCTTAGATTTATTTTTGGTCACGTCTAGTCTTAGATTTAGATTGGTCACATCTAGTCTTAGACTAGACTTAGATTGGTCACATCTAGTTTTAGACTTAGTTTGGTCACGTCTAGTCTTAGACTTAGATTGGTCACATCTAGTCTTAGACTAGACTTAGATTGGTCACATCTAGTCTTAGACTAGACTTAGATTGGTCACATCTAGTCTAAGACTTAGATCGGTCACATCAAGTCTTAGACGGGTCACGTCTAGTCTTAGACTTGGATTGGTCTCGTCTAGTCTTCAACTTCGATTTGTCACGTCTAGTCTTAGACTTAGATCGGGCACGTCTAGTCTTAGACTTAGATTGGTCACGTCTAGCCTTAGACTTAAAATGGTTACACCTAGTCTTAGACTAGACTTGGATTGGTCACTTCTAGTCTTAGACTGGTCACGTCTAGTCTTAGACTTAAAATGGTTACATCTAGTCTTAGACTAGACTTAGATTGGTCACTTCTAGTCTTGGACTAAACTTAGATTGGTCACATCTAGTCTTAGACTTAGATTGGTCACATCTAGTCTTAGACTTAAATTGGTCACATCTAGTCTTAGACTTTGATTGGTCACATTTAGACTTAGATTGGTCACATCTAGTCTTCGACTTATATCGGTCACATCTAGTCTTCGACTTAGATCGGTCACATCTAGTCTTCGACTTAGATCGGTCACATCTAGTCTTCGACTTAGATCGGTCACATCTAGTCTTCGACTTAGATCGGTCGCATCTAATCTTCGACTTAGATCGGTCGCATCCAGTCTTCGATTTAGATCGGTCACATCTAGTCTTAGACTTAGATCGGTCACATCTAGTCTTGGACTTAGATCGGTCGCATCCAGTCTTAGACTTAGATCGGTCACATCTAGTCTTCGATTTAGATCGGTCACATCTAGTCTTAGACTTAGATCGGTCACATCTAGTCTTAGACTTAGATCGGTCACATCTAGTCTTAGACTAGACTTAGATTGGTCACATCTAGTTTTAGACTTAGTTTGGTCACGTCTAGTCTTTGACTTAGATTGGTCACATCTAGTCTTAGACTAGACTTAGATTGGTCACATCTAGTCTAAGACTTAGATTGGTCACATCTAGTCTAAGACTTAGATCGGTCACATCAAGTCTTAGACGGGTCACGTCTAGTCTTAGACTTGGATTGGTCTCGTCTAGTCTTCAACTTCGATTTGTCACGTCTAGTCTTAGACTTAGATCGGGCACGTCTAGTCTTAGACTTAGATTGGTCACGTCTAGCCTTAGACTTAAAATGGTTACACCTAGTCTTAGACTAGACTTGGATTGGTCACTTCTAGTCTTAGACTGGTCACGTCTAGTCTTAGACTTAAAATGGTTACATCTAGTCTTAGACTAGACTTAGATTGGTCACTTCTAGTCTTGGACTAAACTTAGATTGGTCACATCTAGTCTTAGACTTAGATTGGTCACATCTAGTCTTGGACTTAAATTGGTCACATCTAGTCTTAGACTTTGATTGGTCACATTTAGACTTAGATTGGTCACATCTAGTCTTCGACTTATATCGGTCACATCTAGTCTTCGACTTAGATCGGTCACATCTAGTCTTCGACTTAGATCGGTCACATCTAGTCTTCGACTTACATCGGTCACATCTAGTCTTGGACTTAGATTGGTCACCTCTAGTCTTAGACTTGGATTGGTCACATCTAGTCTTAGACTTAGATTGGTCACATCTAGTCTTAGACTTAGATTGGTCACATCTAGTCTTAGACTTAGATTGGTCACATCTAGTCTTAGATTTAGATTGGTCACATCTAGTCAAGGAGCTCTTTGTATTATTAGGTCCATCAGTGCTAAATATTATAAACTTATCACTTTCCTCGGGCACTGTTCCCCTAGCATTCAAAAAAGCGGTTATTCATCCTCTTCTTAAAAGACCTAACCTCGATCCTGACCTCATGGTAAACTACCGACCGGTGTCTCACCTTCCCTTTATTTCAAAAATCCTCGAAAAAATTGTTGCGGAGCAGTTAAATGAACACTTAGCGTCTAACAATCTATGTGAAACCTTTCAATCCGGTTTCAGGGCAAATCACTCGACGGAGACAGCCCTCGCAAAAATGACTAATGATCTATTGCTAACGATGGATTCTGATGCGTCATCTATGTTGCTGCTCCTCGATCTTAGCGCTGCTTTCGATACCGTCGATCATAATATTTTATTAGAACGTATCAAAACACGAATTGGTATGTCAGACTTAGCCCTGTCTTGGTTTAACTCTTATCTTACTGATAGGATGCAGTGTGTCTCCCATAACAATGTGACCTCGGACTACGTTAAGGTAACGTGTGGAGTTCCCCAGGGTTCGGTCCTTGGCCCTGCACTCTTCAGCATCTACATGCTGCCGCTAGGTGACATCATACGCAAATACGGTGTTAGCTTTCACTGTTATGCTGATGACACCCAACTCTACATGCCCCTAAAGCTGACCAACACGCCGGATTGTAGTCAGCTGGAGGCGTGTCTTAATGAAATTAAACAATGGATGTCCGCTAACTTTTTGCAACTCAATGCCAAAAAAACGGAAATGCTGATTATCGGTCCTGCTAGACACCGAACTCTATTTAATAATACAACTCTAACATTTGACAACCAAACAATTAAACAAGGCGACACGGTAAAGAATCTGGGTATTATCTTCGACCCAACTCTCTCCTTTGAGGCACACATTAAAAGCGTTACTAAAACGGCCTTCTTTCATCTCCGTAATATCGCTAAAATTCGCTCCATTCTGTCCACTAAAGACGCTGAGATCATTATCCATGCGTTTGTTACGTCTCGCCTCGACTACTGTAACGTATTATTTTCGGGTCTCCCCATGTCTAGCATTAAAAGATTACAGTTGGTACAAAATGCGGCTGCTAGACTTTTGACAAGAACAAGAAAGTTTGATCACATTACGCCTGTACTGGCTCACCTGCACTGGCTTCCTGTGCACTTAAGATGTGACTTTAAGGTTTTACTACTTACGTATAAAATACTACACGGTCTAGCTCCATCCTATCTTGCCGATTGTATTGTACCATATGTCCCGGCAAGAAATCTGCGTTCAAAGGATTCCGGCTTGTTAGTGATTCCCAAAGCCCAAAAAAAGTCTGCGGGCTATAGAGCGTTTTCCGTTCGGGCTCCAGTACTCTGGAATGCCCTCCCGGTAACAGTTCGAGATGCCACCTCAGTAGAAGCATTTAAGTCTCACCTTAAAACTCATTTGTATACTGTAGCCTTTAAATAGACTCCCTTTTTAGACCAGTTGATCTGCTGTTTCTTTTCTTTTTCTTCTATGTCCCACTCTCCCCTGTGGAGGGGGTCCGGTCCGATCCGGTGGCCATGTACTGCTTGCCTGTGTATCGGCTGGGGACATCTCTGCGCTGCTGATCCGCCTCGACATCTCTGCGCTGCTGATCCGCCTCCGCTTGGGATGGTTTCCTGCTGGCTCCGCTGTGAACGGGACTCTCGCTGCTGAGTTGGAACCGCTTTGGACTGGACTCTCGCGACTGTGTTGGATCCATTGTGGATTGAACTTTCACAGTATCATGTTAGACCCGCTCGACATCCATTGCTTTCCTCCTCTCTAAGGTTCTCATAATCATTATTGTCACAGACGTCCCACTGGATCATTATTGTCACCGATGTCCCACTGGGTGTGAGTTTTCCTTGCCCTTATGTGGGCCTACCGAGGATGTCGTGGTGGTTTGTGCAGCCCTTTGAGACACTAGTGATTTAGGGCTATATAAGTAAACATTGATTGATTGATTGATTGATAGTCTTAGACTTGGATTGGTCTCGTCTAGTCTTCAACTTCGATTTGTCACGTCTAGTCTTCGACTTAGATCGGGCACGTCTAGTCTTAGACTTAGATTGGTCACGTCTAGCCTTAGACTTAAAATGGTTACACCTAGTCTTAGACTAGACTTGGATTGGTCACTTCTAGTCTTAGACTGGTCACGTCTAGTCTTAGACTTAAAATGGTTACATCTAGTCTTAGACTAGACTTAGATTGGTCACTTCTAGTCTTGGACTAAACTTAGATTGGTCACATCTAGTCTTAGACTTAGATTGGTCACATCTAGTCTTAGACTTAAATTGGTCACATCTAGTCTTAGACTTTGATTGGTCACATTTAGACTTAGATTGGTCACATCTAGTCTTCGACTTATATCGGTCACATCTAGTCTTCGACTTAGATCGGTCACATCTAGTCTTCGACTTAGATCGGTCACATCTAGTCTTCGACTTACATCGGTCACATCTAGTCTTCGACTTAGATCGGTCACATCTAATCTTCGACTTAGATCGGTCGCATCCAGTCTTCGATTTAGATCGGTCACATCTAGTCTTAGACTTAGATCGGTCACATCTAGTCTTAGACTTAGATCGGTCGCATCCAGTCTTAGACTTAGATCGGTCACATCTAATCTTCGACTTAGATCGGTCGCATCCAGTCTTAGACTTAGATCGGTCACATCTAGTCTTCGACTTAGATCGGTCACATCTAGTCTTTGACTTATATCAGTCACACCTAGTCTTCGACTGAGATGGGTCACATCCAGTCTTAGAAAGAACAGAGGAGGCTTGAGCAGAACGTCTTCAGGAACATTCTGAGGTGTATCCACAACTTCACAGGTGCGACCATTCAAGAAGGTAGTGACTTGTGGAGGCTTTTGTGTAGGAAGAGTAGTGGAATGAAATAGATCAGTGTTTTTCAACCTTTTTTCAGCTAACGCATATTTTTTGCCTTGAAAAAATGCAAAGGCACAAATCATTCAAAAACGAAACTATTTTTGACAGTAAAAAAAATCGTTGTTGCAATTGTTGGCTATGACAATGTGTTGGCGATGAGGTGGCGACTAGTCCAGGGTGCACACCGCCTTCCGCCCGAATGCAGCTGAGATAGGCTGCAACACCCCCCATGACCCAAAAAGGGACAAGCGGTAGAAAATGGATGGATGGATGGACTTTAAAGCATAACCAAGCATGCATGACTATAGCTCTTGTCTCAAAGTAGGTGTACTGTCACCACCTGTCCCATCACACCCTGACTTATTTGGACTTTTAAGCTGTTTTCCTAAGTGTAATGCTTTACTTCCTGTCTTGCGCTCCCATTTTGGTGGTATTTTCTCTTTTTTTCGTATTTTCCTGTAGCATTTTCATGTCTTCCTTTGAGCGATAATTCCAGCATTTACTTTGTTTTAGCAACCAAGACTATTTCAGTTGTTTTTAATCCTTCTTTGTGTGGACATCGTTGATTGTCATGTCATGTACAGATGTACTTTGTCTTTGCTCCACAGTAAGTATTTCCTGTCGTCCAGCATTCTGTTTTTCTTTACTTTGTAGCCAGTTAAGTTCTAGTTTCGTTCTGCATAGCCTTTCCTCAGCTTCAATGTCTTTTCTTGAATAAAGAAAACTTACTTGGCAAGGAAACAGAACTTACGTGGGTACGGCATGAATCGAACAATACGGAGCATGAGTCTATGGCATAAAATTAGCAATGTCACCAGCCCGACTGACAGACAAAGACAGGCTTAAATACTGGTCTCTTGATTATAGACAGCTGTGTCCCGAACGCAAGAGGCAGGTAAAAATCATAAGTTGTCATGGAAACTAAACAAGGAAGGGTTAACAGGAACTAAAAGATTCCAAAGCTACAGAAAATAACAAAAAAATTATCCAGACCACAGACCATGACGTGTAGTGTTTTACTTCTTGTCTTGCGCTCCTATTTTTTGGGTGTTTTCCTGTAGCAGTTTCATGTCTTGCTTTGGGCGATATTTCCCGCATCTACCGTATTTCCTTGAATTGCCGCCGGGGCGCTAATTAATTTAAAACCTCTTCTCACGCCGGCACTTACCAAAGGAATGCAGTAAATTTAAGCCTGCGCTTATAAATTTGAGTGTGATGTAAGAATACCATCATGTAAATCACATTTAATAAAAAAAAAACTTATTATGGTCTTACCTTTACTTATAAATGAAGTCCATGTGCAGCTCCTTCTGTTTAAAAGCATCGATAACTTGTTTATAGAAGTCTTCCTTATCTTTCTTCAGTTTTAAAAGTCTCTGTCTCAATGGAGATATTCCTTTATTACCTCCTGCTTCGATTAAAAGTCCAGTTTGGAAAACTGTTTTATTTTAGATGTGTAATCCTTCATGTTAAAAGTGCAAGCGAGAAAGAAAAAAATAAATGATCGATGCTCACTCTTGCTGCTTGTTGTCACTTCTTCTGCAGGCGAGTTGTCGCAAGAAGGATCACTTGCGCCCTCTACCACCAGGAGGCGGGAGTCATTTAATGACTCATATTTGACACACGCAGCTACGGTATATTAATAAAACATAGCTGCTTACTGTTCTTTTTAGCATATTCAATAGCTTGGACTTTAAATCCTACTGAATAGCTCTTAATCTTCTTTCCTTTATGCGATTTCAAATTATTGAAATCAGCCCTCTCCATTTAGAAAATTATGACAGGTGACGTGTCACTTGTGACGAGTTTGACCGGGCGGAAATTCTAGGCATATACTAATTATTTGGCAAAACGAGTTTGACCCGGTGGAAATTCTAGACATGCGCTAATAAAAATAATATTTTGCGAAACGAGTTTGACCCGGCGTTAATTCTGAGCCGGCAGTAATGCTAATCATGAGCTAATTATTTTGCGAAACGAGTTTGACCCGGCGGTAATTCTAGGCAGGCGCATACTATAGCCAGTACCCGGCGGCAATTCAAGGAAATACGGTAATTTGTTTTAGCAAACAAGAATATTTCAGTTGTTTTTATCCTTCTTTGTAGGGATGTTGTTGATTAACATGTCGTGTACGGATGCTGTCTTTGCTCCACAGTAAGTCTTTGCTGTCTTTCAGCATTCTGTTTTTCTTTACTTCTTAGCCAGGTCAGTTTTTGTTTCGTTCTGCTTAGCGTTCCCTAAGCTTTAACGGCTTTTCTTAGGGGCACTCATCTTTTGGGGCGGCATGGCATATTGGGTAGAGCGGCCGTAACAGAAACCTGAGGGTTTCTGTTACGGCCAAAAATCGCTGCCATTGTGTCATTGGGCAGGACACTTCACCGCTCACATTGGTGAATGAATGAAAGGTGGTGGTCAGAGGGGCCGTAAGCGCAAACTGGCAGCCTCGCTTCCGTCCGTCTAACCCAGGGCAGCTGTGGCTACAAATGTAGCTTACCACCACCAGCTCTGAATTAATGATGGGTCTCACTTCTATGTGAGCGCTTTGAGTATCTAATAATACAAAAAGCGCTACATAAAATCTAATGCATTATTATTATTATTTTGTTTATTTTTGGTTTAGGCATTACACAGCTTTTTACCTGCACACTGCCTCCCACTGTTCTGGACATCTACAAAGCAATTAGCTACCGGCTGCCACCTACTGATATGGAAGAGTATTACACTGTTACTCTGCCGAGCCCAGAGAACACCGACACGTAACAACAACAACACATCATTTGCAGACTATAATTACTGCTTTGCAGATAATATTTTTAACCCAAATAGGTGAAATTAGATCATCTCCCACGGCACACCAGACTGAATCTCACGCATACTTGCCAACTTTGAGACCTCCGATTTCGGGAGGTGGGGGTACGGTGGGCGTGGTCGGGGGGCGGGGCGTCGTTGGGTTTTGTGGTTAAGAGGGTAGGAGTATATTTACAGCTAGAATTCACCAAGTCAAGTATTTCATATATATATATATATATATATATATAAATAAAACAAGTACTTGAATTTCAGTGTTCATTTATTTACACATATACGCACACAACACTCATTGTTGAGTTAAGGGTTGAATTTTCCATCCTTGTTCTATTCTGTGTCACTATGTTTCAAACCATATGCATGTACAGTAGATGGCAGTATTGTCCTGTTTAAGAGTGTCCTCTGTTGTCCTCTGTGTTTTTTATACACCTTGATTTCTATTTTACTGTTTTAATTGATTTTACCCTTTAAAATTGTTTTTAATCATATTTGTTTTTATATTGTTTTTTTTTTTTTATTGGTTTTATATTTATTTACTTTTTGTTTTTATTCAGTCATTGGTGGAGCATAATATTGTTTTTTAAATATTGTTTTTAACATGGCTGTGCAGCACTTTGGAAATGTTATTGTTGTTTAAATGTGCTGTATAAATAAAGTGGATTGGATTGGATTGTCACAACATTGCTGTTGTGACAAACAAACAAACTGCTTTACGGTAGACGAAAACGTGACTGCCGTTGTTGTGTGTTGTTACCGCGCTAGGAGGACGTTAATGAAACTGCCCAACAATAAACCCACATAAGAAACTATGATCTCGCCCTCGATCATTTTACAGTTATAACGTCATTGGGCATGCACGCTGTTTATATTGTGGGAAAGCGGACGTGAAAACAGGCTGTCTTCACTCAGGTCCGCATGGAGCTGGAGGGGGCGTGGCCTCCAGCTCCGCCTGAATTTCGGGAGATCTTCGGGAGAAAATATTTCCCGGGAGGTTTTCGGGAGAGGCGCTGAATTTCGGGAGTCTCCCTGAAAATCCGGGAGGGTTGGCAAGTATGATCTCACGGCACACTAGTGTGCCACGGCACACTAGTGTGCCACGGCACAGTGTTTGAAAAACACTGCTATAGAGAGTGAGGGCGGAGGAGGAGATGAAAGGAGTTGGATCCTGTTTACTACAAGCCCCCGCCTCTGAACCCGATAAATCCCTGCAGAAGCTTTCAAATGAGTTCCCCCTCTGTGTCGGGAGTGTGTTCATTAGTTTAAATATGTCCTCTAAGCGCGGCTCGTAAATCAGGCGTAAAGCAGCCAGACAATAAGCGCTCGCATCATGACAAATGGCGCCGCTTGAATATAATAGGACCCTTAAAGCTCGCCGCTCTTAGAACACGTAAGTGCGGCTCCTGACGCCGACGCATCAAGACTCGTGTCCGTCGCCTTCAGGGTGCGGCGCCAAGGACGCGCGAGGACTCCGATAGGATCTGAGGCGATGGGGGCGGAGGTCGGGCTAATTGTGACGAATGGCGGCACTTTGTGAGGGTGGCAATAATGTGCTCTCCATTCAGCGTCTGAGGAAGAGATGGAAAAGGCGGCCGAGTGGAGGAGGATTGACTTTGAATATAGCCGAGGAGCGTTAGTTAGGTCTGCTTGGCCTTGAATTCCTTTCATTGCGCTGACAGGCTGCCAATACCTGCCCACATCACAACCAGTGAGCTGTCAGGGTCAATATCAGACGCTTTTATTTTGGCGTTTGGTCCTGGAGGATGCCAGGCTGCACGGTGGTGGAGGGGTTACTGCGTCTGCTTTTCCCAAAATTGCCATGAATTACCCATAGAAATTAATGGGACATTTATCAAAGTTCCACAATTCCCACAGTTTTCATCCGTTTTAAACCGTTCCTACTTTAAAATGTTCAGCCTATTCGGGCTTTCCTTTGTCAAATTCCAAAACTTCCCACATTTCCCAGAATTCCAGGTTCTCCAAGACATTTTCCCATTCCAAATGAATTGGCCATTTTTCACATTTCCACCATTCCCTCATTTTTCAACTGATTCAAACCATTCGACCTTTGATTAGGGGTGTAACGGTACACAAAAATTTCGGTTCGGTACGTACCTCGGTTCAGAAGTCACGGTTTGGTTCATTTTCGGTACAGTAAGAAAACAACAAAATATACATTTTTGGTTAATTATTCACCAAATTTGCAAAATCGTCCACCCCAAAAATTTTTCTTAGTGGGATATTTGTGGGAACCTTGGATAGGTCAATAATTCATAATAACGTTGATTTTGATTCAATATTATGTTTTGAGCAATGACAGTTTGAAAGAAAAAAAAACAGCTTTGTTTTATAAGTCAACATTGCAACTTTTTCTAAATTACATGTAGCCTTTAAGCTTTTTCATTTCACTTTTGTTTATGTTTTTGTTTATTTTAATAGTATTTTAAGAATGTGCCGTGGGCCTTTAAAACATTAGCTGTGGGCCGCAAATAGCCTCCAGGGCACACTTTTGACACCCCTGCTATAGATAATAAAACACAAAATGTGATAAATCTATGGATAAAAAGCAAGACCTGGCGACGCATGCGCGTTTATCATAACTCTCTCGCTCTCTCTGTCTCTGCCCCTCCCTCACGAATGTTGCTGCGCGCACAATTTGTTTTGTTTTTAACCCCTTCTTAACCCTGAACGTACATTGAAAATATGCGCAACCCTAACTCAAAATGCCGGACATTTGAGGCATTTAAGAAACTCCACCCGGCCAGCCCCGCAAAAGAGGACATATCCAGTGAAAAGAGGAGGTATGGTCAGTCTATCGTAGCCCGGTCGCTGCTAGCACACCGTGTGCATTGTTTACACAACGTGCGGTACGCTACTTAATATGTCCGTGTGGAAACTCGTTCAGTACACCTCCGAACCGAACCGAAAGCCCCCGTACTGAAACAGTTCAATACCGTTACACCCCTTCTTTCAACACATTCCACTCATCCTGGACATTCAAACCTTCATTTTTCCAAGTTCAAAAAATTCCAGGGGATACCTATATTCCCGTTTTTTCAAACTTTTTTGACCTTTTTTTCTGGCAACTACTCCTTCCGGATTTGTCAACCCACTTCAACCGTTTCACCGTCAAAACATTCCTCTTAATCAGGACAAAACACAAAGTTGTTTTTCAGACTGGAAAAAATCCCGGTTGACCCGAAATTCCAGGAATTCTTTAATACAATTTCTCAATTAAAAATGTTTATACTTCAACACTTCTCGACCAATGTGAAAAATTCCAACACCAACCATTTCAACTCATTCAGAACATTCCAATCTTTTAACATTTTCCCCCCAAAAATCCCGCTTTTCCCAAAATTCCCGTTGATATCAATTGGATATTTTTCAAAGTTCCACAATTCCCACATTTTTCACCCGTTTTAAACCGTTCCAACGTCAAACTGTTCAGTCTATTCGGGAATCGTGGGCTTTCCATTGTCAAATTCCAAAACTTCCCACATTTCCCAGAATTTCAGGTTTTCCGGGACATTTTCCCATTCAAAATGAATTGGCCATTTTTCAAACTTAGACTTAGACTTTCTTTTTAGTGTCATTCAAATTTGAACTTTACAGTACAAATAAGAACAAAATTTTGTTGCATTAGCTCTTGGTTGTGCAAGATAAAAAAAAAGCAATCCACCATTTCCACATTTTTCAACCTGGTCAAAGCATTCCACCTTCAACATTTTCCACTCATCCTGGACATTCAAACTATTATTTTTCCAAGTTCAAAAAAATTCTAGGAACTCCCTGTATTTCCGTTTCTTCAAACCCTCTGACCTTTTTTTCTGGCAACTACTCCTTCCACATTTGTCAACCCACTTCAACCGTTCCACCGTCAAAACATTCCTCTTGATCAGGACAAAACGTGTTTTTTTCGGACTGGAAAAAAATCCTGGTTGACCCAAAATTCCAGGAATTCTTCAATACAATTTCTCAATTAAAAATGTTAATACTTCAACATTTCTCGACCAATTTGAAAAATTCCAACACCAACCATTTCAACTCATTCAGAACATTCCAATATTTTAACATTTTCCACAAAAAAAATCCCACTTTTCCCCAAATTCCCATTGATATGAATGGGACATTTTTCAAAGTTCCACAATTCCCACATTTTTCACCCGTTTGAAACCGTTCCAACTTTAAACTGATCAGCCTATACGGGAATTGTGGGCTTTCTATTGTCACATTCCAAAACTTCCCACATTTCTGAGAATTCAAGGTTTTCTGGGACATTTTCGCATTCAAAAAGAATTGGCCATTTTTCAAACTTCCACCATTCCCACGTTTTTCAACCGATTCAAACCATTCCACTTTCAACTATGGGTGTAACGGTACACAAAAATGTTGGTTCGGTACGTACCTCGGTTCAGAAGTAATGGTTTGGTTCATTTTCGGTACGGTAAGAAAACAACAAAATATACATTTTACTCCTTCCACATTTTTCATCCCAACTTCAACCGTTCCACCGTCAAAACATTCCTCTTAATCAGGGCAAAAACAAAGTTGTTTTTCGATCTGGAAAAATTCCCGGTTTTCCTGAAATTCCTTAATTCCATTTCTCAATTAAAAATGTTAATCCTTAACCATTTTACGAGCAATTTGAAAAATTCCAACACCAACCATTTCAACTCATTCAGAACGTTCAAATCTTTTAACATTTTTCCACAAAAAGTTCCCACTTTTCCCAAAATTCAATGGGATTCCCATTGAAATTAATAAGAATTTTTTTTCAAATTTCCATTTTTCCCATTCAAAATGAATTGGCCATTTTTCAAACTTCCACCATTTCTACATTTTTCAACCGATTCATACCCAAAACAAAGATGTTCTTTGAACTGGAAAACTTCACGGTTTTTCCGAAATTCCAGGAATTCCGAAATACCATTTCTCAATTTACCATGTTACTACTTCAACATTTGTAGACCAATTAGAAAAATTCCAACATCAACCATTTCAACTCATTCAGACCATTCAAATCTTTTAACATTTTTCCACAAAAGTTCCCACTTTTCCCAAAATTCAATGGGATTCCCATTGAAATTAATAAGAATTTTTTTTCAAAGTTCCATTTTTCCCATTCAAAATGAATTGGTCATTTTTCAAACTTCCACCATTTCTACATTTTTCAACCAATCTGTACCCAAAACAAAGATGTTATTTGAACTGGAAAAATTCCCGGTTTTCCTGAAATTTCAGGAATTCCGTAATACCATTTCTCAATTCACCATGTTACTACTTCAATATTTGTAGACCGATTAGAAAAATTCCAACATCAACCATTTCAACTCATTCAGACCATTCAAATCTTTTAACATTTTTCCACAAAAAGTTCCCACTTTTCCCAAAATTCAATGGGATTCCCATTGAAATTAATAAGATTTTTTTTTCAAAGTTCCATTTTTCCCATTCAAAATGAATAGGCCATTTTTCAAACTTACACCATTTCTACATTTTTCAACCGATTCATACCCAAAACAAAGATGTTCTTTGAACTGGAAAAATTCCCAGTTTTCCCGAAATTCCAGGAATTCCGTAATACCATTTCTCAATTCACCATGTTACTACTTCAACATTTGTAGACCGATTAGAAAAATTCCAACTTCAACCATTTCAACTCATTCAGACCATTCAAATCTTTTAACATTTTTCCACAAAAAGTTCCCACTTTTCCCAAAATTCAATGGGATTCCCATTGAAATTAATAAGATTTTTTTTTTTTCAAAGTTCCATTTTTCCCATTCAAAATGAATTGGCCATTTTTCAAACTTCCACCATTTCTACATTTTTCAACCGATTCATACCCAAAACAAAGATGTTCTTTGAACTGGAAAAATTCCCGGTTTTCCCGAAATTCCAGGAATTCCGTAATACCATTTCTCAATTCACCATGTTACTACTTCAGCATTTGTAGACCAATTTGAAAAATTCCAACGTCAACCATTT
Source organism: Nerophis ophidion (assembly GCF_033978795.1). Lineage (NCBI taxonomy): Eukaryota > Metazoa > Chordata > Actinopteri > Syngnathiformes > Syngnathidae > Nerophis > Nerophis ophidion. Next base: position 17,715,504 of record NC_084615.1, read on the forward strand.
CAACTCATTCAGACCATTCAAGTTTCGTTTTACCTTTTTTTTTTTTAATTCCGCTTTTCCCAAAATACCCACACTTTTGGGAAAATCCCATTGAAATAAATGGGACATTTTTCAAAGTTCCACAACTCCCACATTTTTTATCCGATTCAAACCGTTCCAATTTCAAAATATTCAGCCTGTTTCAGGAATTGTGTGCTCCTGTTTAACAATTCTAAAAAAAATCCCAGGATTTCAGTTCAACTTCAGCATTCCTTCAGGAGTTACCATTTGCTGCACACAACACAAGATATTGTGCGCCTAAGGGAGGACAGGTTTAATGAAGAAAATGTCCAAAAACGAGGCAAACGATCAGAGGATCGGTCTTTGACAAACATAGGGGTTAGTTTTGCATGGTTGCATCTCACCTCGTTCCACCCTCCCACTCCCCCCGCCCGGCGACATTGACTGTGTGCCTTACGGCTGGCGCCCACCGACACTGGGGGTAGGCTTAACAATTTAACAACCAGCGAGCTAAATCTTTCATCAGCACTGCAGCTCGGAGGAGAGAACTTCAAAGTGTGCGGCGCAGCAGAGAAATGATGCAAAAGACTCGGACATGAAGTGGAAAAACTGGTGACATCTTCAGATATTAGACGGGACACAAGAGGCAGACCTGTGCCACGGCTTCAACTTTTCCCAACAGTAACTGTGGTCCGACTTCAGGCGGCGTCATCCAGATCCAGAATGGCTTCTGGCAAAAGACCGTAGTGCCGTCCGACATGAACACAAAGACTGACAACATGATCTGATAAGATTTGGAACACGTTAAAAGGGATTTTCAGATAATTCATTCTTTGTGTACCGCTCGTCCTTTTCAGTAGCTAGTCAGGGAGTAGCGGTACACGTAGTCCTAATCCACATTCTCACATGGGACACATTGAGTGAGGGACAGGACCTGGAACTACCTCCAGATATATCACCTATATGACGTGTGCAGGTTTTTTGTTGACGACTTTTTTAAAAAAATTAAAAATCGATGTTTATTGTCATCTCAGGGCTTTCAATCAATCAATACTGGACTGTTTGGTTTGTCTTGGAAGACAATTCACCGCTTAATCCAGTAGACTTCATCACTTCATGATCATAGACTTAGATCGGTCACATCTAGTCTTAGACCGGTCACATTTAGTCTTAGACTTAGATTGGTTACATCTGGTCTTAGACTTAGATTGTTACATTTAGTCTCAGATGTAGATTGGTTACATATAATCTTAGATTTAGATTGGTCACATCTAGTCTTAGACATAGATTATTACATCTAGTCTCAGATTTAGATTGGTTACATATATTCTTAAATTTAGCTCGGTCACATTTAGTCATAGACTTAGGTTAGTCACATTGAGTCTTAGACTAGTCAGATCTAGTCTTAGACATAGATTAGTCAGATCTAATCTTAGATTTGAATTGGTCACATCTAGTCTTAAAACTGGTAAAATCTAGTCTTAGACTTAGATTGGTCAACTCTCGTCTTAGACAGATTGGTCAGCTCTAGTCTTAGACAGATTGGTCAGATCTAGTCTTAGACTTAAATCAGTCAGATCTAGTCATAGACTAAATCGGTCACATCTAGTCATAGACTTAGATTGGTCTCATCTAGTCTTAGACTGGTAAGATCTAGTCTTAGACTTAGTTTGGTCAACTCTCTTCTTAGACAGATTGCTCAGCTCTAGTCTTGGACAGATTGGTCAGATATAGTCTGAGACTTAAATTGGTCAGATCTAGTCTTGGACTTAAATCGGTCACATCTAGTCATAGACTTAGATTGGTCACATCTAGTCTTAGACTAGTCAGATCTAGTGTTAGACATAGATTGGTCAGATCTAATCTTAGACTTAAATTGGTCACATCTAGTCTTAGACTTAGATTCCTAAAATCTAGTCTGGTCACATCTAGTCTTAGACTAGTCGGATCTAGTCTTAGACTAGTCAGATCTAGTCTTAGACTTAGATTGGTTACATCTAGTCTTAGACTGATTGGTCAGATGTAGTCTTAGACAGATTGGTCAGATGTAGTGTTAGACTTAAATCGGTCAGATCTAGTCGAAGACTTAAATCGGTCACATCTAGTCATAGACTTAGATTGGTCACATGTAGTCATAAACTTAGATAGGTCACATCTTGTCTTAGACTATTCAGATCTAGTCTTACACATATATTGGTCAGCTCTAGTCTTAGACTTAGATTGGTCACATCTAGTCTTAGACTGGTCAGATCTAGTCTTAGTCATAGACTGTTTAGATCTAGTCTTGGATTTAGATTGGTCAGATCTAGTTGTAGTGTTAGATTGGTCATATCTAGTCTTTGACTTAGATTGTTACATTTAGTCTCAGATTTAGATTGGTTACATATAATCTCAGATTTAGATTGGTCACATCTAGTTTTAGACATAGATTATTACATATAGTCTCAGATTTAGATTGGTCACATATATTCTTAGATTTAGATTGGTCACATCTAGTCTTAGACATAGATTATTACATCTAGTCTCGGATTTAGATTGGTTACATATAATCTTAGATTTATCTTGATCACATTTAGTCATAGGTTTAGGTTAGTCACATTGAGTCTTAGACTATTCAGATCTAGTCTTAGACATAGATTAGTCAATCCTAATCTTAGATTTAGACTGGTCACATCTAGTCTTAGACTGGTAAGATCTAGTCTTAGACTTAGATTGGTCAACTCTCGTCTTAGACAGATTGGTCAGCTCTAGTCTTAAACAGATTGGTCAGATCTAGTCTTAGACTTAAATCGGTCAAATCTAGTCGTAGATTTAAATCGGTCAGATCTAGTCTTGGACTTAAATCGGTCACATCTAGTCATAGACTTAGATTGGTCACATCTAGTCTTAGACTAGTCAGATCTAGACTTAGACTAGTCAGATCAAGTCTTAGACATAGATTGGTCTGATTTAATCTTAGACTTAAATTGGTCACATCTAGTGTTAGACATAGATTGGTAAGATCTAGTCTTAAAATTAGATAGGTCATCTGTAGTCTTAGACTTAGATTGGTTACATCTAGTCTTAGTCTTAAATTGGTCACATCTAGTCTTAGACAGATTGGTCAGCTCTCGTCTTGGACAAATTGGTCAGCTCTGGTTTTAGACAGATTGGTCAGATGTAGTCTTAGACAGATTGGTCAGATGTAGTCTTAGACTTAAATCGGTCAGATCTAGTCGTAGACTTAAATCGGTCACATCTAGTCATAGACTTAGATTGGTCACATCTAGTCTTAGACTGGTAAAATTTAGTCTTAGACTTAGATTGGTCAACTCTCGTCTTAGACAGATTGGTCAGATCTAGTCTTAGACTTAAATCGGTCAGATCTAGTCGTGGACTTAAATCGGTCAGATCTAGTCTTGGACTTAAATCGGTCATATCTAGTCATAGACTTAGATTGGTCACATCTAGTCTTAGACTAGTCAGATCTAATCTTAGATTAGTCAGATCTAGTCTTAGACATAGATTGGTCAGATCTAATCTTAGATTTAAATTGGTCACATCTAGTCTTAGACTTAGATTGGTAAGATCTAGTCTTAAAATTAGATTGGTCATCTCTAGTCTTAGATTTAGATTGGTTACATCTAGTCTTAGAGCTAAATTGGTCACATCTAGTCTTAGACAGATTGGTCAGCTCTCGTCTTAGACAAATTGGTCAGATGTAGTCTTAGACAGATTGGTCAGATGTAGTCTTAGACTTAAATCGGTCAGATCTAGTCGTAGACTTAAATCGGTCACATCTAGTCATAGACTTAGATTGGTCACATCTAGTCATAAACTTAGATAGGTCACATTTAGTCTTAGACTAGTCAGATCTAGTCTTAGACATAGATTGGTCAGATCTAATCTTTGACTTAATATGGTCACATCTAGTCTTAGACTTAAATTGGTCAACTCTAGTCTTAGACTTAGATTGGTCACATCTAGTCTTAGACTGGTCAGATCTAGTCTTAGTCATAGACTGTTTAGATCTAGTCTTAGACTTAGATTGGTCAGATCTAGTTGTAGACTTAGATTGGTCAGATTTAGTCAGATCAAAGCTGACCAAGCTTGGGAACGAAGCAGGAACCCTCAGGTTGCTGGCACGGCCACTCTCCCAACTCTCCCAACTTGTCCTTTCGGTCATAACCCGGCTCAGCTCCTTCTTCACCACAACAAATCGATACAGCGTACGCATTACTGAAGACGCCGCACTGATCCGCCTGTCAGAACGCCGACAGTTTTCCTTCCTCCCACGCCACTTTGGTCTCCTCGGCATAACAGAAGTGTTCAGGATTCTGGACCGCACCATTGATGTCCTCAGCTGTTGCAGTGGCTTTAAACTTCATGGCATAAAGATCAGACACACATCAATGGTGCGGTCCAGAATCCTGAACACTTCTGTTATGCCGAGGAGACCAAAGCGGCGTGGGAGGAAGGAAAACTGTCGGCGTTCAAGTACCTCGGAGTCTTGTGAACAAGACTCCGAGGTAATTGAACTCCTCCACTTGGGGCTAGATCTCCTCCCCAACGTGGAGATGGCACTCCACCCTTTCCCAGGCGAGAACCATGGACTCGGACTTGGAGGTGCTGATTCCCATTCCAGTCGCTTCACACTTGGCTGTGAACCGATCCAGTGAGAGCTGAAGACCCTGGCCAGATGAAGCCTTCAGGACCACATCATCTGCAATAAGCAGAGACCTAATTCTGCAGCCACCAAACGCCCTGACTGGGCCTAGAAATGTTGTCCATAGAAGCTATGAACTAAATCCCAGTGTAAATATCAGAGACAGTAGGGATTTGGTCACCATGGCAGAAGTAATTAAAAGTGTTTTCTTCCAACTTGTCAAACATGTGTTGGAGAACAGAATAATGGAACACGATTAAAGACTAAACGGGGAAACGCAACAAAAAACGGGTTTAAATTGAGGTTCATGCATTCATAATTTAACACACCAGTGGTGGGAAGTGATTATCAGGCCAGGACACAACCTTCAGAAGTAGACTGCAGTCTTTCCATCATCAAGAAGCCGGGTACTGACATAAAGTGGCGTGCCCAAGTGTTGATTTATGGCGGAGTAAAACCAGGCAAATACTTTCTTCGGATTATAAAGAAAAGTATGAAAGGGGAAAAAAACAGATGAAAAATAAACAGTTTCAAGTAGCAAGTGTGAGTCAGCCACCGCTGAAAAATTGAAGATCAGACAGAATTACAAAGAAGAGAAGATAACATTATGTTTGCAACATCAAAGTGCAGAGTCAGACAATTTGAGTCAGTGGAGGAAAAGATTGCTACCGTCAACGAGCAGGGGAAAAATACCCAGCTGTACAGACATGATCCAATTAAGTTAGTATCTTAAGATATATGTTTTACCCTCACCCAGAACTTACTTAAATATGCTTCCAAAATCTCTTCATTAAGATTAGAGACGTGTACTTAAACTGCTGCACACACAGTGTCATGTTTTGTGGTCACGTTCTGTTTGGTTTTGGACTCATTGTGCGTTCGTGTTTTTTGTCACCATGACAACTCATTAGTTTTCACCTGTCATGTCACGCACCTGATTCACTTGGACTCATGCTCCTGTTAATCACCACATCACTATTTAAGCCTGCAGTTGCCAGGCAGTTAGCCTGGCGACATCGCCCTATACACACCCTTGCTATCTATACTGATGATCCATGCCCATATCTCGTTCCAAGTAAGTTTTCGTTATTCACGCCATAGTTGGCAAGTTTTCTTTAATGTCCATTGTTTACCTTATAGTAATAGTTTTGTTTTCATAGCCAGGTTGTGAACCTCTGCTGAGAGCACCTTTTGTTTGATCCTTTTTTCCGAGTTAATATTAAAAGATGTCATTACCTTCACGCCATGTCTGGTCCAGTCGCTTTGCACCATGGGAAAACAAACCGCACCAAAGTCCACGTCAGGACACACAGCTGTTTCAAATACCGTGTTTTCCGGACCGTAGGGCGCACTGCCGATGAATGGTCTATGTTCAACCTTTTTTCATATATAAGGCGCATAGGACAAATTAAAGCATATTGTTATGATTTTTTTTCTAATGTAAAAGACTTCTTTGTGGTCTAAATAACATGTAATGATGGTTCTTTGCTCAAAATGTTGCATGGATGATGTTTTACACATCATCTTCAAGTTGCTTTCTGACCGTTTCTTCAGGATACGCCGTTTTGTTGGCGGCCTTATTTACGTGGATCACCTTCGACGGCGCCTTCTCCCCGTCAACTTTGTTGTAGCAGTGTAGCGTGCAAGGACGGGAGTGGAAGTACTGTCAAAAGATGGCGCTAACTGTTTTATTGTCATTCAGACTTTACGTCCATCGATAACGGAACAGCATCTCCTAATCCGGAAACAATATCAACACCCAAAATAGTCCGACTGGAATTCTCTAATAATTCAAGTTTCTTGGGTGAATAATGTAAACTCACTACACCGGTATGTTTTAGTGCTTTCATGGCGAGTTTACTGACAGATATAAGTAAGAACTTTACACTTCTTTATATTACAAATGGCAACAATGGAGGATGAATGTCCCATAACAAGAAGATAAAGGAAAAATAAACTTAACGACTACGGTGTTCCCACGGACTACAAAGGCGGACGCGCAGAATTTTTCAGGATTTATGCAGATCCCAAATACAGATCAGCAGGTGCCAGGAGGTTAGAAAAGTTGCTTTTGAATAAAATTGCGAAACAAAACGCCTGATAATATGTATAATTGAGACAGCATGGCGTAGAGCAGGGTGTCAAACTCAAATACAGAGTGGGCCACAATTTAAAACTGAACAAAGCCGCGGGCCGAGGTTGAACAAATTAACCTTTTAATAGGGACCCAAACAAGTTTTGCATTGAATATTGAACAAGCAAGGCTTACATAACTTTATAGTGACATGAAAAATCGAGTTTCAATTAATAATGATAATTTTAAAAATATCAATGGAATATCAAATAAAATTGAAATAAAAATTGAATGCCTCTTTTCGGCGGTGGGGTCGAGGTGGACGGAGTTTGGTGATAGGGGCCCAGAAGCGTAGTGCTGCAAGGCGTTCTGGGTATTTGTTCTGTTGTGTTTATGTTGTGTTACGGTGTGGATGTTCTCCCGAAATGTGTCTTTCTTGTTTGGTGTGGGTTCACAGTGTGGCGCATCCCTTTTCAGAGGTGGAATCTCCAACATTTAGGTTAGTTAAGCAATAACGTTAGAGCTAAGCTAATTGATACTGGGCTAAACAGTAACAGCAACATTACATGTGTGTTTATGTTTGCAGGGATATGGTGAAAACTCTCAACCCAAAAGACGTACCACCTTCCAGGGACTACCTGGCAAACACATTTATCCCGGCATGGTACAAGAAGAATCGCAATTGAGAATTGTCTGGAATAGGAATCGAAACAAAGAATCGGAATTGGATTCCGAAACGTTCGAATTTGAACGATACCCAACCCTACACTTCACCTGTCATCATTTTCAAAATGGAGGAGGCTGATCTCAATCATTTGAAATCGCATAAAGGGAAGACGATTAAGAGCTATTCAGTAGGATTTAAGGTCCAAGCTATTCAATATGCTAAAAAGAACAGTAAGCAGCTATGTTTTACTAATATACCGTAGCTGCATGTGTAAAATATGAGTCATTAAATGACTCCCGCCTCCATGTGGTAGAGGGTGCAAGTGATACTTCCTGTGACTACTTGGCTGCAGAAGAAGTGACCACAAGCAGCAAGAGTGAGCAGCGTGTGTTTATTTTTTCCTCTCGCTTGCACTTTTAACATGGAGGATTACATATATAAAATAAAACAGTTTTCTAAACTGGACTTTCAATCAAAGCAGGAGGTAATAAAGAAAGATCTCCATTGAGACAGAGAGACTTTTAAAACTGAAGAAAGATAAGAAAGACTTCTATAAACAAGTTATAGATGCTTTTGATCAGAAGGAGCTGCGCATGGACTTCATTTTATGAGTAAAGGTCAGAACATAATAACATTTTATTTTTTATTAAATATGCTTTTAATGATGGTATCCTTACATCACACTCAAATTTTTAAGCACAGGCTTAAATTTACCGCATGCCTTTGGTAAGTGCCGGAGTTAGAAGAGGTTTTACACTAATTAGCGCATGCTTGCCTTTACCGCATGCCTTTGGTAAACGCCGGAGTGAGAAGAGGTTTTAAATTAATTAGCGCCCCGGTGGAAATTCAAGGAAATACGGTAGTTCTGGATGTTCTGAGGCACATACTGTAAAGGAAGTTTTATAACAAATTGCCTTATGACGACAAACATGCAGATGTAAAGAGTCGGCTTTAATTGCATGCAACTTTTTCCCCGACTTATTGAAACAGTGTTTTTCAACACTGTTTTAATAAACTTCTTCTGAAGCCGAGTAGTGGCAATAAGGATCACTAGCGCCCTCTACCACCAGGAGGCGAGAGTCATTTAATGACTCATATTTGACACACGCAGCTACGGTATATTAATACAACATTGCTACTTATTGTTCTTTTTAGCATTTTCAATAGCTTGGACCTTAAATCCTACTGAATAGCTTTTAATCTTCTTCCCTTTATGCGATTTCAAATGATTGAAATCAGCCTCCTCCATTTTGAAAATGATGACAGGTGAAGTGTCACTCGTGACGTGACGAGTTTGACCCGGCGGAAATTCTAGACATGCGGTAATAAAAATAATATTTTGCGTGAGTGTGATGTAAGGATACCATCATGAAAAGCACATTTAATAAAAAAAACGTTATAATGGTCTTACCTTTACTTATAAATGAAGTCCATGCGCAGCTCCTTCCGATCAAATGCATCGATAACTTGTTTATAGAAGTCTTCCTTATCTTTCTTCAGTTTTAAAAGTCTCTCTGTCTTGATGGAGATCATCCTTTATTACCTCCAGCTTCGATTGAAAGTCCAGTTTAGAAAACTGCTATCAAACCGCTGCTATTTGATATATGTAAACCTCCATGTTAAAAGTGCAAGCGAGAGGAAAAAATAAACGATGGCTGCTCACTCTTGCTGCTTTTTGTCACTTCTTCTGCAGCCGAGTAGTCGCCAGAAGGATCACTAGCGCCCTCTACCACCAGTAGGCGGGAGTCATTTAATGACTCATATTTGACACACGCAGCTACGGTATATTAATAAAACATAGCTGCTTACTGTTATTTTTAGCATATTCAATAGCTTGGACCTTAAATCCTACTGAATAGGTCTTGATCTTCTTCCCTTTATGCGATTTCAAATGATTGAAATCAGCCTCCTCCATTTTGAAAATGATGTCAGGTGAAGTGTCACTCGTGACGTGACGAGTTTGACCCGGCGGAAATTCCAGGCTTATGGTAATTATTTTGCGAAATGAGTTTGACCCGGGTGGAAATTCTAGACATGCGCTAATTAAAATAATATTTTGCGAAATGAGTTTGACCCGGCGTTAATCCTGAGCCAGCGGTAAAGCTAAGCATGCTCTAATTATTTTGCGAAACGAGTAATTCTAGGCAGGGGCATACTATATACAGTACCCGGCGGCAAGTCAAGGAAATACGGTAAATAAATCAATTTTGGTTGGTGTTGAGCTGGGCAAAAGCTTCCCTGTGGGACTCGTATTTTTTTTGTCTTCGCCAGCATCACAACCCTCTGATGCATCTGGCCACCAGAGCTGGGAAAGCAACCAAAGCGAGGATGAGGGCGGTATCCAAAGAGTCCTTTTAGCCCAGCCGCCTCACACTGGCTGCAAGGGCAGTAGAGAATCAAACATTGAGAGAGCGCTGTCTCAAAAGGCGCTAAAAGCTTGATTTAGTGTGACGGTGAACCCTTTAACACTGCTTGTAAAAGCCGACGTTTTTTTTTTTTTCTGCTCGCAGTTCTGTATGAAAGACGTGCTCTGATGAAGTCCACCCGACGATGTTGGAAGTAGTATCAGAGCGGTAAAGAGCCTGTGTGTAAGGCGGCGTTTCAAAAAATAGTGGTGAGGGAGAGAGTGCAAGTATCAGTGACTTTAAAAATGCAGGCTTGTATTACTTTAAACGCCGCAACCGCGATAGGGACAAGCGGAAGAAAAATGGATGGGTGGATGGACTTTTGAACAGAAATAAACAAAGTGGTGGACCACCAAAGCAACATGGCTATTGTGCAGCAAATAGAGTGTGAACTATCAGTACGCAAGAGGTCTAGATCTTACCACTAGGAGCAGATAAGAGCAAACAATGAATGGAATAAATCCTATACTTTATCAAAAAAGATTTGTCGATTGATATCAAGGATTATCCCTCGGTCGCAATCCCTATCTTACGCTCCAGATGTCATTCTACACGACAAAACAGATGAAAACTTGTAAAATAATGGAGGTCTACAACTTGTTGGTGTGTGGCTGCGTCAAGGAAATTGGTATCAAGACTGCCGGATATATATGTATCATTTTTGCTCGGGTAAGTTTGCATTTCAGGATTTAACTTTGCGTCTTAGTTATGGAAAAATGTTAGTTGCTAGCTCCGATACGGGTATGCATGTTTTTCCCCATATTTATCAAAATATAACTATAGATGTCAACATTGTGTACGTGCTGAAATAATAATGTATGATTGTTTATCAAAATATAACTGCAGATGTAAAAAATGTGTTTGTGTTGAAGGATTAATTTATGATTTTATCAAAATATGACTATAAATGTCTACATCGTGTATGAGCTGAAAGATTAATTTATGATTGTTTATCAAAATCTAACTATAGATGTCAACACTGTGTATGTGCGGAAATAATAATTTATGATTGTTTATCAAAATATAACTTAAGATGTCAACATTGTGTATGTGCTGAAAGTTGTATTTATGATTGTTTGTAAAAATATAAATATCGATGTCAACATTGGGTTTGTGCTGAAATAATAATTGATAATTGTTTATCAAAATATAACTATAGATGTCAACATTGTGTATGTGCTGAAATAATAATTTATGATTATTTATCAAAATATAACTATAAATGCCAACGTTGTGTATGTGCTGAAATAATAATTTATGATTATTTATCAAAATATAACTATAAATGTCAACATTACGTATGTGCTGAAATAATAATTTGTGATTGTTTATCAAAATATAACCATAAATGTCAACATTACATAGGCGCTGAAAGATTTGTTTATGATTATTTATCACAATATAACTTAAGATGTCAACATTGTGTACGTGCTGAAAGATTAATTTGATTGTTTATCAAAATATAATTATATATGTCAACATTGTGTATGTGCTAAAAGTTTTATTTATGATTGTTTATCAAAATATAACTATAAATGTCAACATTGTGTATGTGCTGAAATTATTCATTTATTTGTTTATCAAAATATAACTTAAGATGTAAACATTGTGTATGTGCTGAAGGATTAATTCATGATTGTTTATCAAAATATAAGTTAAAATGTTAACATTGTGTATGTGCTTAAGTATTAATTTAATATCAAAATGAAACAATACATGTCAATATTATGTGCTGAAATAATAATTTATGATTTTTTATCAAAATATAACTATTGATGTCAACATTTTGTATGTGCCGAAAGATTCCTTTATGATTGTTTATCAAAATATAACTATAAATGCCAACATTACGTATGTGCTAAAAGATTAATTCATGATTATTTATCAAAAAATAACAATAGATGTCAACATTGTGTAAGTGCTGACAGTCATTTATGATTGTTTTTTAAAATATAACTATAAATGTCAACATTGTGTATGTGCTAAAAGATTAATTCATGATTGTTTATCAAAATATAACTTAAGATGTAAACATTGTGTATGTGCTGAAAGATTAATTCATGATTGTTTACCAAAATATAAGTTAAGATGTAAACATTGTGTATGTGCTGAAGGATTAATTCATGATTGTTTACCAAAATATAACTTAAGATGTAAACATTGTGTATGTGCTGAAAGATTCCTTCTTAAAAGCCGCCACTGTCCTCCAAATACTTGCACATTTTGTTGATGGCTGTCCACGGGTATATGCGCTTACGTCTACATCACAGACATGCTGACAATGCTCCAGACAACGGCGTTGGTCTTGTTTACATCTCTTTTCAATGGTCGAGTTTTCAGTACATCACTTTAATGGTGCGCAAATAATAGGCTATATTCATACTGCAACGACCAGCTGGTGCTAATATTTAATTGAAGTTTTAGTTTTTCCCATGCTTGCAAACACACCATCCAGGCCTGAAAGGTGATTGGCATGAGAATGAGGAAGTGTTGTGTGTCTGGGGAAACGCAATCTCACAGAGACAGGAGGTAAAATCTGTTGGAATTGTGCTTTTTGTTATAATAAGATTGGTAATACAGCCGCCATTTTCATTTTCAACACATTGCAAACACCGGGTCTCAGCTCTGTTATTTTCCGTTTTTTCGACTATTTTTGGGAACTTTGGAGACATCATGCCTCGTTGGTGTGTTATCGGAGGGTGTAACAACACTAACAGGGAGGGATTCAAGTTGCACCACTGGCCCAAAGATGCGAAAGTGTCTGCCGACAGACCCCCATTGAATGTGCCAAATTGTCTCCCCATTTTACCAGCGATGACAGACATGGCACAGAGATGTATGGATAACCTGCAGATGCATTTGCAACAATAAATTCAACGAAATCACAAAGGTGAGTTTTGTTGATGTTGACTTATGTGCTAATCAGACATATTTGGTTGCGGCGTGACTGCCAGCTAATCGATGCTAACATGCTACGCTAATCGATGCTAACATGCTATTTACCGGCGGTGCTAAAGCAGACATGGCACAGAGATGTATGGATAACCTGCAGATGCATTTGCAACTATATTACGTTTCCTTCCACCCACATTTAATGCGAAAAAAACACTTACCAATCGACGGATTTAAGTTGCTCCAGTGTCACGAGATGCGAAAGTCCTGATCGTTTGGTCCGCACATTTTACCGGCGATGCTAACGCAGCTATTCGGCCATGCTATGGCTATGAATAGCGTCAATAGCTATTCGCTCAATAGCTTCAGTTTCTTCTTCAATACTTTCATACTCCAACCATCTGTTTCAATACATGCGTAATCTGTTGAATCGCTTAAGCCGCTGAAATCCGAGTCTGAATCCGCGCTAATGTCGCTATATCTTGCTGTGGTATTCGCCGTTGTTTGTTTACATTAGCGGCACTGTATGACGTCACAGGGAAATGGATAGTCGCATCGCAAATAGCGAAAATCAAGCACTTTAAAGCTTTTTTTAGGGATATTTGGGGACCGGTAAAATTTTGAAAAAAAATTCAAAAAATACAACAAGCCACCGGGAAGTGATTTTTATTGTTTTTAACCCTTTTGAAATTGTGATAATGTTCTCCTTTAACTTAAATTCAATTGAATAGACTGCAAAGACAAGATTTCTAAATGTTCACACTAAGAAACTTCCTTTTTTTGTGCAAATAATCATTAACTTAGAATTTAAAGGCAGAAACACATTGCAAAAAAGTTGTCAAAAGTGCACATTAATTGTGCACATTAATTTAGGGCTGGGCGATATATTGATTATACTCGATATATCGCGGGTTTGTCTCTGTGCGATATATAAAATGACTATATGGTGATATTGGAGTATACATTCTCACACAGTTGCTTTTAGCTGCGGGCATTACACTACTGGCTCTTCTCGCTCTTTCTTTTCTCTCCTCACAGAGACATAAAACAAGTGCACCTTCTTACATACGTCACATACGTATACGCCGTCGCGGAGCAGAGAGGTAGCGGCATGGGTAACGCTAGCTGTGGTGCGAGTGGTAATACGAGAGAAAGAAGGTGCCAGTCTGGTAACAAATTAAGGAAGAATTAATTCCCAAGAAAAACAGCAGGAGGTCCATCGTCTGGCGGTGGTTTGGCTTCAAGCGGGAAGATGTCGAACAGACAACCGTAAAGTCAAGTGTGGGGAAAAAGTGTTGCTAAAAAAAGTAGCATTACTGTTAATGTGTAGTATTATTTGAAAAGTCACTCGCTAGAGCCGGGTTCTGCAACCCAAAATGTTGAAAGAGCCATATTGGACCAAAAATACAAAAACAAATCTGTATGGAGCCGCAAAAAATTAAAAGCCATATTACATACAGATAGTGTGTCATGAGATATAAATTGAATGATGAGGACTTAAAGGAAACTAAATTAGCTCAAATATAAATACAAATGAGGCATAATTATGCCATGTGTACATACAGGTAGCCTAAATAGCATGTTAGCATCAATTAGCTTGGAGTCCAATATGTCTGATAAGCACACTCCACATAAGTCAACAACATCAACAAAACTCATCTGTGTGCATTCATGCGCAACGTTATTAGTTTGGTGGACAAAATGAGACAGAAAAAGAAGTGGCATAAATCACGTCTAAGAAAGTCGGAGAAAGTTATACATGTAAACAAACTACGGTGAGTTCAAGGACCGCCAAAATTAGTAGGACAAAACGGCGCTCGCCAAATACTCTAATCAGTGAAGCATGTTTAATATAAACAATGTGCTTTATAGCAATTAGGGAGGTTTGTGTCATGTTTGTCCTCCTACAGAACCAAATTAAGACAAAAAATTTGTTTTTTTCCCCCTGATCATTCCATTTTTCATATATTTTTGAAAAAGCTCCAGAGAGCCACTAGGGCAGCGCTAGAGAGCCACATGCGGCTCTAGAGCCGTGGGTTGCCAAACCCTGATTTACAGAATGCTTGAAACTCCGCATGTCAACATCTCCGTTCGGTGCCACACCAACAAAATGCCCAAGCAACCATTTCTAAAACATCACTGTATGAAAAAAATAGCCAACAACAGAAGGAGCTAACGTCCGCAGTAACCTACCACATAGCGATTTGATTTCCTGTTATGCAGCTCATTTTTATTTGACTTATTGAAATATCTTGTGGCATCATGCACAAAAGTGCACTTTATTTGTTTTAAACCACAGTAGTGGCGTTCTGTACAGAGTGCACTTTAATTTAGTGTTGTTTTGATATGTCATCTTAGTGACATCATGCACAAAAGTGCACTTATATCTTGTTTTAAAATGTCTCTGACAATCTTGCACTTTCCGTTTTGTAAATGACATGAATGTTTGTGCCACTGATTAATAACTGTTTAATAAATACACTTTTAGTTGTGATTTCCCTCTCTGCATGAAAGTTCAAAAGTAGCATATATTAATGCAGTATGAAGAAGAATTTTTGAATGTAGACACATAGAATCATCACACTGCTGTGATTATATGCATCAAGTGTTCATTCAAGGCTAAGGCAAAATATGGAGATATATATGGTCTATCGCAGGGATGTCCAAAGTGTGGCCCGGGGGCCATTTGCTGCCCGAAGCTAATTGCCACACAGGAAATGCTATTGCAGAAATAAAAAAGAACATTAAAAATATTGGAATGAGGAGAAATCTATCAAGAAAAAGTTGCAATGTTGACACAAAGCTGCCATGCAGGCTGTTTTTTTTTTTCTTTTGTCTTTATTTTATCATGTAAAAAACATATCTACCATGATTTGATTAACGTGGACCCCGACTTAAACAAGTAGAAAAACTTATTGGGGTGTTACCATTTAGTGGTCAAATATACGGAATATGTACTGTACTGTGCAATCTACTAATTACAAGTTTCAATCAATCATTTATTTTTATATTTTTTGCCATTGCTCCAAAAAAAAATTATGACAAAAAAATCCATGTTATAATGAATTATTTTCAAAGCTCCAATTAGTTCAAATATTTCACTTTAAAATGTTCTATGTGGTGAATATTGCATATATTGTGTAGTTGCCGTATAAAAACAAAATAGCATAAAACAAACAAAATAATAGTTTAAACGTAAAATTGACTGATGTATCTGAAGTTCATCTCGTAACGTATGTGTTGAAAGTCAAAAAAAAAAACCCTAATAAAAATGTATCACTTTATGAGTGTGGCACCTTTTGGATCCCAATTATATTTAGTGGTATTTTATTTATCTTTTAACTGTGATTACTCAAAAATAATAAAGAATTAAAATCAATGGTGTCCTGCATTATTGATCTTTTAGGGCTCCAATCACTAAATACTGCATATTTCAGTTTTACTATGAAAAACAAGTTGACATAGAGCATGGGTGTGAAACTCTGGTCCGCGGGCCAAATCTGGCCCGCTGTGTAATTTAATTTGGCCCTTGAGGCAATATCAATTTAGCAATAGAGCTGGCCCGCCGGTGTTATACAGCGTCGGTGCTGCTGTAACACCGCATTCACCGCTAATACTCATACTTGCCAACCCTCCTAATTTTCCCGGTAGACTCCCGAAGTTCAGTGCCCCTCCCGAAAATCTCCCGGGGCCACCATTCTCCCGAATTTCTACCGATTTCCACCTGGACGACTATATTGGGGGCGTGCATTTAAGGCACTGCCTTTAGCTTTCTCTACAACCTGTCGTCACGTCCGCTTTTCCTCCATACTAACAGCGTGTCACATAATATGTGTGGCTTTCACACACGCGCACAAGTGAATGCAAGGCATACTTGGTCAACAGCCATACAGGTCACAATGAGGGTGGCTGTATAAACAACTTTAGCACTGTTACAAATATGTGCCACACTGTGAACCCACACCAAACAAGAATGACAAACACACTTCGGGAGAACATCCGCACCGCAACACAACAGAACAAATACCCAGAACCCCTTGCAGCACTAACTCAACCGGGAAACTTCCAGCAAACTGACCAATAATTAACGTTTTATTCATGCAGTTTCTCTTGTATCTTCAAGGCTTGAATGTTTGGTTCATTCATTATTGTTATTTTATTTTCAAATTTATTATTAGGCTGTGGAAATTTTTTTGTATTTACCACAGAAGATTGCAAATAGAAAAAAAGACATAACATTTTTATTTAAATTGTATTTGATATGCCATTGATATTCTTTTAATCTATATTATTATTATTTGAATCTGGATTTTGCATGTCACTAAAGTTATATAAGCCTTGCTTGTTCAAAATTTAATGCAAAACTTGTTTGGGTCCCTATTAAAAGATTAATTTGTTCAACCTTGACCCGGGGCTTTGTTCCGTTTAAAATTTTGGCCCACTCTGTAATTGAGTTTGACACCCCTGATGTAGAGATTTACTGTAAGCGTTAAATAAAAAATAATAATAAAAATGTGACTTATTTTTAACATTTTAATAACTTAGACCCTTTATGGTCCCCGGGACCCCCAAAGGTAAAATAAATGTTAAAAATCCATATATTTTGTTATGGTCTGAAAATGAAAAAATATCAAGATGGCCCCCGCATGCTTTAATTTTTCCATGCGCGGCCCTTAGTGGAAAAAGTTTTGACACCCCTGGTGTATCGTGACATGGCCCAAAAATATGGAGATATTAAAAAAAGACCGTACCGCCCAGCCCTATGTGCAAGTGACGTTTGATTTCTACCTGGTCGACTATATTGGGGGCGTGCATTTAAGGCACTGCCTTTAGCGTTCTCTACAAACTGTCGTCACGTCCGCTTTTCCTCCATACTAACAGCGTGTAACATAACATTTGTGGCTTTTAATCACACACACACAAACACACACACACAAGTGAATGCAAGGCATACTTGGTCAACAGCCATACAGGTCACACTGAGGGTGGCCGTATAAACAACTTTAGCACTGTTACAAACATGCGCCACACTGTGAACCCACACCAAACAAGAATGACAAACACATTTCGGGTGAACATCCGCACCGTAACACAACAGAACAAATACCCAGAACCCCTTGCAGCACTAACTCTTCCGGGAAACTTCCAGCAAACTGACCAATAATTAACATTTTATTCATGCATTTTCTCTTGCTACGTCAAGGCTTGAATGTTTGGTTCATTCATTATTGTTATTTTATTTTCAAATGTATTATTAGCCTGTGGAAATTTTTTTATATTTACCTCAGAAGATTGCAAATCGAAAAAAAGACGTAAAATTTTTACTTAATTTTTATTTGGTATGCCATTGATAGGGAATAAGCGGTAGGAAATGGATGGATGCCATTGATATTCTTTTAATTTATATTATTATTATTTGAAACTGGATTTTGCATGTCACTAAAGTAAAAAATAATAATAAAGATGTGACTTATTTTTTACTTTTTAATAACTTAGACCAGGGGTAAGGAACCTACGGCTCTAGAGCCAGATGTGGCTCTTTTGATGACTGCATCTGGCTCTCTGATAAATCTGAGCTGATGTTGCTAAACACAACAAGTAATGAGTAATTCCAGTTGTAATCACAGTGTTAAAAATAGTGTTCAAAATATAAATTATTTTCATGCATTTTTAATCCGTCCATCCGTTTCCTACCGCACCTGTTCAAGAAGTTGCGTCAATGGTAAGAAGTTATTTATTTATTATTGGTTAGTGTGGCGCTTGCCCTCCTGGGGGTTCTTCAGACCACCAAGCACCGACATGAGAGCCTGTTTCAGGGTTACAATATTGTTTTATTTTTCAATAAATCTCTCAGTTGTTTTCCAGCAATTGTATTTCCAGCCCCAACCCCATCTCTCCTCCTGGCTGCTGCTTATAACAGAGCGACAGGTGATTAGATAACAAGGCCCAGGTGGGCCATCTACGCACCTGTCTCTACAGGCCCGCAGGCCACGCCCCCTCCACAGTTAGCTTCAGAATAACAATGTTATTACAAAGAATAAGAGACCTATTACACTCTAGAAATGTTGGTTTTACTTAAAAATGCACGCGTTTAGTTGTGTTCAGTGTTAAAAAAAATATTATATGGCTCTTACGGAAATATATTTAAAAATATTTGGCTTTTTGGCTCTCTCAGCCAAAAAGGTTCCCGACCCCTGACTTAGACCCTTTATGGTCCCCGGGACCCCTAAAGGTAAAATACATTTTAAAAATCCATATATTTTGTTATGCTTTCAAAATGAAAAAATATCAAAATGGCTTTAATTTTTCCATGAGTGGACCTTAGTGGAAAAAGTTTGGACACCCCTGGTGTATCGTGACATGGCCCAAAAATATGGAGATATTAAAAAAAGACCGTACCGCCCAGCCCTATGTGCAAGTGACGTTTGATTTCTACCTGGTCGACTATATTGGGGGCGTGCATTTAAGGCACTGCCTTTAGCGTTCTCTACAAACTGTCGTCACGTCCGCTTTTCCTCCATACTAACAGCGTGTCACATAATATTTGTGGCTTTTACACACACACACACACACAAGTGAATGCAAGGCATACTTGGTCAACAGCCATACAGGTCACACTGAGGGTGGCCGTACAAACAACTTTAGCACTGTTACAAATATGCGCCACACTGTGAACCCACACCAAACAAGAATGACAAACACATTTCGGGTGAACATCCGCACCGTAACACAACAGAACAAATACCCAGAACCCCTTGCAGCACTAACACTTCCGGGAAACTTCCAGCAAACTGACCAATAATTAACGTTTTATTTATGCATTTTCTCTTGCTACTTCAAGGCTTGAATGTTTGGTTCATTCATTATTGTTATTTTATTTTCAAATTTATTATTAGCCTGTGGAAAATTTTTTATATTTACCTCAGAAGATCGCAAATCGAAAAAAAGACGTAAATTTTTTATTTAAATTGTATTTGATATGCCATTGATATTCTTTTAATTTATATTATTATTATTTGAAACTGGATTTTGCATGTCACTAAAGTTATACAAGCCTTGCTTGTTCAAAATTTGTTTGGGTCCCTATTAAAAGGTTAATTTGTTCAACCTCGGCCCAAGGCTTTGGTCCGTTTAAAATTTTGGCCCACTCTGTAATAGAGTTTGACACCCCTGATATAGATATTTACTGTAAGCGTTAAGTAAAAAATAATAATAAAAATGTGACTTATTTTTTACTTTTTAATAACTTAGACCAGGGGTAGGGAACCTACGGCTCTAGAGCCAGATGTGGCTCTTTTGATGACTGCATCTGGCTCTCTGATAAATCTGAGCTGATGTTGCTAAACACAATAAGTAATGAGTAATTCCACTTGTAATCACAGTGTTAAAAATAGTGTTCAAAATATAAATTATTCTCATGCATTTTTAATCCGTCCATCCGTTTTCTACCGCACCTGTTCAAGAAGTTGCATCAATGGTAAGAAGTTATTTATTTATTATTGGTTAGTGTGGCGCTTGCCCTCCTGGGGGTTCTTCAGACCCCCAAGCACCGACATGAGAGCCTGTTTCAGGGTTACAATATTGTTTTATTTTTCAATAAATCTCTCAGTTGTTTTCCAGCAATTGTATTTCCAGCCCCAACCCCATCTCTCCTCCTGGCTGCTGCTTATAACAGAGCGACAGGTGATTAGATAACAAGGCCCAGGTGGGCCATCTACGCACCTGTCGCTACAGGCCCGCAGGCCACGCCCCCTCCACAGTTAGCTTCAGAATAACAATGTTATTACAAAGAATAAGAGACCTATTACACTCTAGAAATGTTGGTTTTACTTAAAAATGCACGCGTTTAGTTGTGTTCAGTGTTAAAAAAAAATATTATATGGCTCTTACGGAAATATATTTAAAAATATTTGGCTTTTTGGCTCTCTCAGCCAAAAAGGTTCCCGACCCCTGACTTAGACCCTTTATGGTCCCCGGGACCCCTAAAGGTAAAATACATTTTAAAAATCCATATATTTTGTTATGCTTTCAAAATGAAAAAATATCAAAATGGCTTTAATTTTTCCATGTGTGGCCCTTAGTGGAAAAAGTTTGGACACCCCTGGTGTATCGTGACATGGCCCAAAAATAAGGAGGTATTAAAAAAAGACCGTACCAACCAGCCCTATGGGCAAGTGACGTTTGCGTGCAGAAAGTGGAAGGGAAGAGTGTCAGGCACCCACCTGCACAAAAGAGATGTGCGGCTGGAATAATAATGAGAAGCGCGCCATGAGAGGAGAAGGAGGGCTGGCTTGGGAGTGACTGACAAAACCTTTTGATGCACAAAAAGCTTCAAAAGCGAAAGATCAGGTTGTTGAAGGGCTAATAGGAGTGTGCAGATTATCAGGTGTTTCCATCAAGCCCTTCTACAGTAAAAGACTGCTGATTATAAGAAGTTACCTGTCCGAGGATGGGGCCCAGCGGGGGGCCAGGGGCCGCTTGTCCTGACCTCACTATAGCCCGGATCACGCTGGTTGTATCCACCTTCTTCACAGCCTTGGCTGACCTGGAGATCTTCGACATCTTGCTGGATGTGGCGAGCCTTCAATTGTAAACAAAGGGAGGTACAAAGGGGACGGGGACGGGGGGGGGGGAGAGAATGCCACATCATAAATTAGCCTGCTCACTCACTCATTGAAACATCACACTCTTCAAAAGGTCAATAACAAAAAACCCACGGGCAGAAGCAGCAGCGGGCGAGTAATTAAAAAAAAAAAATCTTTGCCTTCGATCGGCTGGGCGAGAGAGACTCTTCCTGGAGGTGTTTGAGGTGTGGATCAGTGGCAGAGCCGCCTTGAAAGCTTGCGGGACGCCAGCCAGAACGCATCACCTTTGAAAGCTCGGAGACGTGTCGCTGCTAAACTGCAGCAGCAGAGGGTTAAGTGTCAAGGGCAGTTTGTTTTTTTCTCTCTCTCTGCAACCACCGAGTCACAGTTGGAAAGTTTTGTTTGGAGTTCTTGAGAAAAATAAGTGGTTGAAAAACCAAAAACTGTTGAAAAGTCGCATTTTCTCTACAGCGCTCACATTCATGCTCTTTTACTGCAAAAGAAAAACAAAAAATCCTCCAATTAACGTCTTAAACTCTTGTGTAGCGTTCATATTGTGGTTACTCAGCCAGCGTTAGTGGGTCTGATGGACCCCTTGCATTTTGTAGCTTTTAATGCCTCACAATCAAACACTTTTATGTTAAAATACGCAACAGATGTTTACCTTATCCCAATAAACATCCGTTCAGTATATTAAGATAAAAGTGTTTGAAACATTGTTTGTCAACACTGTCTGCTCTCATTTTCTTGCACATTTCACACTCTCTCCTCCTGTCTAGGCCTGCTCTGTGTGTGTTTGTGTGTGTGTGTTGAATTATATTTATCTAGTGCTTTTTCTAGTGACTCAAAGCACTTTACATAGTGACACCCAATATCTAAGTTACATTTAAACCAGTGTGGATGGCACTGGGAGCAGGTGGGTAAAGTGTCTTGCCCAAGGACACAACAGCAGTGACTAGGATGGCGGAAGCGGGAATCGAACCTGCAACCCTCAGGTTGCTGGCACGGCCACTCTACCAACCGAGCTATACCGCCCTATGTGTGTGTGTGTGTGTGTTTTCTGGCAAGTTTTACTTAATGGGGACATCACTTTGTTTACACAGTTACCTTTAGGGGACCTCTGACGGTATGGGGACAAAAAAAAAAACAGGTCCCCTTAAGCAATTGTCCCCAACCACGGGGCCGCAGAAGAATATTTTATTAACTTTTATTTATTTTTTATTAAATCAACATAAAAAACATAAGATACACTTACAATTAGTGTACCAACCCAAAAACCTCCCTTTTATATGACAAAAACCTCCCTTTTTCATGAAAAATGATCAAACGTTGACAAATTATCAAACGTTGACCGGTCCGCAGCTACAAAAAGGTTGGGGAACCCTTTTAAAATGTTATTCAGATCCACTCTGAAGATGCCTAAGTGATTTTTAAGCTTTGGCCCAAAAATCATGTTTACTGAAAAATAAACATGTTTAACATCTAATTTGAACTTTTTTTTATTTTTTTAATAAATGGTTCTCAGTAGTCACGTACAAATTTGTGTGAATTATGCAAAATTATTAAAATTTAGTTCCCACGAACCATATTAACTCTTTTTCACCAGGGTCCCCAGTGAATATTATAAGCACATTACTTCATCAATCCAGAGATTTAAAGACGTGTATGAGCTAACAGGGCAGTGGCCATTTTACCAAAACAATGTTATGCCTCCACAACCTGTAGAAAGGGTGGCCCCCACAAGTCATGATCAAAAACTTGGTCCCCATTCCAAATAATAACCTGTATGTGTGTGTGAGGATCAATTTCCACACTTCTATTAGCCCCAGGTCCAGTGGTTTGTGAGCTATTAAGAGCCACAAAATGCAACGGGTCCATCAGACCCACAAACGCTGGCTGAGTAACAACAATATTAACGTTGCGCGGGAAAATTATTTGCCAGTTTCTGCATCTCACAGGGATTCTTCTTTTGTGTTTCTGCACCTGCGGTTCCCACACAAGGTTGTAACATTGTTTTTCAACACTGTCTGCTCTCATTTTCTCGCACATTTGACCCTCTGATGTTCTGTGTACCTACACTCTGTCCTCCTCCTGTCTAGGGCAGCTGTGTGTGTGTGTGTGTGTGTGTGTGTGTGTGTGTGTGTGTGTGTGTTACACAGAACATCCCCTCTTGGGGGGACAGGAGGGGTATAAGTTAAGTTAAAGTACCGATGATTGTCACACACACACTAGGTGTAGCGAAATGATTCTCTGCATTTGACCCATCACTGTTGATCACTCCCTGGGAGGTGAGGGGAGCAGTGGGCAGCAGCGGTGGCCGCGCCCAGGAATTATTTTTGATGATTCAACCCAATTCCAACCCTTGATGCTGAGTGCAAAGCAGGGAGGTAATGGCTCCCATTTTTATAGTCTTTGGTATGACTCGGCAGGGGTTTGAACTCACAACATACTTATCTCTGGTCGGACACTCTAACCACTAGGCCACTAGGAATTACAATAATGATATTTTATTGGGCACTTGTCTATATGCTGCTGCATCTCTGTGGCATTTTTGACGTAGCTCTTAGAAAAGTAGCCTATGTTGGTTGGGGTGAAATGTCTCCACACATCAGACCAAATATATTTACCCCAGTAATATCATCAACACTTGGGCTAAAATACTAGTGTGGCTTCAATAGTAGTGTGGAGCATGCTGGGAATTTTTTGTGCATGTGATGGAAGAATCCACTGCACATGTGATGGAGGAATGCACAGTGAAGGGTTGAAATTCTACTGAATTTGCCACTAAAGGGGAACATTATCACCAGACCTCTGTAAGCGTCAATATATACCTTGATGTTGCAGAAAAAAGACCATATGTTTTATTAACCGATTTCCGAACTCTAAAAGGGTGAATTTGGCAATTTAAACGCCTTTCAATTGTTCGCCTGTAGGAGCGATGACCTTTCACCCGTGACGTCACATCGTGAAGCGACCCGCCATTTTCTCAAACACATTACACACTCCAAGTAAAATCAGCTCTGTTATTTTCCATTTTGTCAACTGTTTTCCGGTACCTTGGAGACATCATGCCTCGTCGGTGTGTTGTCGGAGTGTGTAACAACACGAACAGAGACGGATTCAAGTAGCACCAGTGGTCAAAAGATGCGAAAATCCCTCGTTTGTTCCGCACACTGTACCGACGACAGCTATGCTACGACAGAGATGGCAAGAATGTGTGGATATCCTGCGACACTCAAAGCAGATGCATTTCCAACGATAAAGTCAACGAAATCACAAAGGTGAGCTTTGTTGATGTTATTGACTTATGTGGAGTGTGCTAATCAGACATATTTGGTCACGGCATGACTGCAAGCTAATCGATGCTAACATGCTATTTAGGCTAGCTGTATGTATATATTGCATCATTTTGCCTCATTTGTAGCTATATTTGCATCAAGCCTTTCCCTCCACCCACATTTAATGCCAAACAAACACATCAATCGATCAATCAATCAATGTTTACTTATATAGCCTTAAATCACTAGTGTCTCAAAGGGCTGCACAAACCACAACACAAACCACTACGACATCCTCGGTAGGCCCACATAAGGGCAAGGAAAACTCACACCCAGTGGGACGTCGGTGACAATGATGACTATGAGAACCTTGGAGAGGAGGAAAGCAATGGATGTCGAGCGGGTCTAACATGAAACTGTGAAAGTTCAATCCATAATGGATCCAACACAGTCGCAAGAGTCCAGTCCAAAGCGGATCCAACACAGCAGCGAGAGTCCCGTTCACAGCGGAGCCAGCAGGAAAACATCCCAAGCGGAGGCGGATCAGCAGTGCAGAGATGTCCCCAGCCGATACACGGGCGAGCAGTACATGGCCACCGGATCGGACCGGACCCCCTCCACAAGGGAGGGGGTCCACATACCAATCATTGGTTAGAAGGCGATTGCCGAATTCGTCCGCGCTTCCTCCCGTGCCGCTGTCTGTCGTGATATGGCTCAAAAGCTTCTGTTTCTTCTTTAATTTCGTTTTCGGTACCTGCCTCCACACTCCAACCATCCGTTTCAATACATGCGTAATCTGTTGAATCGCTTACGGCGCTGAAATCCGAGTCTGAATCCGAGCTAATATCGCTATACCTTTCTGTGCTATCCGCCATGTTTGTTTCTGTGTGGTCACGCTGTGACGTCACAGGATAATGGACGGGTGGATATAACGATGGTTAAATCAGGCACTTTGAAGCCGTTTTTCGGGATATTGCGTGATGGGTAAAATTTTGAGAAAAATAAAATAACCCACTGGGAACTGATTTTTATTGGTTTTAACCCTTCACAAATTGTGATAATGTTCACCTTTAAATCAGGTTGTTTTAGCTGGTAGTCATGCTTCAAGATCTAGCATGTTGCATTCATTGTTTATTCCCATTCATTCCCGCTAAGTCCCGTGGAAGGTTACCAACTTTGAATATTCCCGGAATTTTGCAACCCTACCCAGAATGTACATGAAAATAAAAAATGTTAGATGTACATTAACTATGAACGATAAAACACTGAATATTGACAATGTCACTCACTGTCTCGGTAGACATATTTTACAGTCAAGCGACACACAACAAAAATGCAACAAACACAGCCAAATATAGACGCTAAGGGTAAAAAAAAAAAAAAAAACTACAATCTGATAAATCCCTAAACTCTAAAACTTTGTTGTGAAAATCTCCTTCCGCGTCTGTCCCTGACACCCACATTTCAGGCGCTGGAAACACTGTGGAAATGCTCCTCACCCACACTGCTTGGTGCCTCGTCTGAGCTGCCGTGACGTAGATGACCATAGTGACTAATTAGAGGACCATAGTAACTAGTACGAGGATGTCCGATAATATCGGACTGCTGATATTATCGGCCGATAAATGCTTTAAAATGTGATATCGGAAATGATCGGTATCGGCTTCAAAAAGGAAAAATGTATGACTTTTTAAAACGCCGCTGTAGGGAGTGGTACACGGACATAGGGAGAAGTACAGAGCGCCAATAAACCTTAAAGGCACTGCCTTTGCGTGCCGGCCCATTCACATAATATCTACGGCTTTTCACACACACACAAGTGAATGCAAGGCATACTTGGTCAACAGCCATACAGGTCACACTGAGGGTGGCCGTGTAAACAACTTTAACACTGTTGCAAATATGCGCCACACCAAACAAGAATGACAAACACATTTCGGGAGAACATCCGCACAAACAAAACAGAACAAATACCCAAAACCCCTTGCAGCACTAACTCTTCCGGACACTACAATATAGACCCCTCAACCTCGCCCATTTCAACCTCCTCTTGCTCTCTCAGGGAGAGCATGTCCCAAATTCTAAGCTGCTGTTTTGAGGCAAGTTAAAAAATAATGCACTTTGTGACTTCAATAATAAATATGGCAGTGCCATGTTGGCATTTTTTTCCATAACTTCAGTTGATTTATTTTGAAAAGCCTTGTTACATTGTTTAATGCATCCAGCAAGGCATCACAACAAAATTAGGCACAATAATGTGTTAATTCCACGACTGTATGTATCGATATCGGTTGATATCGGAAATTAAGAGTTGGACATGTGAATTCTCCCTGCCCACTGGGTGTGAGTTTTCCTTGCCCTTTTGTGCAGTCCTTTGAGACATTTGTGATTTGGGGCTATATAAATAAACATTGATTGATTGATTGATATCGGAATATTGGCAAAAAAGCCATTATCGGAAAGCTCTAGTAACTAGTATATCACGCAAAAGGACAGATTCCAAACATTGAAATACTTTGTAGAGTTGAAGATAGGGGTGAAACGGTACACAAAAATTTCAGTTCGGTACGTACCTCGGTTTAGAGGTCACGATTCGGTTCATTTTCGGTACAGTAAGAAAACATCAAAATATACATTTTTTGGTTATTTATTAACCAAATTTGTAAACAATGGCATAACATACATATACACACAGGGTCCATAGCCAGTCTTAATGAGGTCAACATATATAAAATAAAAAGTAAATAGGATAAGGCTCAGAATGGTTTCTTAAAACCTTTCTACATATAAAGTGCTTTTTTTGATTGATCGATTGAGACTTTTATTAGTAGATTGCACAGCACAGTACATATTCCGTACAATTGACCACTAAATGGTAACACACCAATAAGTTTTTCAACTTGTTTAATTTGGGGTCCACGTTAATCACCATTTAAACTGCCTCAAGTTGTTGCTTGGATTAAATAAAATGACAAATCTTTTCTTCTACATGTAAAAAGTGCAACATTAAACAGTTTCAAGTCAACTCAGCCTCATATTAACTTTTCTTTTCTCCCCCAGCCTGGCTAACTTGGCAGTAAGAGGATATATGGGCTCATTGTTCTTCCACCATAGAAGTGGGTCAAAATCTAGTTTTTAATGCAATATGGACTTAAATCTGCTGCTATAAAAACATTTGTTATTGCTTCAGCCCTGCCTGACTCGCCGAGGAGAGGCTGCTTGAATGCGGTGGCGACACCTCAAATGGGTTAGCATGTGTTATGAGAGTAGCGTATGTGTGTGTGTGGCCCTTTAATATGTGACAGCATGTGAGGTGAGTGTGTGGGCAAGCGAGGTGAGGGAGCGGTAGCATGAGTGCGGGAGGTGGCTAGTGTTTTGTTGGATTGGCTGTGTGCAAGACTTCAATAAAGCCACGATTTGCAACTAATCGCCGGACTCTTCATTTACCCTGGAGTCCGTAGCTGTGGAGACACACTGTCGGGTAGAGTGAAGGGCGTTGCCCCCGAGAATACATCAGCCCTGGAGGAGTGTCTCCCCTGCGCTCCTCGACTACGGTCTGGGAGAGGGAAGAAGGAAAGGTGCAACACATGTTTGACGTGTTGTCAGAAGCAGCTGCTGAACAATGTCGGCAGATGTTAAACGAGGCAGGAGGGTCTTCCAGCTCTGGCTTTTACATGTTGTCCTAGCCCGGTCGCTGCAAGCATGTGTACTTGTTCGGTACACCTCCGAACCGAACAGAAACCCCTGTACCGAAACGGTTCAATACAAATACACGTACCGTTACACCCCTAAGTGAAGACTTACGAACATTAGAAAACATCGTAATGGCAGCTCCACTTTCCATCTTAAAGATCTAAAAAAATGACTTTGGAATGTCCGGGCATAATTCGCCACGGTCTGCTGTATACCGAAATAATATCGTACCGTGGCCTTAATACCGTGGTACCATGGGATTTGATACCGTCACACCCCTGGTTGATACACTTTGGTTGCAAATTTGACGAAGTGTAGTCATTGAGAGTGGAATAATTAATTGTTTCAATATATCGTGACGTATGATAATACTGAACAAATATAAACATTAAGAGTTGTTTTCCCCCGTCTCACTTCAAAAAGCATTTGCCGAATTAAGAGTCAATTAGCAGAGTCGGGAGAAAAGCCTGAACTCGTGGTCTTTCTTTGGGGAGACCGAACACACAAACGGAGGTCTACAATCCTCTGATGGGATAAAAGTGATACTGACGGAGCGAGAAAAAGAAAAGATCAATGACGGGAAGGCCCGGGGACAAATAGAAGTTTTAAGATAGTGCCTTGTGATTCGGCATTCAATAAAAATAAGTACTTGAGGGGATAGAAGCGATACAGCGATGATTCATTGTGGGCAACAGAGGATATCCAATTAGATCAGCAGAGGACAGAATACTAGCGAGATGAATGGGGACCTCATGCTGTTTTACAGCAACAAAACAAAAAGGAAATAGCGCCTGTGGAAAAAGTTGTAGCTGTAAGTGAGCGGCAGTTAAGTCCGAAGTCAATGAGGTGATTTCTGTAAGGCGCCATTAGCAAGTCGACTTGTGTGATGAGCGACTGAAGAAGATCTGGCGTCTAACAGCCAACGAAAGGATTCTTGGTCTGCGACTGCAGAAAATAACCACCACGGTGGAAGAACTGGGTGCAAAAATACCAACCAATCCGCGAGCTTTGTGACCATGAGAAAGAGATGGGGGTGGGCTCGAATTATTTCTTTAATTCCAATTTGGAGAGAATGGAATAACAGCCCTGAACGACGGCTTTAATACAACTCCAGTTAGGAATAGGAGCGATAAAAGCGAGGCTTGAGACTCCTGCTAAATGAAATCAGGCGAACTGACCTACATAAGACTGCACTCAGAGCGCGTTTCATGCTGCGGGATTGACATTACATTCAAGAAACCGAGGCGCGCCGACGGTGCAGCTGTCGAAACACGGGTTGAAGGCTGCCAGATAAGCTTCAATCACAGCTGTTTTGCGGGGAAGAATCAAATCAAAGCCCGAGGAATCTATAGTGAACATTTTGAGCTTCCCTTGGGGCTGAACACTTTGTTCCCATGGCAATTGACGGCAATGGCGTTGTCGATAAAGAAGTGCAGGGATGAAAGCCATTTGCTGGGGCTGTTTGGAGTTAATGCACTTGGTTGAAAGCAGTTTGATGAACGAGCCAGAGCCCAGTTGACATTTAAATTACCACCTTATTAACGAGAGCAGAGTTGAAGAACTGTTGCTGTCTCACAAACCAACGTTCACCATTGTATTGGATGTCTGGCTAATGGCGTCGAGTGATTCTTCTCTGTCCAACAGACTCTCTGACCTCTTTCACGAAACCCAACAAGACCGCATTTTGTTCTGTATTAGCTCGGAGTGGGGCTGGCTACCGATTCCCGGACTTTTTTGGCATCCCGCCGGTCCTACCGGAAACCGATTTATGTCAAATCCAAGTGTGCCATGTTACAGTACCTGGGTTACACGTGACGTTACTCAATGGCTCTGTGGTTAGAGTGTATCGAACAGAGACAAACCCGCGATATATCGAATACCGTATTTCCTTGAATTCCCGTCGGGGCACTAATTAATTTAAAACCTCTTCTCACTACTGCGTTAACCGAAGGCATAAGGTAAAAGTAAGCATGCGCTAATGATTTTAAAACCTCATCTCACTCCGGCACTTACCAAAGGTATGCAGAAAAATTTGAGCGTGATGTAAGCTTGGACCTTAAATCCTACTGAATAGCTCTTAATCGTCTTATCTCTATGCGATTTCAAATTACCGGTATTGAAATCAGCCTCCTCCATTTTGAAAATGATGACAGGGGAAGTGTCACTGGTGACGTCACGAGTTTGACCAGGCGGTAATACTAAGCATGCGCTAATTATTTTGGGAAGCGAGTTTGACCCGGCAGTAATTCAAGGCAGGCGCATACTATATGCCCTGCGGCAATTCAAGGAAATACGGTATATTCCATATATCGCCCAGATTTACGATATATTAATTTTCTATATCGAACAGATACAAACCCGCTATGTATCGAGTGTATTCCATTTATCCCCCAGCCCTACAATATAGTCATTTTCTATGTCGAACAGAGACAACAAACCCACAATATATTGAGCATATTCTATATATCGCCCAGCCCTACGATAGCCATTTACTATATCGAACAGAGACAAACCGGCGATATATTGAGTATACTCAATATATCGCCCAGCTTTACAATATAATAATTTTCTATATCGAACAGAGACAAACCCGCTATGTATCGAGTGTATTCCATTTATCCCCCAGGCCTACGATATAGTCATTTTCTATGTCGAACAGAGACAAGAAACCCGTGATATATCGAGTACATTCCATACATCGCCCAGTCCTACGATAGCCATTTACTATATCGAAGAGAGACAAACCGGCGATATATCGAGTATATTCAATATATCGCCCAGCTTTACAATATAATAATTTTCTATATCAAACAGAGACAAACCCACAATATATCGAGTATATTCCATTTATCCCCCAGCGCTAAGATAGTCATTTTCTATATCGAACAAACAAAAAACTCACAATATAATGAGTATATTCCATATATCGGCCCGCCCTACGATATAGTCATTTTCTATATCGAACGGAGACAAAACTCGCGATATATCGAGTATATTCCATACATCGCCCAGTCCTACGATAGCCATTTACTATATCGAACAGAGACGAACCGGCGATGTATCGAGTATATTCCATATAACGACCAGCCCTATGATATAGTCATTTTCTATATCGAACGGAGACGAACCCGCAATATATCGAGTATACTCGATATATTGCCAAGTGCTACGATAGTCATTTTCTATATTGAAGAGAGACAAACCCGCGATATATCGAGTATATTCCATATATCGCCCAGACCTACGATATAATCATTTTCTATATCGAAAATAGACAAACCCGCGATATATCGAGTATATTCCATATATCGCCCAGCTCTACGATAGTCATTTTCCATATCGAACAGAGACAAACCAGCGATATATCGAGTATATTCCATACATCGCCCAGTCCTACGATAGCCATTTACTATATCGAACAGAGACAAACCGGCGATATATCGAGTATATTCCATATATAGCCCAGCCTTTCGATAGTCATTTTCTATATCGAACAGAGACAAACCCGCAATATATCGAGTATATTCGATATCTCGCCCAGCCCTATGATATAGTCATTTTCAATATCGAACGGAGACGAACCCGCGATATATCGAGTATACTCGATATATCGCCAAGAGCAACGATAGTCATTTTCTATATTGAAGAGACAAACCCACGATGTATAGCGTATATTCCATATATTGCCCAACCCTATAGTAGCCATTTACTATATCGAACAGAGACAAACCCGCAATAAATCGAGTTTATTCCATATATCGCCCAGCCGTACGATATAGTCATTTTCTATATCGAACATAGACAAACCCGTGATATATCGAGTATATTCCATACATAGCCCAGCCCTACGATAGTCATTTTCTATATCGAACAGAGACAAACCCGCAATATATCAAGTATATTCGATATATCGCCCAGCCCGACGATATAGTCATTTTCTATATCGCACAGGGACATACCCACGATGTATCTAGTATATTTGATGTATATCGCCCAGCCCTACGATAGTAATTTTCTATAACGAACATAAACAAAACCTGATATATCGAGTATATTCCATATAGTCCAGCCCTACAATACAGTAATTTTCTATATCGAACATAGACAAAACCTGCGATATATCGAGTATATTCCATATATTGCCCAGCCCTATGGTAGCCATTTACTATATCGAACAGAAACAAACCCGCAATAAATCGAGTATATTCCATATATCGCCCAGCCCTACGATATAGTAATTTTCTATATCTAACATAGGCAAAAACCGCGATATATCGAGTATATTCCATATATAGCCCAGCCCTTCGATAGTCATTTTCTGTATCGGACAGAGACAAACCCCCAATATATCGAGTATATTCGATATATCGCCCAGCCCTATGATTAGTCATTTTCGATATCGAACGGAGACGAACCCGCGATATATCGAGTATACTCGATATATCGCCAAGTGCAACGATAGTCATTTTCTATATTGAAGAGAGACAAACCCACGATATATAGAGTATATTCCATATATTGCCCAACCTTATAGTAGCCATTTACTATATCTTACAGAGACAAACCCGCAATAAATCGAGTTTATTCCATATATCGCCCAGCCGTACGATATAGTCATTTTCTATATCGAACATAGACAAACCCGCGATATATCGAGTATATTCCATATATAGCCCAGCCCTACGATAGTCATTTTCTATATCGAACAGAGACAAACCCGCAATATATCGAGTATATTCGATATATCGCCCAGGCCCGACGATAGTAATTTTCTATATCGCACAGGGACATACCCACGATCTATCGAGTATATTTGATGTATATCGCCCAGCCCTACGATAGTAATTTTCTATATCGAACATAGACAAAACTTGTGATATATCGAGTATATTCGATTTATCGCCCAGCCCTACGATATATTCATTTTCTATATCGAACAGAGACAAACCCACAATATATCGAGTGTATTCCATGTATCTCCCAGCCCTACAGAGTAAGACTATAATTGTTATTGCACAAATTCCCAGCTCTCACCGTGTATCATACATGACATCAAACAATAGGTTTTGGTTTTACTTTGTGAAAATTCTGAGTTCGGAGTCCAAAATAAGAGGCAGCGGGAGATAAATGTCGGATTTACTGTTATGGATCTGATGTTGTAGGACCTTTGTGTAAAAGACGACTTAGTTTGCACTTTTTTGGGGCTCTCCCGTCAACTGTCAAGCCGCCGGTGCCAGAAACATCCCGGACGGAAGTAAACAAGTCAATAAAAGTGAGCAGGTTGCGGAGGCAAACAGTGCCGGTGTCTCCATAACACGCAGGTGGGCATAAACGCTAGGAGAGCAGGACGGAGGCGCTCCTCCCCAATTTTTTTTTTTTTTACGAGCGATTCGTTACAACCTCTCGGCGATATCAGAAGCGTTAAAAAGCCATTTCTGCTCCAAAAAAAATGAAAAAAACTGCTCTTCAAGGACAGGACTCATTTTGGAGAGATGAATTAGCTGGCAATTAAAAGTGTGTGCTTAATGGCACATGTGAGGGACCACCAGCCTGTCTTGTTTAGGCCGTTAAAACTCCTTGCTCATCTTCTTCAAGGTGACGACCAACCAAAGTTAATCTGTTTTCGTATTTACAAGTCAAAGGGACTTTAAAAAGTAGCAGCCATTGCCGTGGAAACCGCAATGACAAAGGCTATGCGGTCACACTGGAGGTCAATTATAATTGTTTTTGCCCATATGTGTGTCTGACTTAGTTCTGTTCATATTTGTCAAATAAAACCCGATCCTCTTTCTTATGAGAGATGTAACATTTAGTATCATGCTTATTGTGACCAAAACACAATGTTTATCATTATCGGCGTATTGTTGTATTCAAAAAGTACAACAATCACTGCTTTTGGACAAAACCCAAAAGCAGTGAAGTTGTCACGTTGGGTAAATGGTAAATAAAAAGAGAATACAATGATTTGCAAATCCTTTTCAACTTATATTCAATGGAATAGACTGCAAAGACAAGATACTTAACGATGGAACTGGTAAACTTTGTTATTTTTTGCAAATAGAATAGAATAGAATAGACATTTCTTTATTGATCCCTGGGGGGTTCGTTCACAATAGACAATAAACACTTAAATATGTTTTACATGTGAATAATATAAATACGGTCTATTATACAGCATTATCCGTACATACATACATACATACATACATACATATCATACATGCATATATATATATATATACACATACATACATGTGTACACACACATACATATATATATGTACACACACATATATACACACATAAATATATGTGTATATGTTTATATATATGTGTGTATATATATATATATATATATATATATATATATATATATATATATATATATATACTGTATATATGTGTACATACACATATATACACAAATGTGTGTGTATATATATGTGTGTATATAAATGTGTGTATATATATATATATGTGTGTATAAATGTGTACATACACATATATACACACACATCAGGGTTTCCCACACATTTATTTATTTGTGGCGGCTCGCCACGAAAGAATTACAGACACCACAAATTCAAAAAAAATTAAATAAATAAAAATAAAAAAAATAAAAAAATACATTTTTTTATATTTTTTTTTTTCTGGCTTTTGACTCGCTCGACCGCTCATAAAAGCAATGGGACTCTGTCTGTGAATGGAGCTTGTAGTTACATATTATATAAATATTTAAATATTATATAAATCTGTATATACATTTTGTACATAAAGTGTTGCAATTATATTCCAACTCTGCGTTCTTCTTGGTCATTGCCGCCGCCGCTGCCCCACCCCCCCATCTCCCCCCCAGCCTGTCCCCCAACCACACCACCATAAATAGAGGCCTGAACTGTGGGAAACACTGCACATATATATGTGTGTGTATATGTATACATATGTGTGTAAATATATATTTATGTGTACATACAAACACACACACACACACACACCCATCTTCTACTGCTTGTCCCTTTCGGGGTCACGAGGGCTGCTGGAGCCTATCTCAGTTGCATTCAGGCGGAAGGCGGTGTACACCCTGGACAAGTCGCCATCTCATCACAGGACCGACACAGATAGACAGACAACATTCACACACTTACATTCACAGACTAGGGACCATTTAGTGCTGCCAATCAACCGATCCCCAGGTGCATGTCTTTGGAGGTGGGAGGAGCCTATCCCCCAGGTGCATGTCTTTGGAGGTGGGAGGAACCTATCCCCAGGTGCATGTCTTTGGAGGTGGGAGGAGCCTATCCCCCAGGTGCATGTCTTTGGAGGTGGGAGGAGCCTATCCCCAGGTGCATGTCTTTGGAGGTGGGAGGAAGCCGGAATACCCACAGGGAACCCACGCAGTCACGGAGAGAACATGCACACTTCACACAGAAAGATCCCGAGCCCGGGATTGAACTCAGGACTACTCAGGACCTTCGTGTTGTGAGGCACATACACTAACCCCATTTCCACCGTGCTGCCCATACAGATAGATAGATAGATAGATAGATAGATGGATAGATGGATAGATGGATAGATGGATAGATGGATAGATGGATAGATGGATAGATGGATAGATGGATAGATGGATAGATAGATAGATAGATAGATAGATAGATAGAATTAGCTCATTTGGAATTTGATGCCTGCCACATGTTACAAGAAAGCTGGCACAAGTGGCAAAAAAGAGTGAGGAAGTTGAGGAATGCTCATCAAAGACTTATTTGGAACATCCCACAGATCCATCCATCCATTTTATACCGCTTATTCCCTTTTTGGGGTGGCGGGGGGCGCTGGCGCCTATCTCAGCTACAATCGGGCGGAAGGCGGGTACACCCTGGACAAGTCGCAACCTCATACATCCCACAGGTGAACAGGCTAATTGGGAACAGGTGGGTGCCATGATTGGCTATAAAAGCAGCTTCCATGAAAAACTCAGTCGTTCACAAACAAGGAACGGAGCGAGGGTCAACACTTTGTCAACAAATGCCTGAGCAAATTGTTTAAGAACAACATTTGTCAACCAGCTATTGCAAAGAATTTAGGGGTTCCTGAATCGTACCCATAACCACAAATTATGAATCGGATCAACGTTAAAAGAAATCATTGGACCCGTAGTAACACATTTCAAAGTTCAAATCCATGGCTGAAAAAAAGTCTACTTGTTGAATGACTGGACTGAAGAGGCAAGATAACTGACGTGAGCCGGTCTCCTTAGGGGGCTGCAAAACAACAAAACCAACATCATGCTGACTGAGAGCTTCTCTGCCTCAAAAAGGAAAGTTGGATTCATAGAAAATGTCCGCTGTGCACGGCATGTGTGAAAACAAATGAGCAAACTGCTTCGTATCTTTATTTTGTTCTTTCCCTTTTCTGTGGCCATATATACTGTCCTTTTAAAGATAAAACATCAACGCGACGAGGGGAGCCGCGCTGCGTGGTTAATAAATAAAAGACGCCTTCCAACTGAGCTCCATATTAATATTCAGACTGTGCATGTGTAATCCACATTGTATCAAAAGCGTTCAAGACTCATCAATAGTGGCTGATTTTGAGATGGAAAACAAGAATTAATATTTGTCCTCACCCTCAGACAAGAACGAAATGTAGTCTGAAGGATTCATTTCTCCTTTATGTCGATGATTGATTTAGCTACTTTTGTATGAAAGGTAGGGCTGGGCGATATATGGAATATATATTCGATATATCGCGGGTTTGTCTCTGTGCGATATAGAAAATGACTATATGGTGATATTGGAGTATACGTTCTCACGCAGTTGCTTTTAGCTGCGGGCATTACACTACAGGTTCCTCTCACTCTTTCTTGTCTCATAAAACAAGCACACCAGAGAGGTAGCGGCAAGGGTAACGTTAGCTGTGGTGCTAGCGGTGCAGTGCGA
The DNA here is from genome assembly GCF_033978795.1 of Nerophis ophidion. NCBI lineage: Eukaryota > Metazoa > Chordata > Actinopteri > Syngnathiformes > Syngnathidae > Nerophis > Nerophis ophidion. The sequence goes on from NC_084615.1 coordinate 17,752,679, forward strand.
GTGGTAATACGAGAGAAAGAAGGTGCGAATCTGGTAAATAATGAAGGAAGAATTAATTCCCAAGAAAAACAGCACGGGGTCCATCGTCTGGCGGTGGTTTGGCTTCAAGCAGGAAGATGTTAAACAGTAATATGTCAAGTATGCGGCAAAAGCGTTGCCACAAAAAGTAGCACCACTGCTAATGTGTGTCACCCGCTAGAGAAGAAAGAGTGCTTGAAACTCTGCATGTCAACATCTCCGATCAGTGCCACACCAACAAAATGCCGAAGCAACCATTTCCAGATCAATATCATTTGAAAAGAATAGTTTAAAAAAAATATATACCATATATCCTTGAATTGCCGCCGGGGCGCTAATTAATTTAAAACCTCTTCTCACTCCTGCGCTTACCAAAGGAATGCGGTAAAAGTAAGCATGCGCTAATTATTTTAAAACCTCTTCTCACTCCGGCACTTACCAAAGGCATGCAGTAAAAATTTGAGTGTGATGTAAGGATACCATCATGAAAAGCACATTTAATTAAATTTTTTTTCATTATGGTCTTACCTTTACTTATAAATGAAGTCCATGCCAGCTCCTTCTGATCAAAAGCATCGATAACTTGTTTATAGAAGTCTTCCTTATCGTTCTTCTGTTTTAAAAGTCTCTCTGTCTCGATGGAGATCTTCCTTTATTATCTCCTGCTTCGATTGAAAGTCCAGTTTAGAAAACTGCTATCAAACCGCTGCTATCAGTTAGCATGGCTCCTCAAGTGCGGGCGACGACAGAATTACCCTCGGACAACTCCCCCTTCCGTTCTGCTCCATGGGTGATCTCTTTATCCCGCTGCTGCCAACATGAAGTGTTATTGTATAAATAATACACTGGGTATTTAGGACTGGAACATGCTTTATTTCAGCCCAGTTGTTTACATAGCCTGCATAGTAGTGGTGTTACATTCTAAAAGGTCATTCGTGCACCCCCCGCGTCATATCCGTCCCAGCACATATCACGTCACTCATTGTCACTTCTTCTGCAGCCGTGTAGTCGCAAGAAGGATCACTAGCGCCCTCTACCACCAGGAGGTGGGAGTAATTTAATGACTCATATTTGACACACGCAGCTACGGTATTGTGATGGTCTCAAGCCGTCGTCTTGCGGGTTCCCAGGACCACCAAAGAAGGACATGGCTTGAGCAGTTTGAGTTTTTTTTTTTTTTTTTTCAATAAAACCTAAGTTCAGGTCGCTCTTCCGCTCCTCCGCTCCTCCTCTCCACTCGTTCACCGTCTCCTCGCCGCCATCTTGGGCCGGGCTCCGGCGTGCCCTGCCTGTCTGTTGGACCGTCTGCTCGACAGGTATATAAATAAAACATAGCTGCTTACTGTTCTTTTTAGCATACCGGTATTCAATAGCTTGGACCTTAAATCCTACTGAATAGCTCTTAATCTTCTTCCCTTTATGCGATTTTAAATTATTGAAATCAGCCTCCTCCATTTTGAAAATGATGACAGGGGAAGTGTCACTCGTGACGTCACGAGTTTGACCCGGCGGTAATTCAAGGCAGGCGCATACTATATGTCCGTGTGGAAACTTGTTCGGTACACCTCCGAAACAACCGAAACCCACATACCGAAACGGTTCAGTACAAATACACGTACCGTTACACCCCTAGTATATCCAATATCACCATATAGTGGGGGTGTAACGGTACACAAAAATTTCGGTTCAGTACGTACCTCCGTTCAGAGGTCACGGTTCGGTTCATTTTTGGTACAGTAAGAAAACAACAAAATATAATTTTTTGGGGTTATTTATTTACCAAATTTGCAAAATCTTCCAGCAAAAATATTTTTCTTAGTGGATTATTTGATGTGAATTAATGGGAAACTTGGATAGGTCAATAATTCATAATAACATTGATTTTGATTCAATATTATGTTTTGAGCAATGACAGTTTGAAAGAAAAAATCAGCTTTGTTTTATTAGTTAATGTTGCAACTTTTTCTAAATTACTTTTAGCCTTTAAGCTTTTTTTAATTTCACTTTTGTTTATGTTTTTGTTTATTTTAATAGTATTTTTAGAATGTGCCGTGGGCCTTTAAAACATTAACTGTGGGCCGCGAATGGCCTCCACGGCACACTTTTGACAACCCTGCTATAGATAATAAAAAACAAAATGTGATAAATCTATGGGTAAAAAGCAGAGCATGCGCGTTTATCATAACTCTCGCTCTCTCTGTCTCTACCCCTCCCTCACAAATGTTGCTGCGTGCACTATTTGTTTTGTTTTTAACCCTGAACGTACATTGAAAATACACGCAACCCTAACTTAAAATGCCGGACATTTGAGGCATTTAAGAAACTCCACCCGGACAGCCCCGCAAAAGAGGAGATGTCCGGTGAAAAGAGGAGGTATGGTCAGTCTATTGTAGCCCGGTCGCTGCTCGCATGCCGTGTGTTGTGCCTCAGTGTGCATTGTTTACACAACGTGCGGTACGCTACTTAATATGTCCGTGTGGAAACTCGTTCAGTAGACCTCCGAAACAACCGAAACCCACATAGAGAAACGGTTCAATACAAATACACGTACCGTTACACCCCTAGTATACTCCAATATCACCACATAGTAGGGGTGTAACGGTACAAAAAAATTTTGGTTCAGTACGTACTTCGGTTCAGAGATCACAGTTCGGTCCTTTTTCGGTACAGTAAGAAAACAACAAAATATATTTAAAACTTTAGCTGTGGGCCGCAGATGGCCTCCGGGGCACACTTTTGAAACCCCTGCTATAGATAATAAAAAATTAAATCTGATTAATCTATCTCTGCCTCTCCCCCACGAATGTTGCTGCGTGCACTATTTGTTTTTGTTTTTAACCCCTGCTTAACCCTGAACATACATTGAAAATACACGCAACCCTAACTTAAAATGCCGGACATTTGAGGCATTTAGGAAACTCCACCCGGACAGCCCCGCAAAAGAGGACATATCCAGTGAAAAGAGGAGGTATGGTCAGTCTATCGCAGCCCGGTCGCTGCTAACATGCCGTGTGTTGTGTCTCGGTGTGCATTGTTTACACAACGTGAGGTACGCTACTTAATATGTCCGTGTGGAGTACACCTCCGAACCGAACCGAAACCCCCGTACTGAAACGGTTCAATACAAATACACGTACCGTTACACCCCTAGTATACTCCTATATCACCATATAGTAATTTTTGATATCGCACACAGAGACAAACCCGAGATATATCGAATATATTCCATATATCACCCAGTCCTGCGCCAAAGAGTATATAGTGATATGAAAACGCCTATTACTGTAGTGGAAGACTTTCCCGTCTAGATTTGGTTTAGGAGCATCAACGTAAGAGAAAAAGACTCGATTCACAACACAATAAGAGTTTACATTTGAGACTTGTCACCAGCTACATGTCCTTGCCACGGAGAGAATGAAGGAAAAAAAAGGAGCAGAAAGGAAAGCCCTGGAGACAAACTGCTGTCCTTGGATACAGGCAGCAAAATAACAACTAACAATATGTTAAAAGCAATTCCATGTCTCGGCCCATCTTTGCAGAAATGCTTGAAAGTCATTAGAGACAATAAATGACGGAGGGCTTTGAATACTAAATGCTCGCTCGGGGGAGGGCTTTCGCTGGCCGCGGGGGATTGTGGGATGTCACATTTGTTTAGAGGGCAGCCTTGTATTATTAATTAAAGGCCACAGACTTGAACACACACGGACCGAGGAGAGGAGTGTGGCAAGTAGCTGCCAGGACTCCAGAGAAGCTCTTGAAGATTACGGTGCCGCTGGAAAGATGACTTTGTGTTGTTGCAGTGCGTTAGCATTCATCACGTAGAACTGTGCTGCTGCTGTGGATTGTGGGATGGCAGGTGCTGTAGGGCACTCACACAGAACTCTCAAAGTTATGAGTGAGCCCCGAGATTGAGAAGACCTGCTTTAACCCGACTCAACCTCATCACTCTTTTATTGTATTCCCTTTTTATGAGGATTTCAGATTTTTTTTAAATGACTAAGTATCCAATGGTTGAAATCTTGACTGCACTTCATCTACACCGGGGGTCGGGAACCTTTTTGGCTGAGAGAGCCAAGAAGCCAAATATTTTAAAATGTATTTCCGTAAGAGCCGTAAAATATTTTTTTAACCCTGAACACAACTAAACGCGTGCATTTATAAGTAAGACTAACATTTTTAGAGTATAATAGATCTCTTATTCTTTGTAATAACACTGTTATTCTGAAGCTAACTGTGGAGGGGGCGTGGCCTACGGGCCTGCAGCGAAGCGGGGTGTTGCCAGGACCGGCCTCGAAATCAGCGACAGGTGCGTAGACGGCCCACCAGGCCCTTGTTACCTAATCACCTGTCGCTATGTTATAAGCAGCCAGGAGGAGAGACGGGGTTGGTGCTGGAGCCAGAGCGAGAGCCAGAACGAAAGAGAAAAAGACAATTGCTGGAAAGCAACTGAGAGACTTATTGAAAAATGAAACAATACTGTAACCCTGAAACAGGGTCTCATGTCGGTTCCTGGTGGTCTGAAGAACCCCCAGGAGGGCAAGCCCCACACTAATAAATAAATAACTTCTTACCATCAACGCAACTTCTTGAACAGGTGCGGTAGAAACGGATGGATGGTTTAAAAATGCACGATGATGTTTTATATGTTGAACATCATTTTTAACACTGATTACAAGTGGAATTATTCATTATTTATAGTGTTAAGCAGAGTCAGCTCAAATTTACCTGAGAGCCGGATGCAGTCATCAAAAGAGCCACATCTGGCTCCCAAGCCATAGGTTCCCTACCCCTGATCTACACAGACATCAATTTGGATTCACATCACACTTTGCAAATGTTCCTACAGCGTCAGTCGTATTTGTGCAAGAAAAAAATACCATCTTCATTTTAAAAGCAGAAGAACTTTCTAATAGTCCCAGAGGGATGTGTAGGACTGCACACTCATACTTTCTAATATGTCGCTTACCTTATCTAAGCAACCAGAGAAGTACAGAGTATTAAAAATACTTCTCATTGTGATACAGAGAATTTATTATTATAGTAAACAAACTGAACTTACTTTTTTATATAACCTTCAAAGAGGTTTGCCAAGTATGGCCAAATTTTTTCCCTTGAAGGCCACAAATAGAAAAATTGAAGGTGATGTCTAGTTGTTATACAGTATCTTGTTTTCTTACAATTTTAACAGCCTACTGAAATGAGATTTTCTTATTTAAACGATGAAAGCAGGTCCATTCTATGTGTCATACTTGATCATTTCGCAATATTGCCATATTTTTGCTGAAAGGATTTAGTAGAGAAAATCCACGATAAAGTTTGCAACTAAAAAATCCTTGCCTGTACCGGAAGTAGCAGACGATATGCGCGTGACGTCACGGGTTGTGGAGCTCCTCACATCTGAACATTGTTTACAATCATGGCCACCAGCAGCGAGAGCGATTCGGACCGAGAAAGCGACGATTTCCCCATTAATTTGAGTGAGGATGAAAGATTCGTGGATGCGGATAGTGAGAGTGAAGGACTAGGAAAAAAAAAAGACAAAAAAAAGAGAGCAGTGGGAGCGAATCAGATGTTATTAGACACATTTACTAGGATAATTCTGGAAAATCCCTTATCTGCTTATTGTGTTACTGGTGTTTTACTAAGATGATATAGTCGTACCTGAAAGTCGGTGGGTGTGGTGACCGCCCGTGTCTCTGAGGGAAGCCACGGAAGAGGCAAGGGAGTCGCAGCTGCCTCTTTGACAGCTGCAGGAGGAACGACACAAGCTCCGCTCATGTCCACGGTAAGAGCCGACTTATTACCACAATTTTCTCACCGAAACCTGCCGGTTGACATGTAGTAGAGAACCATGTTCGCTTGAGCCGCTCTACTTCCATATTAAAGCTTCACCGTCATCTTTAGGGAATGTAAACAAAGAAACACCGGCTGTGTTTGTGTTGCTACAGCCGGCCGCAATACACTGCTTTCCACCAACATCTTTCTTCTTTGTAGTCTCCATTATTAATTGAACAAATTGCAAAAGATTCAGCAACACAGATGTCCAGAATACTGTGTAATTATGCTATTAAAGCAGACGACTTTTAGAGGTGATCGGTGCTGGAAGAACATGTCCGCTACGACCCGTGACGTCACGCGCACGCGTCATCATTCCGCGGCGTTTTCAACAGGATACTTCGCGGGAAATTTAAATTTGCAATTTAGTAAACTAAACCGGCCGTATTGGCATGTGTTGCAATGTTAATATTTCATCATTGATATATAAACTATCAGACTGCGCGGTCGGTAGTAGTGGGTTTCAGTAAGCCTTTAAATCTCATTTGCTAATAATATTTGCATGCCGTTGCAATTCCAAGAGGTTAAATGGCAGTAGTGTATAGACTACGATGCGTTGCCTTGTCGGGAAGTAGTCTTTGCCATGACACAGAATGTGTCAGTCTAGTCCAGTCGATCGCGAGCTACTGGTCGATCGCCGAGGATGTGCCAGTGGATTGCTCCCCAGGCATTAAAAAAATACACCTAAAAGGTTTTATTACTCAAAATAGAAAGAAAAATGAAGCAGTCTTGCATGTAAGCGTTCTAAACATGAAGCGATTTTCGAGCACTGAACAGTACTCGAGACAAGGCATAAATAGGACAAATGTTGATTGGCAGCAGGTGTGGACTCACCGCCAATCAACGGCAGGTGAGGAGAAAAAAGTGTTCAGCGTGACAAGCAGGAAGTGGAAACCAAAATAAGAGCACTGATGGGAAGTAAATACAAAAACAAGGAAACCAAAAGAAAGCAAGTGACAGACGGCAGTGGATTAATCTCAAAACCATTACTACTACTAATAATGGCAGACTTCGCGAGAAACAAACATGATCAAATATTCACTTACTGTACGATGTTTACTCTCACTCTGATCCCTCATTTCGAAACAAGGGAATGAACAGAAAGAAAGTGACAGATCGTCACAGGACCCCCTCTTCTAAGTGACGGATTCCAGATGTCCCCAAGAAAAAAACCCGGAAAGAATTCAAAAGTTAAGGGAGGGCGGAGAGAGGACTTGGCGGAGGGTCGCCAGGCCAAGTGTCCCTGCAGCCAGCGAGGGAGAGTCAGGTGGCGACGACCCTTTGAACACCGCTGCAACTGGCGAGGCGGGCAACCATTGAACGGCCACATCAGTGGCCGACGAGGAGGCGGAAGTGAGTGGTACCGGAGCACCAGCAGCTGTAAAGGTCCATGCCCGGGTCTTGCGCATCGCTGTCAATAGCACGGAGGAAGTCCATCAGACAGCCACTTTCTTGGCGGAGCAGTCCACGATGAAGATGGCGGCGCCTTGCGAAAGCCCGCCGGAGATGATGATGTTGTCGTGGGAGGATCCACTGCCGACCCATAAAATTGCGGCGCAGAGTCCCACAGGTGATGAAGATGGCGGTGCCGTGCGAAAGCCTGCCAGAGACAATGATGTCTTCATGATAGGAGACCCGATGGTGGGGATGACAGTGGCGTGTGCTTCACTGCACCGCTGCCAGTAGTAGCCCCTCCCCCCCTCCACTAGGCGGCTGCCAGACGCCGTCCACCAACGAGAGAAGGAGTTCCAAGTTGTCGACGTAGCCCGGTTCAAAAACCCAGGACGGGCGGAAGGGGGTCAGGAGGAGGGAAAACAACACGTCCATTGCCGAGTACCAGCAGGAGGCCAGGAGCGACATCACGGTGGGCTCCATTGGAGCCATCGCCGGACTGGCAGGACGAGCGGGTGCTGGCAGGGAGAGCAGCCGTGGTGCAGCTGCTGGAGCTCAGCCGGTTGTCTTGGTGCCGTGGCCGGCGTAAGACGACGCGCCGGCCTGGGTGATTGCCCGTGGAGCCGGTACAAGAGGTTGCGCAGCAGGCGACGGTGGCCGCGCCAGTCAGAGATCCGGAACCAACGGCCGAGCAGGGAGGAGCGGAGGCAGTGGTGGCCTAGCCAGTCGGAGAACTCGAACTGCTGGTCGAGGCGGAGAAAGAAGGTCCGAGCATGAAGAAACCTGGCTTTTAAGCCCTCTACTAATTGTGCGGTCCAGTCGGCTCTGGGTCGCCGACAGGGGTTCTTGCGAGGTCCCAATCCGGCTCGAAGATCCCCTGAGGAACTCGCATGGCTGCCATTTTTGTGACCCCAAGATGCAGGAACCAGGAGACGATGAGAAGGTAAGATGAGTTTTATTACTCAAAACAGAGACGGAAATGAAGCAGTCTTGCATGTAAGTGCTCCAAACATGAAACAATTTTCGGGCACTGATAAGTGCTCCAGACAAGGCATACATAGGACAAATCTTGATTGGCGGCAGGTGAGGAAAAAACACAGTGCTCAGTGTGACAAGCAGGAAGTGGAAACCAAAATAAGAGCACTGATGGGAAGTAAATACAAAAACAAGGAAACAAACAAAAAGGAAGTGACAGATCGTCACTAATTAATAACGTGCATTAATCTCAGAATCATCACTACTAATCATGGCAGACTTCATTAGAAACAACAAACATGATCAAGTGATCACTTACTGTGCAGTTTGCTCTCATTCAAGTGCTGATGTTCATATTTCTTCGTTTAGATGAGGAATTAGACCTTGTCCACACGAACACAGATACCTAATAAACGCGGACTTATCTCTACGTTTAGGCCTCTGGTCCACACACAAAGACATACTTTTGCCCTTAAAAATGCAAACGGATCCTGGAAGTTGTAGTTTATTTTTTAGTCCCGGCCTAGGCTACGGTGCCAGAATAAACCTGCACACCAAGTTTTTGTTTAATACCGTTACGCCATTATTATAAAGACTTTGAGACCAAAATGCCGCGGCATTTACAACAATCGTTACAGTCCTACTTGCTCGCCATCTCCAAGTCTAAGTTGAATGTCACTGATGACCAATTTCTCCTTTTATGGCCTCAACCTTTTAATGCGCCATAAAAGGACTACAGATGGATAGTAGCATGGTGCTAAATCTGGTGCAGCCATCTTTTTAATATACCTGCACGTTGTCCTTTATATAAACAAATACAAACAAACAATGGTAAATATTCAAGACACAAGCTGTAAATTTAGTATTATTGACTGCTTTTTAATACATTTTACATTGATTTAGAGGCAAAATGGATTACTCCCATTAGCACCATTTTGAGCCATCGGTAACGAGCGGATTATTACAATTTAAAATGCAAAAAAATAAATAAAATGTGCATTCTTGTCTCTTATAATTATTGTGAATGTTGGGCAAAATTTCCCCCCCCCCAAAAAAATGTGGTTCCCCTTTAATATTTACTTGATACGGTGGATGTTCCTGCAATTGTCTTTACAATCAAAAATACACAATAGACGCAATAAAAATTATTTGAAACATTTGAACATTATATTTGCGTTCAATTACAGTAAGTGTGTTTACCCTAAGCATCCATGCCACTTTATTATACACATTATGGCATTTGTATCAATAGTTGTTGTTTTTTGACGATACAATATCTTACCATGCCATATTACGGTAAAAATGTGGTACCGTAAAATTTTAATATCGTTACCACAACCTTACGAAATGGAAAAAACAATTAGCAACGATTACCCAGTTAGCAAAAAAGCTCATTTTAGAAAAGTGGATAGTTTACTTTATGTTTGTTTTCTATCAGGCATACTTGTTTTGTTGGCATGGAAAACTGCAACATTACTTCGAGGCAGTGAGTGAGTTGCTAGAGCGTTTCTTTTCGGGAGAGTTGAAAGTTAAAGTACAAATGATTAAAAATTATTCTCTGCATTTGACCCATCGCCCTTGATCACCCCCTGGGAGGTGAGGGGAGCAGTGAGCAGCTGCAGTGGCCGCGCCCAGGGATCATTTTTGGTGATTTAACCCCCAATTCCAACCCTTGATGCTGAGTGCCAAGCAGGAAGGTAATGGCTCCCATTTTTAGAGTCTTTGGTATGACTCGATCGGGGTTTGAACTCACAACCTACCCATCTCAGAACGGACATGTTGCGTTTGGACCAGATATTCCTCCAAGGGAATTTAAGTTGCTGGTCAATCCCAAGTTCTTTTGATGACACATAAGCTGATTTTAAATGATAAACCAGAACAGAATAGGTATTTTGCCATTTATTCCAAAGCTTTGGAGAGACCAACCTATGTAACAACACATTCAATTCGCATCGCCTAAATTAATCTGACAACACTACGGAAGTCCTGTCTTTTTCAATATGCCACTAGTCCCCGCCGCCCTTCAGAGCGAATCCCCATATTTGTTCTTCTGCCGAACAGGGAGCGATAAGAAGGGAGTTATGGCTAGTCTTCTCATTCCTACAGCTTCAAGGTTAACACATGCACACTATTTAGCAGCCAACCATAAAGAGCACAAACGGAAAAACACGAGCTGTTTTCAAATATGACTATGGAGAAAAGAAATAACTCTTGAATATGGATATATGTAGATATCTATCTCCGTCAGTTACTAGACCACTTAGTAGGTTATTAGGTCAAGTGCAAAGTCTGGAACCAGACGTGACGTCACGGTAGACAAAAGCATTTGAATATGGTACCCCTTAAATTTCCGTGACACGATACTCTGTGGGCAGCACGGTGAGACAGGGGTTTGTGCATGTGCCTCACAATACGAAGGTCCTGAGTAATCCTGAGTTCAATCCCGGGCTCGGGATCTTTCTGTGTGGAGTTTGCATGTTTTCCCTGTGTCTGCGTGGGTTCCCTTCGAGTACTCCAGATTCCTCCCACCTCCAAAGACATGCACCTGGGGATAGGCTCCTAACATCTCCAAAGACATGCACCCGGGGATAGGCTCCTCCCACCTCCAAAGACATGCACCTCTGGATAGGTTGATTGGCAACACTAAATTGTCCCTAGTGTGTGAATGTGAGTGTGAATATTGTGTGTCTATCTGTGTTGGCCCTGCGATGATGTGGCGACTTGTCCAGAGTGTACACAGCCTTCCACCCGAATGCTCCAGCACCCCTCATGACCGCAAAAAAAGGGACCAACGGTAAAAACGGGATGGACGGATGGCTGATACTCTGGAATATTGACGAAATTTGGAGAAAAAGCTGCCTATATTGCCTGTACGGTTAATAAAGGCTCAATGATGCTGACAGTTTGTCATTAATTATTTACATTTCCTATCATTAAATAATAATAATAATAAACTTTATGTTGCGCTTTACATAACAGGAGCACACAAAAAAACAAGTACTGTATTTTTCAGGCTATAAGGCGCATTTAAAATTCTTCTATTGTCTCAAAACTCGACAACTGCGCCTTATAACCCGATGCGCCTAATGAACGGAATAATTTGGGTTGTGCTTACCGACCTCGAAGCTATATTATTTGGTACATGGTGAAATAAAAAGTGTGACCAGTAGATGGCAGTCACACATAAGAGATACGTGTAGACTGTAATATGACTCAAGTAAACACCAAAATGTTGTATGTTCCATTGAAAATATATAACATTACACACGGCACTCAAAATGTTTTAGTAGGACTTTGCTAATCTATGAAGCCACACCGCTTGATGAATTGTACTGTGCTTAAACATAGGAGTATTATCTGGTGTTTTGTTTCACAATATTCTGCAAAAGCAACGTTTCTTATCTTGTAGTACCTGCTGATCTGTATTTAGGATCTGCATAAGTCCTGAAAATGTGCGTAAGTCCGCCTTTGTAGTCCATGGCGACACCGTAGTCGATAGGCTTCTTCTTTTTCTCTATCTTCTTATGTGACATTCATCCTCCACTGTTGTCATTTATGATATAAAGTAGTGTAAAGTTCTTACTTATATCTGTCAGTAAACTCGCCATGAAAGCGCTAAAACATACCGGAGTAGTGAGTTTACATTAATCACCCAAGGAACTTTAGTTATTAGAGAGTTCCGGTCGGACGGTTTTAGACAAGAAACATTTCGCGCATTGTTGTTGTTTCTGGATGAGGAGACACTGTTCCGTTATTAATTGAAGTAAAGTCTGAATGTCATTTAAAACAGTTAGCGCCATCTTTTGACACTTCGTCCACTATCGTCCTTGCACGCTACACCGCTACAACAAAGATGACGGGGAGAAGACGCCGTCGAATGTGAGCCACGTAAATAACACAGCCCACAAAACGCCGCATCCTGAAGCGACTGTCAGAAAGCGACTTGAACATGATGTGTAAAACATCATTTATGCAACATTTTGAGCAAAGAACCACCATCACGTTATGTAAACTACAAGGAAGTCTTTTACATTTAGAAAAACATTTAAATAATATGAACCTTTTCATGCGCCCTATATTCCGACGTTTTTATGAAAATAGACCTGACTAGACCCGTTTATCAGCATTGCGCATTAAAATCCGGTGCGCCCTATGGTTCGGAAAATACGCTAATAAGTGTTATTTTTTCATTAATTTATCACCTGTAAAGGCTTAGTGTCCACATGCGTGGACAGCATCGTTTAGCTCTTATTTCCAAAACGGTGTACACTACTGAATTGGGGTCTTATGGCTGCTTATGTGGACACTTATACTGCCACCTGGTGGTGTCAGAAGAGTATAACATACAATGGAATTATGAAATACACGCTTGTGTACTTATGGACTAAGTACATCATATCAAAAGATGATTATTAAGTTTTTATTCTAATTACGGTCCAATAAGCAAGGAAAAACAAAAAAAAACATGTAAACAAACAGCTTGGGCCTTAAGAGGTTAAATATTGATATCTTGACCACTTATAAAGGAGAAAATTATGCCAAACTTCTTATCCACCAAGGAAGCTGATCTAACACATAAAAACTTAACAAATTTTGCAGCAAAGGACTACATTTCTGCATTACAAGTCATTTTGAGTTATGGAGCATCACCATGGGGTTGCCCTCGCTGATCAAAGAGGTCATCAAATATAGAGCAGTTTATTGCAGATTGTGTAAGATTCCAGTTGGCTGCTTTGCTACTTGTTAGGAAACCACGGTGGAGAATGAAATTTTTAGAGAGCACGTGGCTCCTCTGCACAGTTGTGTGAAAAGACTGATTGACTGGAGCAGCAGCAGCACATCCGTGCCCATCTTTGCATTCCAAGTTCAAACGAGGAGCCCCAAACTCGTATCGCAAGTGAGGCTTCTTTTTGTGGCTTGCCGTGAGTGACTGCTCGCTGTTGCGAAAAAGCTAGGAATCGTTTTGTGTGCTTCTAATTGTTTTGCAGCTTTCTTTACTACTTCCCAAACATACTTACCGTATTTCCTTGAATTGCCGCCGAGGCACTAATTAATTTTAAACGTCTTCTCACTCCGGCGTTTACCAAAGGCATACAGTAAATTTAGGCCTGCGCTTATAAATTTGAGTGTGATGTAAGGATACCATCATGAAAAGCACATACATTAAAAAAAAACATTATGATCTTACCTTTACTTAGAAATGAAGTCCATGCGCAGCTCCTACTGATCAAAAGCATGACTTGTTTATAGAAGTCTTCCTTATCTTACTTCAGTTTTAAAAGGCTCTGTCTCGATGGAGATCTTCCTTTATTACGTCCTGCTTCGATTGAAAGTCCAGTTTAGAAAACTGTTTTATTTTAGATATGTAATCCTCCATGTTAAAAGTGCAAGCGAGAGGAAGAATAAACGATCGCTGCTCACTCTTGCTGCTTGATGTCACTTCTTCTGCAGCCGAGTAGTCGCAAGAGGGATCACTAGCGCCCTCTACCACCAGGAGGCGGGAGTCATTTAATGACTCATATTTGACACACGCAGCTACGGTATATTAATAAAACATAGCTGCTTACTGTTCTTTTTAGCATATTCAATAGCTTGGACCTTAAATTCTACTGAATAGCTCTTAATCTTCTTCCCTTTATGCGGAATTATTGAAATCAGCCTCCTCCATTTCGAAAATGATGACAGGTGAAGAAGTGTCACTCGTGACGTGACGGGTTTGACCCGGCGGAAATTCTATGCATATGCTAATTATTTTGCGATACGAGTGTGACCCAGTGTTAATCCTGGACCGGCGGTAATGCTAAGCATGTGCTGATTATTTTGCAGAACGAGTTTGACCCGGCAGTAATTCTAGGCAGGGGCATACTATATACCCGGCGGCAATTCAAGGAAATACGGTAGTAGACTTATTCTTATTTTCTTATTGACTTTGTTTTGCTCAACAATATTTGTGTTGGTATTGTTGGACTACTAAAGTCACCCATTAGAGAATGAAGAGTGCTTGAAACTCCGCATGTCAACATCTCCGTTCGGTGCCACACCAACAAAATGCCGAGGCAACTACAAACCCTGTTTCCATATGAGTTGGGAAATTGTGTTAGATGTAAATATAAACAGAATACAATGATTTGCAAATCCTTTTCAACAATTATTCAGTTGAATGTACTACAAATACAAGATATTTGATGTTCAAACTGAAACTTTTTTTTTTTGCAAATAATAATTTGAATTTCATGGCTGTAACACGTGCCAAAGTAGTTGGGAAAGGGCATGTTCACCACTGTGTTACATCACCTTTTCTTTTAAAAAACACTCAATAAACGTTTGGGAACTGAGGAAACTAATTGTTGAAGCTTTGAAAGTGGAATTCTTTCCCATTCTTGTTTTATGTAGAGCTTCAGTCGTTCAACAGTCCGGGGTCTCCACTGTCGTATTTTACGCTTCATAATGCGCCACACATTTTCGATGGGAGACAGGTCTGGACTGCAGGCGGGCCAGGAAAGTACCCGCACTCTTTTACTACGAAGCCACGCTGTTGTAACATGTGGCTTGGCATTGTTTTGCTGAAATAAGCAGGGGCGTCCATGATAAGGTTGCTTGGATGACAACATATGTTGCTCCAAAACCTGTATGGACCTTTCAGCATTAATGGTGCCTTCACAGATGTAAGTTACCCATGCTTTGGGCACTAATACACCCCCATACCATCACACATGCTGGCTTTTGAACTTTGCGCCTATAACAATCCAAATGGTTATTTTCCTCTTTGTTCTGGAGGACACCACGTCCTCTGTTTCCAAATATAATTTGAAATGTGGACTCGTCAGACCACAGAACACTTTACATCAGTCCATCTAAGGTGAGCTCGGCGGCGTTCCTTTGTGTCGTTGATAAATGGCTTTGGCTTTGCATAGTAGAGTTTTAACTTGCACTTACAGATGTAGCGACCAACTGTAGTTACTGACAGTGGTTTTATGAAGTGTTCCTGGGCCCATGTGGTGATATCCTTAACACACTGATGTCGGTTTTTGATGCAGTACCGCCTCAGGGTTCAAAGGTCCGCAATATCATCGCTTACGTGAAGTGATTTCTCCAGATTCTCTGAACCTTTTGATGATTTTACGGACCGTAGATGGTAAAATCCCTAAATTCCTTGCAATAGCTCGTTGAGAAATGTTGTTCTAAAACTGTTCGACAATTTGCTTATAAATTGGTGACCCTCACCCCATCTTTGTTTGTGAATTACTTAGCATTTCATGGAAGCTGCTT
The DNA here is from genome assembly GCF_033978795.1 of Nerophis ophidion. NCBI lineage: Eukaryota > Metazoa > Chordata > Actinopteri > Syngnathiformes > Syngnathidae > Nerophis > Nerophis ophidion. Next base: position 17,768,168 of record NC_084615.1, read on the forward strand.
TTATACCCAACCATGGCACCCAACTGTTCCCAAATAGCCTGTACACCTGTGGGATGTTCCAAATTAGTGTTTGATGAGCATTCCTCAACTTTATCAGTATTTATTGCCACCTGTCCCAATTTCTTTGTCACGTGTTGATGGCATCAAATTCTAAAGTTAATTATTATTTGCACAAAAAAAAAATGTTTATCAGTTTGAACATCAAATATGTTGTCTTTGTAGCATATTCAACTGAATATGGGTTGAAAATTATTTGCAAATCATTGTATTATGTTTATATTTACATCTAACACAATTTCCCAACTCATATGGAAACGGGGTTTGTATGTCACTCTTGAATCAACACAGTAGTTAATACTATGATCAGTGTTAATTAAAAAGTAAATGTGGGATATAAATAATAATGGAAGTAAAATTGTTTGTATATAGTATATAATTGGTAAAAAGGTTTAACCAACACGTGTACAAGGTTATTTCACATGTCTTTACTGTGTATATACAGTGGTGAACATGCCCTTTCCCAACTACTTTGGCATGTGCTGTAGCCATGAAATTCTAAGTTAATTATTTGCACACAAAAAAATTAAGTTTATGAGTTTGAAGATCAAATATGTTGTCTTTGTAGTGCATATGGGTTGAAAAAGATTTGCAAATCATTGTAATCTGTTTATATTTACATTTAACACAATTTCCCAACTCATATGAAACAAGGTTTGTAAAACTGTTTGTTTATTTTGTTAACCACTGACCAAAGAAATAATACACAAAAAAAAAAGTTAAAAAATCGACTAACTTGTGGATGATTGGTAATAGGAACAGGCAGCATAAATCCGTTTGGATTATCATTCCTTTCCAGGACAACCGTTTAAATAAATCCAAAATTAACGAGACATTCAATCATATGCTAACGTCTGACCCCGACTACAAGCATCACTTTGATACATGTCAGGATCTACTGAATTATTACTGCATACTGAAACCGGATTCATATAAAGTGCAAATGTAGTGTGGTGGAAAAATGAAGATGAAACTGAGCCGGCCGGGCTTGTCTCGGGTTGAGACTTTTCCGTCTCGACTTCACAAGACGAATAGCAATCCAGTCTGCGATTTCCATGATTGAAGTCTCCGGCGAAGCATCAGTCATCTGTGGCTACACAAAGGCTCTGACATCATAAAGTTCCCTCTTCACAAACGGCAAGCCAAATGTGACAGCAGCCTGAGAGTAAAAATCGCTGATAAATCTACGGTCTGAGTCTTGTGTAATACGTTTCCTTGAAGCCAAGACGCCACAGCACCTGAGAAGATGGTGTGTTTAAAGGCCTACTGAAACCCACTCCTACCGACCACGCAGTCTGATAGTTTATATATCAATGATGAAATATTAACATTGCAACACATGCCAATACGGCCGGGTCAGTTTAGTAAATTGCAATTTTAAATTTTGCGCCAAGATATCCTGTTGAAACGTCTCGGTATGATGACGCGTGCGCGTGACGTCACGCATTGTAGAGGTCATTTTGTTCCAGCATCGTTCCTAGCTATAAGTCGTCTGTTTTCATCGCATATTTCCACAATATTCTGGTCTCTGTGTTGCTGAATCTTTTGCAATTACTTCAATAAAAAGTGGAGACATCACAGAAGAAAGCTGTAGGTGGGAAGCGGTGTATTGCGGCCGCCTTAAGCAACAAAACACCTAGCCGGTGTTTCATTGTTTACATTCCCGAAAGATGACGGTGAAGCTTTACTATGGAGCAGAGCGGTCAAGCAAACACGGTTGGATCGGACCACACACACAAACTACAGTGTATTATGCATCGATTATTTCGAAAGATCGTGTTTCGAAGAGAGTCCCTTGAGAATGGCGGGGATGGACATCGCCACCACCTGTCGACTGGTGCTGAAGAAAGGTGCGGGGCCGACCTTCAGGTTGTACAGGTACGACCATATAATCTCACTAAAACACAAGTAACACAATAAGCGGATAAGGGATTTTCCAGAATTATCCTATTAAATTTGTCTACTAACATCTGAATCGCTCCCACTGTATAGTCTTTTTTTCTACTCCTTCACTCTCACTTTCCTCATCCACGAATTGTTCATCCTCGCTCAAATTAATGGGGAAATCGTCGCTTTCTCGGTACCAATCGCTCTCGCTGCTGGTGGCCATGATTGTAAACAATGGTCAGATGTGAAGAGCTCCACAACCCGTGACATCACGCACACATCGTCTGCTACTTCCGGTACAGGCAAGGCTTTTTTATCAGCACCAAAAGTTGCAAACTTTATCGTCGATGTTCTCTACTAAATCCTTTCAGCAAAAATATGGCAATATCGCGAAATGATCAGGTATCACACATAGAATGGACCTGCTATCCCCGTTTGAATAAGAAAATCTCATTTCAGTAGGCCTTTAAATGTCTTTGTGTGTGTTTATTATCATTACTGCGATTGGACCTTCTTTTCATGGGGCGTTATTTATACGATTCAATGAAGCCTAATTAGAGCCTTGAGCGCATTCAATTCATCACTACCGTCTGCTTACAGCATCCTTCACTCAAATGCACTTTGCCATTGTCTGAATGAGCCTTTTTGATTTTGAAAACACTTCTATAAACTTTTCAACTGCCATGCTTCACAAGTCCTCCATCTCGACATGCACCTCTTTTTGCGACCGAACAAGTATTTATTAGAGCGATGCTCCATTCAAGGTCAATGGGGAAGAAAATATTTATGATAATTGGTGAGGCTGTGAAGCTAATAAGAACAGGCTTTGGACTCATAAAGCATGAAAAATATTTTTATTCCCTCAACCTATTGTCATTGACCTGAGATAGTGTGCCAGGCCTATATGTATTTCATTGTGTTCATGCTACGCTGCACTTGAACACAACACCAAAGTAGTCGGAAAACAATCAAGAAGATTTGTGTGTACGTCTGCCCGACTAGCACTACAATTTAAGTACTGAAGTAAAGTTATTCAAATCGTCCCCGGGCAGGCATGAAACGATGTGAAAATAAATATCACAGTTATCGTGACAAGAACTATCACGGTATTGTTGAATGTTCTCAAGCAATACTGAGAAAACAGTGAAATCTTTTGACCAAGTACCGTATTTTTCGGACTATAAGTTGCAGTTTTTTTCATAGTTTGGCCAAGGATGCGACTTATACTCAGGAGCAACTTATATGTGAAATTATTAACACATTACCGTAAAATATCAAATAATATTATTTAGCTCATTCACGTAAGAGACTAGACGTATAAGATTTCATGGGATTTATCGATTAGAAGTGACAGATTGTTTGGTAGAGGTATAGCATGTTCTATATGTTATAGTTTTTTAAATGACTCTCAACATAATATTTTACGTCAGGGGTCACCAACCTTTTTAAAATCAAGAGTTACTTCTTGGGTACTGATTAATGCCAAGGGCTACCAGTTTGATACACGCTTAAATAGATTGCCAGAAATAGCCAATTGGCTCAATTTACCTTTAATAAATAAATCAATATATATAAAAAAAAAATGGATATGTCTGTCAGTCCGTCGTACATTTTTTTTCCTTTTACGGAAGGTTCTTTGTAGAGAATAAATTATGAAAAAAACGGTTCAAAAGAGGAGAAAACAGGAAAAAATTTAAAATAAAATTTTGAAACATAGTTTATCTTCAATTTTGACTCTTTAAAATTCAAAATTCAACCGAAAAAAAGAAGATAAAAACTAGCTAATTTGAATGTTTTTGAAAAAAAATCAAAAAATTTATGGAACATCATTAGTAAGTTTTCCTGATTAAGATTAATTTTAGAATTTTGATAACATGTTTTAAATAGGTTAAAATCCAATCCGCACTTTGTTAGAATATATAACAAATTGGACCAAGCTATATTTCCAAGATGGCGGCGCCCGGACGGGCTGCGTCCTCGCGGAGCTCCTGCTAAAGATGAAACATTTGGCAGAAATACCGGACAATTCCACAGACTTTATGGCTGGCTCACATCGTGGTCACTCCGTGATCACGTACGACCGCCAGACACTTCTGGATGTGGACATATCGGGCCGTTTTGGACTGATAGACGCGTGCGTGCTAAACATGCTAACTAGCATGGGAATACGTCGGCGGCTACATCCAGCGGCCTGTGAAGCAGGGGAGTCTAGTAGCAGCGGGGGCCGTCTACGGAGCAGACGCCAGCGGTGTGATCGGAAACGCGGATGTCGAGCGGGGCTAAAAACAAAGCAGAAGGCTAATCCCCACAGAACACCACTTCCCTCCATCCTGCAGCCAGATTTAAATGGAAAATGCGAGACTACTGGTCTGGGTAAGGAGTCAGTTAAATTAGAACACGTTTTTTCTGCTTTGAGTGTTTCAGAGTTGGACATGTGTGTTACTGAGGTGGCTAACTATGATGCGTGCAGTTTATCAAAGCAACAAACAAACAATCGGAAAATCCCCGTTACTGAGGTGGCTAGCCATGATGCGTGCAGTTTATCAAAGCAACAAACAAACAATCGGAAAATTCCTGTCGTATCAATTCCTAGATATGGTCGTAACTATACTAAATGCACTGGGCATAATAAACACAACATTATTAATATTGCTACTACGGATAATTTGATCAAAAACTCCCTAAAACAGCCCACTACCTATAATATAGGTTTTTTAAACATAAGATCATTGTCTCCCAAAACGTTATTAGTTAATGATATTATCAGAGACAACAATCTTAACGTCATCGGTCTCAGCGAAACCTGGCTTAAACCAAACGACTTTTTTGCGCTAAATGAGGCATGTCCTCCTAACTTTACACATGCGCATATTGCCCGTCCGCTTAAAAGGGGTGGGGGGGTCGCGCTAATATACAACGAAAACTTTAACCTTAGTCCTAACATAAATAATAAATATAAATCGTTTGAGGTGCTTACTATGAAGTCTGTCACACCGCTGCCTCTACACCTGGCTGTTATCTACCGCCCCCCAGGGCCCTATTCGGACTTTATCAATGAATTCTCAGAGTTCGTTGCTGATCTAGTGACACACGCCGATAATATAATCATAATGGGGGACTTTAATATCCATATGAATACCCCATCGGACCCACCGTGCGTAGCGCTCCAGACTGTAATTGATAGCTGTGGTCTCACACAAATAATAAATGAACCCACGCATCGCAACGGTAATACGATAGACCTAGTGCTTGTCAGGGGTATCACCGTCTCCAAAGTTACGATACTCCCGTATACTAAAGTATTGTCCGATCATTACCTTATAAAATTCGAGGTTCAGACGCATGTTCGTCAAACTAATAATAATAATAACTGCTATAGCAGCCGCAACATTAATACGGCCACAACGACAACTCTTGCTGACCTACTGCCCTCGGTTATGGCACCATTCCCAAAGTATGTGGGCTCTATTGATAACCTCACTAACAACTTTAACGACACCCTGCGCGAAACCATTGATAACATAGCACCGCTAAAGTTAAAAAAGGCTCCAAAAAAAGCGCACCCCGTGGTTTACAGAAGAAACTAGAGCTCAGAAATTATTATGTAGAAAGCTGGAACGCAAATGGCGCACGACTAAACTTGAGGTGCACCATCAAGCATGGAGTGATGGTTTAATAACTTATAAACGCATGCTTACCTTAGCTAAAGCTAAATATTACTCAAATCTCATCCACCGTAATAAAAACGATCCTAAATTTTTGTTTAGTACGGTAGCATCGCTAACCCAACAAGGGACCCCTTCCAGTAGCTCAACCCATTCAGCTGATGACTTTATGCAATTCTTTAGTAAGAAAATTGAAGTCATTAGAAAGGAGATTAAAGACAATGCGTCCCAGCTACAACGGGGTTCTATTAACACTGATACGATGGTATATACGGCGGATACTGCCCTCCAAAATAGTTTCTCTCGTTTTGAGGAAATAACAGAGGAATTGTTACAACGTGTAAATGGAATAAAACAGACAACATGCTTACTTGACCCTCTTCCTGGGAAACTGATCAAGGAGCACTTTGTATTATTAGGTCCATCAGTGCTAAATATTATAAACTTATCACTCTCCTCGGGCACTGTTCCCCTAGCATTCAAAAAAGCGGTTATTCATCCTCTTCTTAAAAGACCTAACCTCGATCCTGACCTCATGGTAAACTACCGACCGGTGTCTCACCTTCCCTTTATTTCAAAAATCCTTGAAAAAATTGTTGCGGAGCAGTTAAATGAACACTTAGCGTCTAACAATCTATGTGAAACCTTTCAATCCGGTTTCAGAGCAAATCACTCCACGGAGACAGCCCTCGCAAAAATGACTAATGATCTATTGCTAACGATGGATTCTGATGGGTCATCTATGTTGCTGCTCCTCGATCTTAGCGCTGCTTTCGATACCGTCGATCATAATATTTTATTAGAACGTATCAAAACACGAATTGGTATGTCAGACTTAGCCCTGTCTTGGTTTAACTCTTATCTTACTGATAGGATGCAGTGTGTCTCCCATAACAATGTGACCTCGGACTACGTTAAGGTAACGTGTGGAGTTCCCCAGGGTTCGGTCCTTGGCCCTGCACTCTTCCGCATCTACATGCTGCCGCTAGGTGACATCATACGCAAATACGGTGTTAGCTTTCACTGTTATGCTGATGACACCCAACTCTACATGCCCCTAAAGCTGACCAACACGCCGGATTGTAGTCAGCTGGAGGCGTGTCTTAATGAAATTAAACAATGGATGTCCGCTAACTTTTTGCAACTCAACGCCAAAAAAACGGAAATGCTGATTATCGGTCCTGCTAGACACCGACCTCTATTTAATAATACAACTCTAACATTTGACAACCAAACAATTAAACAAGGCGACTCGGTAAAGAATCTGGGTATTATCTTCGACCCAACTCTCTCCTTTGAGGCACACATTAAAAGCGTTACTAAAACGGCCTTCTTTCATCTCCGTAATATTGCTAAAATTCGCTCCATTCTGTCCACTAAAGACGCTGAGATCATTATCCATGCGTTTGTTACGTCTCGCCTCGACTACTGTAACGTATTATTTTCGGGTCTCCCCATGTCTAGCATTAAAAGATTACAGTTGGTACAAAATGCGGCTGCTAGACTTTTGACAAGAACAAGAAAGTTTGATCACATTACGCCTGTACTGGCTCACCTGCACTGGCTTCCTGTGCACTTAAGATGTGACTTTAAGGTTTTACTACTTACGTATAAAATACTACACGGTCTAGCTCCATCCTATCTTGCCGATTGTATTGTACCATATGTCCCGGCAAGAAATCTGCGTTCAAAGGACTCCGGCTTGTTAGTGATTCCCAAAGCCCAAAAAAAGTCTGCGGGCTATAGAGCGTTTTCCGTTCGGGCTCCAGTAGTCTGGAATGCCCTCCCGGTAACAGTTCGAGATGCCACCTCAGTAGAAGCATTTAAGTCTCACCTTAAAACTCATTTGTATACTCTAGCCTTTAAATAGACTCCCTTTTTAGACCAGTTGATCTGCTGTTTCTTTTCTTTTTCTTCTATGTCCCACTCTCCCCTGTGGAGGGGGTCCGGTCCGATCCGGTAGCCATGTACTGCTTGCCTGTGTATCGGCTGGGGACATCTCTGCGCTGCTGATCCGCTTCCGCTTGGGATGGTTTCCTGCTGGCTCCGCTGTGAACGGGACTCTCGCTGCTGTGTTGGATCCGCTTTGGACTGGACTCTCGCGACTGTGTTGGATCCATTGTGGATTGAATTTTCACAATATCATGTTAGACCCGCTCGACATCCATTGCTTTCCTCCTCTCTAAGGTTCTCATAGTCATTATTGTCACCGACGTCCCACTGGGTCATTATTGTCACCGATGTCCCAGTGGGTGTGAGTTTTCCTTGCCCTTATGTGGGCCTACCGAGGATGTCGTGGTGGTTTGTGCAGCCCTTTGAGACACTAGTGATTTAGGGCTATATAAGTAAACATTGATTGATTGATTGATATTTCTAACAAAGACCAATCCTTATTTCTTCTAGATTTTCCAGAACAAAAATTTTAAAAGAAATTCTAAAGACTTTGAAATAGGATTTAAATTTGATTCTACAGAATTTCTAAATTTGCCAGAATAATTGTTCTGAATTTTAATCATAATAAGTTTGAAGACATATTTCACAGCTAAAATGAAGAATTAAATTAAAATATATTTATTATTCTTTACAATAAAAAAAAAATTACCTGAACATTGATTTAAATAGTCAGGAAAGAAGAGAAAGGAATTTAAAAGGTAAAAAGGTTTATGTGTTTAAAAATCCTAAAATCATTTTTTAGGTTGTATTTTTTCTCTAAAATAGTCTTTCTGAAAGTTACAAGCAGGAAAGTAAAAGAATAAATGATTTAAAAAAGTGAAGACCAAGTCTTTAAAATATTTTCTTGGATTTTCAATTTGTATTTGAGTTTTGTCTCTCTTAGATTTAAAAATGTCGAGCAAAGCGAGACCAGCTTGCTAGTAAATAAATAAAATGTATTACGTTACATTAACATAACAGGCACCTTCTCCGTTGGTTATTTAAGCCTCATATAAGGTTCACTATTCTTTATTTATTTTAAATTGCCTTTCAAATGTCTATTCTTGGGCTTCACGGTGGAAGAGGGGTTAGTGCGTCTGCCTCACAATACGAAGTTCCTGCAGTCCTGGGTTCAAATCCAGGCTCGGGATCTTTCTGTGTGGAGTTTGCATGTTCTCCCCGTGAATGCGTGGGTTCCCTCCGGGTACTCCGGCTTCCTCCCACTTCCAAAGACATGCACCTGGGGATAGGTTGATTGGCAACGCTAAATTGGCCCTAGTGTTTGAATGTGAATGTGAATGTTGTCTATCTGTGTTGGCCCTGCGATGAGGTGGCGACTTGTCCAGGGTGTACCCCGCCTTTCGCCCGATTGTAGCTGAGATAGGCGCCAGCACCCCCCGCGACCCCAAAAGGGAATAAGCGGTAAAAAATGGATGGAGGGATGTCTATTCTTGGTGTTGGGTTTTATCAAATAAATTTCCCCAAAAAATGCGACTTATACTCCAGTGCGACTTATATATGTTTTTTTTTCTTATTTATTATGCATTTTCGGCAGGTGCTACCTATACACCGAAAAATACGGTAACTAAAAAAATAGAAATAGACTATTTTGTATGTTTATTATGATTGACTTATAATGTTTAATTCTTTCTATTTGATCTGTTTCAATGGCTAGGCTTTTATTGGTTTAAATGCTCGCTTGCATTAAGACGTACTTCGATAAAAAATGCGTATATAAACATCCTTTATTATTGTTTATTATTTCTGGAAATGTGTCCCCTGAAAAACCGTCCGACCGGAACTCTCTAACAACTAAAGTTCCTTGGGTGAATAACGTAAACTCACAACACCGGTATGTTTTAGTGCTTTCATGGCAAGTTTACTGACAGATATAAGTAAGAACTTTACACTACTTTATATTCAAAATGACAACAGTGGAGGATGAATGTCATATAACAAGAAAATAGAGAAAAAGAAGAAGCTTATCAACTACGGACTACAAAGGCGAACGCGCGCAAATTTTCAGGACTTATGCTGATCCCAAATACAGATCAGCAGGTACCAGAAGGTAAGAAAAGTTGTTCTTTGCGTAATATTGTGAAACAAAATGCCAGATAATATGTCTTACCTTATACACACACCATAATAATACTCCTATGTTGAAGCACAGTACAATCCATCAACCGGTGTGGCTTCATAGCTTACCAAAGTTGTATTAAAACATTTTGATGGATTTTTTTAACGCCGTGTGTAATGTTTTATATTTACAATGGAACATATAAAATGTTGATGTTGTTTACTTGAGTCATATTGCAGTCTACACATATCTCTTATGTGTGACTGCCATCTACTGGTCACACTTATTTTACCATGTACCAAATAAAATAAATTTGAGGTCGGTAAGCACAACCAAAGTTATTCCGTACATTAGGCGCACCGGGTTATAAGGCGCACTGTCGAGTTTTGAGAAAATGAAAGGATTTTAAGTGCACGTTATAGTCCGAAAAATAAGTTATTTTGTGTTACTCCTCACCTTGGTACAAGAAAATATTTTCCACCCCCACTCTCCACCATAACTATAGCATAATTTGTCTATAACATTGTTATAAGTATACCTCTGCATAACATTGTAAGTTCATTAAAATTAAAGTAGGGCTGTGTGATATATGGAATATACTGGATGTATCACGGGTTTGTCTGTGCGATATAGAAAGTAACTATATGGTGAGATTGGAGCATAAGTTCTCACACAGTTGCTTTTGGCTGCGGGCATTACACTCCAATATCACCATATAGTAGGGGTGTAATGTTATGTTTATTTTTTATTGAACCGTTTCGGTACGGGGGTTTCGGTTCGGTACGGGGATGTACCGAACGAGTTTCTAAGCTTAAGTCTTAACAAGCTGCTTTGCTTCTTCTGCCTCTGTGTCAGCACCCAGCATTGTCCCACTCACACAACCATCTGATTGGTTACATACAAAGCCATAACACTCAATCAGCAGTGCTTATTCAGAGCGGTAACAGCCAATCAGCAGTGCGTATTCATAGCGCATGTAGTCAATGCTTCAGCGTCGAGCAGATATGCTCACCTGCAAAAGACCTAAGACAGCGTACTCTCCCCAAATGACAATAAACACCTGCCAGTCAACTACTACTAACATCACTATGAGCTCGATGACGTTCTAGAAACTCAGTTCGCTCGCAGTCCTGGCTTGAGGTGAAGGCTAATAAGGTTTTAGCGTAACGTTAGCTCATTTTGCTGTGTGTGTGTGCGTGTGTGTGTGTGTTAGGGGCGGCAAAGCCCTGCCTGTCTGTTATTTCACTTGAACTCCATGGTCTTCAGGGATGAATAGTCTCTGCTATTGCTATTGTACTATTTTTTCAGCAATAGTTACATTAATCATTTGTGATGTAGCAGCTTAGTTTTGAACGGCAGGGTCCCAGCTATCACATGTTTATAAAAATATAACATTTAAAAAATAAAAATCAACTACAGGCTTCCCAAATGCTGAAATAAACTAATATGGAGAAGAAAAGTTTTGTCATTTTATTTAATCCGAGCAACAACTTGAGGCAGTTTATTGTGGATTAACGTCGGCAGAATTATTATAGTGTGCCCAATATTAAAAGGATAAAGCCATCGTTTACAAATTTGGTAAATAAATAACCCCAAAATTTATATTTTGATGTTTTCTTACTGTACCGAAAATGAACCGAACCGTGACCTCTAAACCGAGGTACGTACCGAACTGAAATTTTTGTGTACCGTTACACCCCTACCATATAGTAATTTTCTATATCGCACGGAGACAAACCCAGGCGATATATCCAGTATATTCCATATATCGCCCAGCCATACATTGCAATTGATAAATTAACAAACGTCATCCCTATGCACCTCACGGGATAATACAAAACAAATACAAAACCAGACAAAAAATAAGTACAATAATAACTATAAAGCAAAATGTAGACACTTACGGCTGTCTATATGATCTTATTGTTCTGTCTTTATTTTTTATTTTTTTTCAATTGGAATATATTTCTACATCTTTTATCTGATAGTAAAAAGAATTCCATAGTTTAATCGCCTCCACTGATTTGTTTTAATGTTGTCCTTGAATACTGATGTTTGACATGACCTTTTCTACTATTCTCTACATTCTCAAAAGTGGTGACAAACATTTTTTGGTAAATGTGCTGGTAATCTTTTACTTTTAGCGTTAAACATAACACATCATGTCTGTAACTTTACTAGCTCCTGTACTTTCAATAAATCAAAATTAACAATATGTTAGTGTGTTCGAGATCATCTGCTTTATGAATGATCCTTATACAAACCCCGTTTCCGTATGAGTTGGGAAATTGTGTTAGATGTAAATATAAACGGAATACAATGATTTGCAAATCCTTTTTAACCCATATTCAGTTGAATGCACTACAAAGACAAGATATTTGATGTTCAAACTCAAACTTTTTTTTTTTGCATATAATAATTAACTTAGAATTTCATGGCTGCAACACGTGCCAAAGTAGCTGGGAAAGGGCATGTTCACCACTGTTCTACATCACTTTTTCTTTTAACAACACTCAATAAATGTTTGTGAACTGAGGAAACTAATTGTTGAAGCTTTGAAAGTGGAATTCTTTACCATTCTTGTTTTATGTAGAGCTTCAGTCGTTCAATAGTCCGGGGTCTCCACTGTCGTATTTTACGCTTCATAATGCGCCACACATTTTCGATGGGAGACATGTCTGGACTGCAGGCGGACCAGGAAAGTACCTGCACTCTTTTACTATGAAGCCACACTGTTGTAACACGTGGCTTGGCATTGTCTTGCTGAAATAAGCAGGCAAATATCCAAGCAAAATAACGTTGCTTGGATGACAACATATGTTGCTCCAAAACCTGTATGGACCATTCAGCATTAATGGTGCCTTCACAGATGTGTAAGTTACCCATGCCTTGGGCACTAATACACCCCCATACCTTCACAAATGCTGGCTTTTAAACTTTGCGCCTATAACAATCCGAATGGTTATTTTCCTCCTTGTTCCGGAGGACACCACGTCCATAGTTTCCAAATATAATTTGAAATGTGGACTCGTCAGACCATAGAACTCCTTTCCACATTGCATCAGTCCATCTTAGGTGTTTTAGGATATTGTTGATAAATGGGTTTTGCTTTGCATAGCAGAGTTTTAAATTGCACTTGCAGATGTAGCGACCAACTGTAGTTACTGACAGTGGTTTTATGAAGTGTTCCTGAGTCCATGTGGTGATATCCTTTACACACTGATGTCGGTTTTTGATGCAGTAGCGCCTGAGGGATCAAAAGTCCGTAACATCATCGCTTACGTGCAGTGATTTCTCCAGATTCTCTGAATTTTTTGATGATATTTCGGACCGTAGATGGTAAAATCCCTAAATTCCTTGCAATAGCTCGTTGAGAAAAGTTGTTCTAAAACTGTTCGACAATTTGCTTACAAAGTGGTGACCCTCACCCGCTTGTCTCTTTCGGGCTCGCGGGGGTTGCGGAGCCTATCTCAGCTGCATTCGGGCGGTAGGCTGTGTACACCCTGGACAAGTTGCCACCTCATCACACTAACACAGATAGAATGTTGTTCCTAAATTGATCAAGCATTTGTTGACAAACTGGTGACCCTCGCCCCATCCTTGTTCGTGAGTTACTTAGCATTTCATGGAAGCTGCTTTGATACCCAATCATGGCACCCACCTAGGGGTGTAATGGTATGTGTATTTGTAATGAACTGTTTCGGCACGCGGGCATACCGAACGAGTTTGTAAGAATAAGTCTTCACAAGATGATCTGCTTTCTGCCTCTGTCTCAGCAGCATGCATTGTCCCACCCACACAACCATCTGATTGGTTACATACAAAGCCAATCAGCAGTGCGTATTCAGAGCGATGTAACAGCCAATCAGCAGTGCGTATTCAGAGTGATGTAACAGCCAATCAGCAGGGCGTATTTAGTGCGATGTAGTCAACGCTTCAGCATCGAGCAGATGTCCGTTTAGCAGGGGAGTAGTGGACTCTCCCCAAATCATAAAAAACACTTCCCAGTCACAACTATTACAAACATCACTATGAGCCTGTTGACCTTCTAGAACAGGGGTCGGGAACCTTTTTGCCTGAGAGAGCCATACAAGCCAAATATTTTTAAAAGTATTTCAATCAATCAATCAATGTTTACTTATATAGCCCTAAATCACTAGTGTCTCAAAGGGCTGCACAAACCACTACGACATCCTCGGTAGGCGGTAAGGAAAACTCACACCCAGTGGGACATCGGTGACAATAATGACCCAGTGAGAGCCATTCAATTTTTTTTTTTAACACTGAATACAACTATATGAGTGCATTTCTAAGAAAGACCAACATTTTTAGAGTATAATAAGTCTCTTATTCTTTTTAATAACATTTTTATTCTGAGGCTAACCAAAAATTAAAAAAAAAATACTTCTTGCCATTAATGCGAATTCTTGAACAGGTGCGGTTGAAACCGGATGGATGGATGGAAATGCATGAGAATGTTTTATATTTTGAGCGTTATTTTTGACACTGTGATTACCAGCGGAATTATTCATTACTTACCGTGTTAAGTAATGTCAGCTAAGATTTATTTGAAAGCCAGGTGCAGTCATCAAAAGAGCCACATCTGGCTCTAGAGCCATAGGTTCCCTACCCCTGTTCTAGAAACTTAAACTACAGCTCAGCTCGCTCGCAGTTCTGGCTTGAGGTGAAGGCTAATTAGCTTTTAGCGTAACGTTAACTCATTTTGCAGTGTGTGTGCGCGTAGGTGCGTGCGTGTGTGTGTTTGCGCGTGTGGGTGCGAGTGTGTGTGTGTGTGTGTGTAAGGGGCAGCAAAGCCCTGTCTGTTATTTCATTGAACTACATTGTGTTACTATATTACTATTTTTTCAGCTATAGTTACATGAATCATTAGTAATGTAGCAACCTAGTTTTGAATGGCAGGGTCCCTGCTATCACATGTTGATAAAAATATAACATTTACAAGATAAAAGTCAACTACAGGCTTCCCAAATACTGTAATAAATTAAGCATGATGAGTTGACTTGAAACTGTTTAATGTTGCACTTTTTATATGTAGAAGAAAGGCTTTGTCATTTTACTTAATCAAAACAACAACTAGAGGCAGTTTAATGTTGATTAACGTGGGCAGAATTATTATAGTGTTCCCAATGTTAAAAGGACAAAGCCATTGTTTACAAATTTGGTAAATAAATAACCCAAAAATTTATATTTTATTGTTTTCTTACCGAAAATGAACCAAACTGTGACCTCTAAACCGAGGTACGTACTGAACCGAAATTTTTGTGTACCGTTACACCCCTACACCCACCTGTTCCCAATTAGCCTGCACACCTGTGGGATGTTCCAAATAAGTGTTTGGTGAGCATTCCTCAACTTTATCAGTATTTATTGCCACCTTTCCCAACTTCTTTGTCACGTGTTGCTGGCATCAAATTCTAAAGGTAATGATTATATGCAACAACAAAAAAACGTTTGTCAGTTTGAACATCAAATATGTTGTCTTTGTAGCATATTCAACTGAATATGGGTTGAAAAGAATTTGCAAATCATTGTATTCCGTTAATATTTACATCTAACACAATTTCCCAACTCATATGGAAACGGGGTTTGAAGCTTTTTTCTGTACTTGATACAATGCCTTTGCCCTAAGATAACTTTTAAAAGACTAAAAGCAAAAATGAGTAAAATAAAGATGTAAAAGTAGTTGTGTTGAAGACAATGTCCATGATGCTAGTGACAGCTCAAAGGCAGAGACAATTATTCGTCATTCAAAGTACACCCAGCAGCTACACTCACACGCTGACGTCCGTGTCGGACTAGATAAATAAATGAACATTTATCAAAGACAAAAAGCGGGACTTAAAGCAGAAATTCTTACCTCGTACTGATGCTCCTTGTGCTAATGTTGCTAGCCTTCACTGCGCCGACATCTTGCTAACTACCACGCTGCCCTACTTCCTGTCCTACTTCCGCACAGCGCCACCCGGCGGCTTGAAGGACTAACTGCAGGAAGTCAACCTGGTCTCTCCTGCAGACATCCACCCGTTACTCAAGCAGCCAGGGGGGCGTGGTCTAGTGCTAGACTGCCTAATCCCAGGTCAAGTGTGAAGTGAATCATATGTCAATCCATGTTTATGCACGAGCCACAACCACATACTCGGTTCAGAGCCCACAGAAGGGCAAGGAAAAACTATCAACCCAGTGGGATGCTAATGTGGATGACTATGAGAAACCTTGGAGAGGACCGCGGATGTGGCTGACGCCCCCGGCCCCCCCACTTTCTTGGGGAGACCGGATGCTATGGACGTCGAGTGGGTCTAACATAATAGTGTGAGATTCCAGTCCATAGTGGATCTAACATAATAGTGAGAGAGTCCAGTCCATAGTGGATCTAACATAATAGTGTGAGAGTCCAGTCCATAGTGGATCTAACATAATAGTGTGAGAGTCCAGTCCATAGTGGATCTAACATAATAGTGTGAGAGTCCAGTCCATAGTGGATCTAACATAATAGTGTGAGAGTCCAGTCCATAGTGGATCTAACATAATAGTGTGACAGTCCAGTCCATAGTGGATCTAACATAATAGTGTGAGAGTCCAGTCCATAGTGGATCTAACATAATAGTGTGAGAGTCCAGTCCATAGTGGATCTAACATAATAGTGTGAGAGTCCAGTCCATAGTGGATCTAACATAATAGTGAGAGTCCAGTCCATAGTGGATCTAACATAATAGTGAGAGTCCAGTCCATAGTGGATCTAGCATAATAGTGACAGTCCAGTCCATAGTGGATCTAACAAAATAGTGAGAGTCCAGTCCATAGTGGATCTAACATAATAGTGTGAGAGTCCAGTCCATAGTGGATCTAACATAATAGTGTGAGAGTCCAGTCCATAGTGGATCTAACATAATAGTGTGAGAGTCCAGTCCATAGTGGATCTAACATAATAGTGAGAGTCCAGTCCATAGTGGATCTAACATAATAGTGAGAGTCCAGTCCATAGTGGATCTAGCATAATAGTGACAGTCCAGTCCATAGTGGATCTAACATAATAGTGTGAGAGTCCAGTCCATAGTGGATCCAGCATAATAGTGAGAGTCCAGTCCATAGTGGATCTAACATAATAGTGAGAGTCCAGTCCATCGTGGATCCAACATAATAGTGAGAGTCCAGTCCATAGTGGATCTAACATAATAGTGAGAGAGTCCAGTCCATAGTGGATCTAACATAATAGTGTGAGAGTCCAGTCCATAGTGGATCTAACATAATAGTGTGAGAGTCCAGTCCATAGTGGATCTAGCATAATAGTGAGAGTCCAGTCCATAGTGGATCTAACATAATAGTGAGAGTCCAGTCCATAGTGGATCCAACATAATAGTGAGAGTCCAGTCCATAGTGGATCTAACATAATAGTGAGAGTCCAGTCCATAGTGGATCTAACATAATAATTTATAATTTTTTTCTTTCCTTTTGTCATGAAAAAGGGAGGTTTTTTTGGGGTGGGTGCACTAATTGTAAGTGTATCTTGTGTTTCTTATGTTATTTTAATTAAAAAAAACAAAAAACAATTTTTTATTAAAAAATAATTAAAATTAATTAAAAAATTATTCTGCGGCCCGGTACCAATCGAGCCACGGCCCGGTGGTTGGGGACCACTGGCCCAGATCCTTCTTGATTGCCTGCACCATCTCATTGATGGCAGAAGCAGGTTTCCTGGTGTGGATAACGATGGCAAGGACCAAAGTACACCCAGAGTGGTTTCCGGGCGTGCATTGCCACCACCTGCATGTCAATATGTTAATGAGCTGCGCATGTAAACAAATCAAGGCCTCAAGATGCAAACATGATTATGCAAGAAGCAGCATTGTGCAAGTCTGCTGCTTCTCCGCCCCTATGGAGGCAAAAAAAAACTAATAAAAAAATGAATAATGGCAACCTTTTTAATAATCCTGTGGCAGTGACCCGAGCCTGGATAATCCTGAAATTAATTCTGCAGTAGTTCCATTATTAAAAAATCTGCACCGGTTTAGGACTACGTATTCAAAGAGTTTTCGCTGTAGGTTGTGTCCTGGGAGGAATGTGGGACAAACTGTGAAAAGCTCATGCTTGCTTCATTTATTATGAATGCTTGTTTTGTTTTGCTTGCTTACTTTGTGGACTTTTTCCTCACCTTCCTGTGATTATTAAAAAAAATGCTTCAAAATGTCCCAAAAGGGGGTCTACAATTCTTCCCAGTTTAGGACAGGGGTGTGTACAAGTTATGAGTGGTACAAATGTACTATCAAATCTAGTCTACAGATTAAAAGCTCCACTATTTTACTGGAATTCATTTGTGTTGTTTTTTTTATGGATCCCCTTATTTTGATAGCTTGTATTTATGCAGAAAATGTCTCAAATGACCTGCAAAATGGCCAAAATGTCCGATTATCATCACGCAAGAAGTGTGACAACATGACCTTAGTCAAAAATGATCCCAAGAGTGGTTCTTCAGAAGCTTTAAAATAAAAAGTTTGAATACATATATATATATATACATATATATTTATATTCCTTGTATTCCTCATAAACCATGATTGTGATAGGAGGCCAGTTTCAATGGAACCTTCTGAACCTATAATTTTAGCAACTCTGACTGTCCCACTTACATGCCACGTTGACTGTCAATACGGTCCCACTTACACATCTGACGCAACATTGACTGTCAATACTGTCCATCTTACACATATGTCATCTCTGACATCGGATGCAACCTTGACTGTCAGTACTGTCCCACTTACACATCTGATGCAACTTTGACCGTCAATACTGTCCCACTTACATATCTGATGTCATGTCTGACATTGGATGCAACTTTGACCATCAATACTGTCCCACTTACACATCTGATGTAACTTTGACCGTCAATACTGTCCCACTTACACATCCGATGCAACTTTGACCGTCAAAACTGTCCCACTTACACATCTGATGCAACTTTGACCGTCAATACTGTCCCACTTACACATCTGATGCAACTTTGACTGTCAATACTGTCCCACTTATACATCTGATGCAACTTTGACTGTCAATACTGTCTGACTTACATCTGAGGAAGTTTCAACAGTCAATACTGTCCCACTTACACATCTGATGCAACTTTGACCGTCAATACTGTCCCACTTGCGCATCTGATGCAACTTTGACTGTCAATACTGTCTGACTTACATTTGAGGAAATTTTAACAGTCAATACTGTCCCACTTACACATCTGATGTCATCTCACATATGATGCAACATTGACTTTCTATACCGTCCCACTTACACATCCGTCATCTTTCACATGATGGAACTTTGACTGTCACTGGTGTCCCATTATTGCATCTGTCATCTCTCACACCTGGTGCAACTTTGACTGTCAATACTGTCCAATTTACACATCTGTAATCTCACATTATGCAACTTTGACTGTCAATACTGTCCCACTTACACATTTGTCATCTCACATGATGCCATTTTGACTGTCAATATTGTTCCACTTACACATCCGTCATCTGTCACATCTGATGCAACTTTGACTGTAAATACTGTCCCACTTACACATCTGATGTCATCTCTCACATGTGTAAGTGGGACAGTATTGACAGTCAAAGTTACATTGGATGTGAGATGACATCACGTGTAAGTGGGACAGTATTGACAGTCAAAGTTGCATCAGATGTGTAAGTGGGACAGTATTGACAATCAAAGTTGCATCAGATGTGTAAGTGGAACAGTATTGACAGGCACAGTTGCATCAGATGTGTAAGTGGGACAGTATCGACAGTCAAAGTTGCATGAGATGTGTAAGTGGGACAGTATTGACAGTCAAAGTTGCATTAGCTGTTTCAGTGGGACAATATGGACAGACAGTGTTGCATCAGATGTGTAAGTGGGACAGTATCGACAGTCAAAGTTGCATGAGATGTGTAAGTGGGACAGTATTGACAGTCAAAGTTGCATTAGCTGTTTAAGTGGGACGATATGGACGGACAAAGTTGCATCAGATGTGTAAGTGGGACAGTAGATAGTCAAAGTTGCATCAGATGTGAGAGATTACAAGATGTGTGACTGGGACAGTATTGACAGTCAAAGGTGCATCAAATGTAAGAGATGACATAAGATGTGTAAGTGGCACAGTATTGACAGTCAAATTTGCATCAGATGTGTAAGTGGGACAGTATTGACAGTCAAACTTGCATCAGATGTGTAAGTGGGACAGTATTGATGGACAAAGTTGCCTCAGATGTGTAAGTGGGACAGTATTGACAGTCAAAGTTGCATTAGCCATTTAAGTGGGACGGTATGGACAGACAAAGTTGCATCAGTTGTGTAAGTGGGACGGCATTGATAGTCAAAGTTGCATCAGATGTGAGAGATGACAAGATGTGTAACTGGGACAGTATTGACAGTCAAAGGTGCATCAAATGTTAGAGATGACATAAGATGTGTAAGTGGCACAGTATTGACAGTCAAAGTTGCATCAGTTATGTAATTGGGACAGTATTGACAGTCAAAGTTGCATCAGATGTGTAAGTGGGACAGTATTGACAGGCACAGTTGCATGAGATGTGTAAGTGGGACGGTATTGACAGTCAAAGTTGCATCACATGTGTAAGTGGGACGTATTGACAGTCAAAGTGGCATGAGATGTGTAAGTGGAACAGTATTGACAGTCAAAGTTGCATTAGCGGTTTAAGTGGGACGGTATGGACGAACCAAGTTGCATCAGATGTGTAAGTGGGACGGTATGGCCAGACCAAGTTGCATCAGATGTGTAAGTGGGACGGTATTGATAGTCAAAGTTGCATCAGATGTGAGAGATGACAAGATGTGTAACTGGGACAGTATTGACAGTCAAAGGTGCATCAGATGTAAGAGATGACATAAGATGTGTAAGTGGCACAGTATCGACAGTCAAAGTCACATCAGAAGTGTAACTGGGACAGTATTGACAGTCAAAGGTGCATCAGATGTAAGAGATGACATAAGGTGTGTAAGAGGTAATG
The DNA here is from genome assembly GCF_033978795.1 of Nerophis ophidion. Classification (NCBI taxonomy): domain Eukaryota; kingdom Metazoa; phylum Chordata; class Actinopteri; order Syngnathiformes; family Syngnathidae; genus Nerophis; species Nerophis ophidion. The sequence goes on from NC_084615.1 coordinate 17,788,810, forward strand.
TATTGACAGTCAAAGTTGCATCAGTTATGTAATTGAGACAGTATTGACAGTCAAAGTTGCATCGCATGTGTAAGTCAGACAGTATTGACAGTCAAAGTTGCATCAGATGTGTAAGTGGGACAGTATTGACGGACAAAGTTTCCTCAGTTGTGTAAATGGGACAGTATGGACAGTCAAAGTTGCATCATATGTGAGAGATAACATCAGATGTGTAAGTGGGACAGTATTGACAGTCAAAGTTGCATCAGATGTGTAAGTGTGACAGTATTGACAGTCATAGTTGCATCAGATGTGTAAGTGTGACAGTATTGACAGTCAAAGTTGCATCAGATGTGTAAGTGGGACAGTATTGACAGTCAAAGTTGCATCAGATGTGTAAGTGGACAGTATTGACAGTCAAAGTTGCATCATATGTGTAACTGGGACAGTAGTGACAGTCAAAGTTGCATCAGATGTGTGAAGGAGGGTCAGAGGTGCTAAGAATGAAAAAGTTAATAGAAAAGTCTAAAGGTGGCGCTAAAAACAAATGAAAATACAAATGTCCTCATGTCAAACATGTTTTATGAGCAATACATGGAATATTAAAGTGTTACAACTCTTTGTTTGACTTGTTGAAGAAGAAGGACGACCAACAAGTGCACATCGTCATTGTCGACCCCGCAGGTGGACGAGTGCAGCTGTCAGCAGCTTGTCAATCATCCCACACTCCAGCAGCAACTCAAATAAAAGCCAGCGTGCCAAGTGAAAGTGTCAAAATCTTTTATTTAAAACTACCTAGAAAATATTCATATTTCACAGTTGACAATTTCAAAGTTCCCATGTTTGAAGTGATTAGTGATCAGCAGATCAACAAGTGCCGTCAATCAGGACACTGACGTGCTCAAAGTGACATCCTTCAAACAAAGGTGACATAACAGCCGCAGTGGCAACAGAGGAAGTCATATGACATGGTTTACTTGAGGTGATCATGTGACCGCATTGCTGACATATTTAAGGTGTGCAATAAATACAAGTCGAGTCTTTAAAAGAAGTAAAAGTACATTCACAGATCAAGCCGCGAGGTTGGTGACGTTCTGCAGGACGGCGCTGCTCACATTGAGGGAGTGGTCCTGGGGGAAGAACTGCCGCGAGAGGAAGGACAGAAGCATCTGAAAAAGGGACATTTTTGATTTGAAATTGATTTTGATGAACGCACACCTTAGTTTTGTGCAGGCCACGCTCATGTATGATTAGATTTTCAACACAAAAAATGTCATTTCTCCCTCGCCACATCGCGCTCCAACACATCACTTTTTTGTTTTTAAAGCAAATTTCACCATTTTTCATCTTACATTAAAGGCCTACTGAAATGATATTTTCTTATTTAAACGGGGATAGCAGGTCCATTCGGTGTCATACTTGATCATTTCGCAATATTGCCATATTTTTGCTGAAAGGATTTAGTAGAGAACATCGACGATAAAGTTCGCAACTTTTGGTCGCTAATAAAAAAGCCTTGCCTGTACCGTAAGTAGCAGACGATGTGCGCGTGACGTCACGGGTTGTGGAGCTCCTCACATCTGAACATTGTTTACAATCATGGCCACCAGCAGCTAGAGCGATTCGGACCAAGAAAGCGACGATTTCCCCATTAATTTGAGCGACGATGAAAGATTGGCGGATGAGGAAAGTGAGAGTGAAGGACTAGGGAAAAAAATAAAAATTCTGATGTTATTAGACACATTTACTAGAATGATTCTGAAAAATCCCTTATCTGCTTATTGTGTTACTAGTGTTTTAGTGAAATTATATAGTCGTACCTGAAAGTCGGAAAGGTGTGGGGACCGCCAGTGTCTCTGAGGGAAGCCACGTTTCTCGACGAAGCGAAGCGAAGGCAACCGGTTGGGCCGGGCTGAGCTTTTTTTTGCCCCTCCTCCATGGTGGAAGCATCCCACGTTTGGGGGCGGCCAATCGGAGGAGGCGAGGGAGTCTCTTTGACAGGTGCACGAGGAACGACGCAAGCTCCTCTCATGTCTACGGTAAGAGCCGACTTATTACCACCATTTTCTCACCGAAACCTGCCGGTTGACATGTGGTAGAGAACCATGTTCGCTTGACCGCTCTGTTCCATAGTAAAACTTCACCTTCGGGAATGTAAACAAGGAAACACCGGCTATGTTTGTGTTGCACCGCTTCCCACCTACAGGTTTCTTCTTTGACGTCTCCATTATTAATTGAACACATTTCTAAAGATTCAGCAACACAGAGGTCCAGAATACTGTGAAATTATGCGATTAAAGCAGACGACTTATAGCTGGGATCGGGCTGGAACAAAATGTCCGCTACAGTCCATGACGTCACACGTGGTCGGTAGTAGTGGGTTTCGGTAGGCCTTTAAGCTTTTTCAAGCATAAAAAAAGACCAAATAAACGGATTAAAATATATTATTGGCCACTAGGGCAGGGTTCTTCACCTTTTTGACACCGGGGCCCAACTTTGTCACTACAGAAAGGCCTGGGGCCCACTTAAATATCAACACTGAATTAGTCATCTTACTCTTGACTTTAAACCTGCTCAATGTTTATATCTGACTTACAGTAGTGAAGTGAATTATATTTATATAGCGTTTTTCTCTAGTGTCTCTAAGCGCTTTACATAGTGAAACCCAATATCTAAGTTCCATTTAAAGCAGTGTGGGGGGCACTGGCAGCAGGTGGGTAAAGTGTCTTGCCCAAGGACACAACGGCAGTGACTAGGATGGCGGGAGCGGGGATCGAACCTGGAACCCTCAAGTTGCTGGCACGGCAGCTCTACCAACCAAGCTATATCGCTTATTTCGTAAATAAGAAAGGAATCACAAGGATTATTATGCAGGCTTTGGCCAGACTGATTAAAAATATAAATAATAATCAAATATACTGCAAAAGATAAAATAAATAAATAAAAATCACATTCATATACTCAGTGCTAAAATAAATGCATTTTAATTGAATGATGATAAAAAAGGTTTAAACAAACTGTCAAAATGAAAATACTGCTTCACTGCTTTTGTCATAATTTTTGCGCTGAGGAAACTTCTATGACTTTCGTTTCAGACTTCTTTGGTTTGTTTGAGGTGCTCATTACTGCCACACGTGGTGAAAAATGTATTACAACTGAGTGCCATACTGTCATTTTTATTTGAATAACAAGACCTCACTGTATAAAAGATTACAGAGAAGAATATTTATTTTGAAATCGTACAAAAAACCTGAACAATGAGCCCTAAATGGCAAATAAATCAATCTTTTTTATTTTTTAACTACTTTATATACATCAGGGGTCGGCAACCCAAAATGTTGAAAGAGCCATATTCAATCAATGTTTACTTATATAGCCCTAAATCACTAGTGTCTCAAAGGGCTGCACAAACCACAACACAAACCACTACTATTGGACCAAAAATACAAAAACAAATCTGTCTGGAGCCGCAAAACCAATTTAAAAGCCATTTTACATACAGATAGCGTGTCATGAGATATAAATTCAATTAAGAGGACTTAAATAAAACTAAATGAGCTCAAATATAAATACAAATGAGGCATAATGATGCAATATGTACATACAGCTAGCCTAAATAGCATGTTAGCATTGACTAGTTTGCAGTCATGCAGGGACCAAATGTGCCGAATTAGCATTCCACACAAGTCAATTACATCAACAAAACTCACCTTTGTGCATTCACGCACAACATTAAAAGTTTGGTTGACAAAATGAGACGTGGCACAAAACACGTCCTAGAAAGTCGGAGAAAGTTGTACATGTAAACAAACCACGGTGAGTTCAAGGACCGCCAAAATTAGTAGGACAAAACGGCGCTCACCAAATACTGGAATCAGTGAAGCATGTTTAATATAAACAGTGTGCTTGTGTTTGTCCTCCTACAGAAACCATATTAAAACAAAAAAATATATTTTTTCCCTCTTCATCTTTTTCGATTTGACATACATTTTTGAAAAAGCTCCAGAGAGCCACTAGGGCGGCGCTAAAGAGGCGCGGGTTGCCGACCCCTGATATACATTAAACACATCAATTGACAATACTGAACATTTAAAAGTCGAGTTTTAGATATAATTTACATTTAGTGCGTTGTTTAAAAAAAGAAAGTACGAGATGGGAGTCAGTGGCGCCCCCGTGTGGCAATTATTGCAATGACACAAGAGTAAAAGTAATAGAAAATGTGGCAATAATACCAAAGTTTTTTTTTTTATATACTCCTTCTTCATGTTTATATTTGTCTTCCCTTTTACTCCTGAGTAAGCTGCACAAAATATCAATCAAACATTTAAATGTCACAAAACACGATTGAGCTTGCGTACTGCAAATCCAGAAATATTTGCTTGGCGGCCCACCAGGGGGCGCTGTTATGAAGGAACACTGCACTCGGACATCAAACTGCTCAGACCAGGCAGCTTTGTATAACTCATGATAACTTTTTTTTTTTTTTAAATAATTTTCCACAATTTTTTTATCTTAAAGTAGGCATTTTATAACATAAATGGGGCTAAATGAACAAACAAAAAATATACAGTAAAACGAGGCACTAGAGGAGAGTAAACCAATCAGAGCACAGTTCAGTGTCCAGGTCACTGATTGGCTCAGCCTCAAAAAGGTTTCTTTTGGATTTAAAGAGCATTAAGGTGACTAAAATATTTTATTTAAGTGTCTAAAGGGCAGTCAATTTTAAACATGTTATTTAAGATTTAGTAAACAAGTGTATTGTTGATATTAGAAGTAATCATTATTATTATTCATGATCAATAGTGTTATTGCTATTGGTATTTGTATTAAACCATTTGCAATAATGTTTATTGTCATTTCTATGTTATTAATATTTATCTTAATAACTGCTCCCCTGCTTTCACTTTCACTATCATATTTGTATATATCATATTTGCTGATGTTGTTCTGTTGTAGTTGTCGTCGTCATCGTCACAATCCCTGCAATTTCCTTTTACCCTCTTTCCACCCTTTCCTGCTCCAATACAAATAATAATATAAATCCATGTGATAAAGTCAAATAATAATATAAATCCATGTAATAAAGTAAAATAATAATATAAATCCATGTAATAAAGTCAAATAATATAAATCCATGTATTAAAGTACAAATACAATGTAAATCCATGCAATAAAGTAAAATAATAATATAAATCCATGTAATAAGGTATAATAATTATATAAATCCATGTAATAAAGTCAAATAATAATATAAATCCATGTAATGACGTCAAATATTAATCTAAATCCATGTAATAAAGTCAAATAATAATATAAATCCATGTAATAAAGTCAAATAATAATGTAAATCCATGTAGTAAAGTCAAATAATAATATAAATCCATGTAATAAACTCAAATAATAATGTAAATCCATGTAATGACGTCAAATATTAATCTAAATCCATGTAATAAAGTCAAATAATAATGTAAATCCATGCAATGACGTCAAATAATCTAAATCCATAAAATAAAGTCAAATAATAATGTAAATCCATGTAAAAAAATTCAAATAATCTAAATCCATGTAATAAAGTCAATTAATAATATAAATCCATGTAATGACGTCAAATAATAATGTGAATCCATGTAATAAAGTCAAACAATAATATAAATCCATGTAATAAAGTCAAATAATAATATAAATCCATGTAATGTCAAATAATAATATAAATCTATGTAATAAAGTCAAATAATAATATAAATCCATGTGATAACGTCAAATAATAATATAAATCCATGTAATAAAGTCCATCCATCCATCATCTTCCACTTATCCGAGGTCGGGTAGTGGGGGCAGCAGCCTAAGCAGGGAAGCCCAGACTTCCCTATCTCCAGCCACTTCGTCTAGCTCTTCCCGGGGGATCCCGAGGTGTTCCCAGGCCAGCCGGGAGACATAGTCTTCCCAACGTGTCCTGGGTCTTCCCCGTGGCCTCCTACCAGCTGGACGTGCCCTAAACACATCCCTAGGGAGGCGTTCGGGTGGCATCCTGACCAGATGCCCGAACCACTTCATCTGGCTCCTCTCGATGTGGAGGAGCAGCGGCTTTACGTTGAGCTCCTCCCGGATGGCAGAGCTTCTCACCCTATCTCTAAGGGAGAGCCCCGCCACACGGCGGAGGAAACTCATTTCGGCCGCTTGTACCCGTGATCTTATCCTTTCGGTCATAACCCAAAGCTCATGACCATAGGTGAGGATGGGAACGTAGATCGACCGGTAAATTGAGAGCTTTGCCTTCCGGCTCAACTCCTTCTTCACCACAACGGATCGATACAACGTCCGCATTACTGAAGACGCCGCACCGATCCGCCTGTCGATCTCACGATCCACTCTTCCCCCACTCGTGAACAAGACTCCTAGGTATTTGAACTCCTCCACTTGGCGCAGGGTCTCCTCCCCAACCCGGAGATGGCACTCCACCCTTTTCCGGGCGAGAACCATGGACTCGGACTTGGAGGTGCTGATTCTCATTCCGGTCGCTTCACACTCGGCTGCGAACCGATCCAGTGAGAGCTGAAGATCCCGGCCAGATGAAGCCATCAGGACTACATCATCTGCAAAAAGCAGAGACCTAATCCCGTGGCCACCAAACCGAAACCCCTCAACGCCTTGGCTGCGCCTAGAAATTCTGTCCATAAAAGTTATGAACAGAATCGGTGACAAAGGACAGCCTTGGCGGAGTCCAACCTTCACTGGAAACGTGTCCGACTTACTGCCAGCAATGCGGACCAAGCTCTGACACTGATCGTACAGGGATCGGGCTGCCATAATAAGACAGTCCGATACCCCATACTCTCTGAGCACTCCCCACAGGACTTCCCGTGGGACACAGTCGAATGCCTTCTCCAAGTCCACAAAGCACATGTAGACTGGTTGGGCAAACTCCCATGCACCCTCAAGAACCCTGCCGAGAGTATAGAGCTGGTCCACAGTTCCACGACCAGGACGAAAACCACACTGTTCCTCCTGAATCCGAAGTTCGACTATCCGGCGAAGCCTCCTCTCCAGTACACCTGAATAAACCTTACCGGGAAGGCTGAGAAGTGTGATCCCACGATAGTTGGAACACACCCTCCGGTCCCCCTTCTTAAAGAGAGGGACCACCACCCCGGTCTGCCAATCCAGAGGTACCACCCCCGATGTCCACGCGATGCTGCAGAGTCTTGTCAACCAAGACAGCCCCACAGCATCCAGAGCCTTAAGGAACTCCGGGCGGATCTCATCCACCCCCGGGGCCTTGCCGCCGAGGAGCTTTTTAACTACCTCAGCGACCTCAGCCCCAGAAATAGGAGAGTCCACTACAGATTCCCCAGGCACCGCTTCCTCAAAGAAAGATGTGTTGGTGGGATTGAGGAGGTCTTCGAAGTATTCCCTCCACCGATCCACAACATCCGCAGTCGAAGTCAGCAGAACACTATCCGCACCATACACGGTGTTGATAGTGCACTGCTTCCCCTTCCTGAGGCGCCGTATGGTGGTCCAGAATCGCTTCGAAGCCGTCCGGAAGTCGTTTTCCATGGCTTCCATGCCTCCGCGACCGCTAAAGCTGCACACCGCTTGGCCCGTCGGTACCCGTCCACTGCCTCCGGAGTCCTATGAGCCAAAAGAACCCGATAGGACTCCTTCTTCAGCTTGACGGCATCCCTCACTGCTGGTGTCCACCAACGGGTTCTGGGAATACCGCCACGACAGGCACCAACAACCTTGCGGCCACAGCTCCAATCAGCCGCCTCGACAATAGAGGTTCGGAACATGGTCCACTCGGACTCAATGTCCCGCACCTCCCTCGTGACATGTTCAAAGTTCTCCCGGAGGTGTGAATTGAAACTCTCTCTGACAGGAGACTCTGCCAGACGTTCCCAGCAGACCCTCACAATGCCCTTGGGCCTGCCAGGTCTGTCCGGCATCCTCCCCCACCATCGCAGCCAACTCACCACCAGGTGGTGATCGGTAGAAAGCTCCGCCCCTCTCTTCACCCGAGTGTCCAAAACATAAGGCCGCAAATCCGATGACACAACTACAAAGTCGATCAAGGAACTGCGGCCTAAGGTGTCCTGGTGCCAAGTGCACATATGGACACCATTATGTTTGAACATGGTGTTTGTTATGGACAATCCGTGACGAGCACAAAAGTCCAATAACAAAACACCACTCGGGTTTAGATCCGGGCGACCATTCTTCCCAATCACGCCTCTCCAGGTTTCACTGTCGTTGCCAACATGAGCGTTGAAGTCTCCCAGTAGGACAAGGGAATCACCCGGAGGAGCACTTTCCAGTACTCCCTCGAGTGTACCCAAAAAGGGTGGGTATTCTGAACTGCTGTTTGGTGCGTAAGCACAAACAGTCAGGACCCGTCCCCCCACCCGAAGGCGCAGGGAAGCTACCCTCTCGTCCACTGGGTTGAACTCAAACGTGCAGGCTTTGAGCCGGGGGGCAACGAGAATTGCCACCCCAGCCCGTCGCCTCTCACTGCCGGCAACGCCAGAGTGGAAGAGGGTCCAGTCCCTCTCGAGAGAACTGGTTCCAGAGCCCTTGCTGTGCGTCGAGGTGAGTCCGACTATATCCAGCCGGAACTTCTCTACCTCGCGCACTAGCTCAGGCTCCTTCCCCCCCAGTGAGGTGACGTTCCACGTCCCAAGAGCTAGCTTCTGTAGCCGCGGATCGGACCGCCAAGTGTCCTGCCTTCGGCTGCCGCCCAGCTCACAATGCACCCGACCTCTATGGCCCCTCCTATGAGTGGTGAGCCCATTGGAGGGACGACCCACGTTGCCTCTTCGGGCTGTGCCCGGCCGGGCCCCATGGGAACAGGCCCGACCACCAGGCGCTCGCCATCGTGCCCCAACTCCGGGCCTGGCTCCAGAGCGGGGCCCCGGTGACCCACGTCCGGGCGAGGGAAATCTGGGTTCATTTTGTTGTAATTCCATAGAAGTCTTTGAGCTGCTCTTTGTCTGATCACTCACCTAGGACCTGTTTGTCTTGGGAGACCCTACCAGGGGGCATGAAAGCCCCCAGACAACATAGCTCCAGGGATCATTGGGACACGCAAACTCCTCTACCACGGTAAGGTAGCAGCTCAGAGAGGAGAGCAGCTCAGAGAGGAGTGTAATAAAGTCAAATAATATAAATCCATATAATACAGTCAAATAATAATATAAATCCATGTAATAAAGTCAAATAATAATATAAATCCATGTAATGACGTCAAATAATAATATAAATCCATGTAATGACGTCAAATAATAATATAAATCCATGTAATAAAGTCAAATAATATAAATCCATGTAATAAAGTCAAATAATAATATAAATCCATGTAATAAAGTCGAATATAAATCCAAGTGATAACGTCAAATAATAATATAAATCCATGTAATGACGGCAAATAATAATCTAAATCCATGTAATAAAGTCAAATAAAAATGTAAATCCAAGCAATGACGTCAAATAATCTAAATCCATAAAATAAAGTCAAATAATAATGTAAGTCCATGTAAAAAAAGTCAAATAATAATATAAATCCATGTAACGACGTCAAATAATAATATAAATCCATGTAATAAAGTCATCCATCCATCCATCCATTTTCTACCGCTTATCCCCTTTAGGGGTCGCGGGGGGCGCTGGCGCCTATCTCAGCTACAATCGGGCAAATAATATAAATCCATGTGATAGTAAATAATCTAAATCCATGTAATAAAGTCAAATACTAATGTAAATCCATGCAATGACGTCAAATAATCTAAATCCATAAAATAAAGTCAAATAATAATGTAAATCCATGTAAAAAAAAAGTCAAATAATAATCTAAATCCATGTAATAAAGTCAAATAATATAAATCCATGTAATGACGTCAAATAAAAATATAAATCAATGTAATGACGTCATATAAAAATATAAATCCATGTAATAAAGTCAAATAAAAATATAAATCCATGTGATAACTTCAAATAATAATATAAATCCCTGTAACAAAGTCAAATAATAATATAAATCCATGTAATAAAGTCAAATAACAATATAAATCCATGTAATAAAGTCAAATAACAATATAAATCCATGTAATAAAGTCAAATAATATAAATCCATGTGATAGTAAATAATCTAAATCCATGTAATAAAGTCAAATAATATAAATCCATGTAATGACGTCAAATAAAAATATAAATCCATGTAATGACGTCAAATAAAAATATAAATCCATGTAATAAAGTCAAATAACAATATAAATCCATGTAATAAAGTCAAATAATATAAATCCATGTGATAGTAAATAATCTAAATCCATGTAATAAAGTCAAATAATATAAATCCATGTAATGACGTCAAATAAAAATATAAATCCATGTAATGACGTCAAATAAAAATATAAATCCATGTAATAAAGTCAAATAATAATATAAATCCATGTGATGACGTCAAATAATAATATAAATCCATGTAATAAAGTCAAATAATAATATAAATCCATGTAATAAAGTCAAATAACAATATAAACCCATGTAATAAAGTCAAATAATAATATAAATCCATGTGATAACGTCAAATAATAATATAAATCCATGTAATAAAGTCAAATAATAATATAAATCCATGTGATAACGTCAAATAATAATATAAATCCATGTAATAAAGCGAAATAATAATATAAATCCATGTAATAAAGTCAAATAACAATATAAATCCATGTAATAAAGTCAAATAATAATATAAATCCATGTAATAAAGTCAAATAATAATATAAATCCATGTAATAAAGTCAAATAATAATGTAAATCCATGTAATTAAGTCAAATAATAATATAAATCCATGTAATAAAGCCAAATAACAATATACATCCATGTAATAAAGCCAAATAATATAAATCCATGTAATAAAGTCAAATAATAATATAAATCCATGTAATGACGTCAAATAATAATATAAATCCATGTAATGACGTCAAATAATCATATAAATCCATGTAATAAAGTCAAATAATATAAATCCATGTAATAAAGTCAAATAATAATATAAATCCATGTAATAAAGTCAAATAAAAATGTAAATCCATGTAATAAAGTCAAATAATAATATAAATCCATGTAATAAAGCCAAATAATAATATAAATCCATGTAATAAAGCCAAATAATAATATAAATCCATGTAATAAAGTCAAATAATAATATACATCCATGTAATAAAGTCAAATAAAAATGTAAATCCATGTAATAAAGTCAAATAATAATAAAAATCCATGTAATAAAGTCAAATAATAATACAAATCCATGTAATAAAGTCAAATAAAAATGTAAATCCATGTAATAAAGTCAAATAATAATATAAATCCATGTAATGACGTCAAATAATAATATAAATCCATGTAATGACGTCAAATAATCATATAAATCCATGTAATAAAGTCAAATAATATAAATCCATGTAATAAAGTCAAATAATAATATAAATCCATGTAATAAAGTCAAATAAAAATGTAAATCCATGTAATAAAGTCAAATAATAATATAAATCCATGTAATAAAGCCAAATAATAATATAAATCCATGTAATAAAGCCAAATAATAATATAAATCCATGTAATAAAGTCAAATAATAATATACATCCATGTAATAAAGTCAAATAAAAATGTAAATCCATGTAATAAAGTCAAATAATAATAAAAATCCATGTAATAAAGTCAAATAATAATACAAATCCATGTAATAAAGTCAAATAAAAATGTAAATCCATGTAATAAAGTCAAATACTAATGTAAATCCATGCAATGACGTCAAATAATCTAAATCCCTAAAATAAAGTCAAATAATAATGTAAATCCATGTAAAAAAAAAAGTCAAATAATAATGTAAATCCATGTAAAAAAAAAAGTCAAATAATCTAAATCCATGTAATAAAGTCAAATAATATAAATCCATGTAATGACGTCAAATAAAAATATAAATCCATGTAAGAATAATATAAATCCATGTAATAAAGTCAAATAATAATCTAAATCCATGTGATAGTAAATAATCTAAATCCATGTCCATCCATCCATTTTCTACCGCTTATTCCCTTTCGGGGTCGCGGGGGGCGCTGGCGCCTATCTCAATGTAATAAAGTCAAATAATATAAATCCATGTAATGACGTCAAATAAAAATATAAATCCATGTAATGACGTCAAATAAAAATATAAATCCATGTAATAAAGTCAAATAATAATATAAATCCATGTGATAACGTCAAATAATAATATAAATCCATGTAATAAAGTCAAATAATAATATAAATCCATGTAATAAAGTCAAATAACAATATAAATCCATGTAATAAAGTCAAATAATAATATAAATCCATGTAATAAAGTCAAACAATAATATAAATCCATGTAAGAATAATATAAATCCATGTAATAAAGTCAAATAATAATATAAATCCATGTGATAGTAAATAATCTAAATCCATGTAATAAAGTCAAATAATATAAATCCATGTAATGACGTCAAATAAAAATATAAATCCATGTAATGACGTCAAATAAAAATATAAATCCATGTAATAAAGTCAAATAATAATATAAATCCATGTGATAACGTCAAATAATAATATAAATCCATGTAATAAAGTCAAATAATAATATAAATCCATGTAATAAAGTCAAATAACAATATAAATCCATGTAATAAAGTCAAATAATAATATAAATCCATGTAATAAAGCCAAATAACAATATAAATCCATGTAATGAAGCCAAATAATATAAATCCAAGTAATTAAGTCAAATAATAATATAAATCCATGTAATGACGTCAAATAATAATATAAATCCATGTAATGACGTCAAATAATAATATAAATCCATGTAATAAAGTCAAATAATATAAATCCATGTAATAAAGTCAAATAATAATATAAATCCATGTAATAAAGTCAAATAAAAATGTAAATCCATGTAATAAAGTCAAATAATAATATAAATCCATGTAATAAAGCCAAATAATAATATAAATCCATGTAATAAAGCCAAATAATAATATAAATCCATGTAATAAAGTCAAATAATAATATAAATCCATGTAATAAAGTCAAATAAAAATGTAAATCCATGTAATAAAGTCAAATAATAATAAAAATCCATGTAATAAAGTCAAATAATAATACAAATCCATGTAATAACACTGTGACTACTCAAATATTAAATCGTTAAAATCAATGGTGACCTGCATTATTCATCTTTGAGGGCTTTAATTGCTAAATAAAGGAACTCTCCTGAAGGAATCAATAAAGTACTATCTATCCATCTAAATACTGCATATTTCAGTTGTAGTATAAAATGCAAATTTGTCTTTGACAGAAAAGGCATAAAACCTTATTTGTTTTACTTTATATCAACCTCAAGTTGATATAGAGATTTACTGTAAGCATTAAATAAAAAATAATAATAATTTCACTTATTTTTAACATTTTAGTTGTTTGAAAATGAAAAATATCAAAATGGCTTAAATTTTTCCGTGTGCAGCCCTCTGTGGAAAAAGTTTGGACACCCCTGATCTACATCTACTATATGATTTGTTTGAGTGACTGGACAAGACAAGACAATCAAAAAAATTATTAAACAGTTTGTATCCATCCATCTATCTTCTTCCGCTTATCTGAGGTCGGGTCGCGGGGGAAGCAGCCTAAGCAGGGAAGCCCAGACTTCCCTCTCCCCCAGCCACTTCGTCTAGCTCTTCCCGAGGCGTTCCCAGGCCAGCCGGGAGACATAGTCTTCCCAACGTGTCCTGGGTCTTCCCCGTGGCCTCCTACCGGTTGGACGAGCCCTAAACACATCCCTCGGGAGGCGTTCGGGTGGCATCCTGACCAGATGCCCGAACCACCTCATCTGGCTCCTCTAGATGTGGAGGAGCAGCGGCTTTACTTTGAGTTCCTCCCGGATGACAGAGCTTCTCACCCTATCTCTAAGGGAGAGCCCCGCCACCCGGCGGAGGAAACTAATTTCGGCCACTTGTACCCGTGATCTTATCCTTTCGGTCATGACCCAAAGCTCATGACCATAGGTGAGGATGGGAACGTAGATCGACCGGTAAATTGAGAGCTTTGCCTTCCGGCTCAGCTCCTTCTTCACCACAACGGATCGATACAACGTCCGCATTACTGAAGACGCCGCACCGATCCGCCTGTCGATCTCACGATCCACTCTTCCCCCACTCGTGAACAAGACTCCTAGGTACTTGAACTCCTCCACTTGGGGCAGGGTCTCCTCCCCAACCTGGAGATGGCACTCCACCCTTTTCCGGGAGAGAACCATGGACTCGGATTTGGAGGTGCTGATTCTCATTCCATCCGCTTCACACTCTGCTGCGAACCGATCGAGTGAGAGCTGAAGATCCCGGCCAGATGAAGCCAACAGGACCACATCGTCTGCAAAAAGCAGAGACCTAATCCCGCGGCCACCAAACCGGAACCCCTCAATGCCTTGACTGCGCCTAGAAATTCTGTCCATAAAAGTTATGAACAGAATCGGTGACAAAGGACAGCCTTGGCGGAGTCCAACCCTCACTGTAAAAGTGTCCGACTTACTGCCGGCAATGCGGACCAAGCTCTGGCACTGATCGTACAGGGATCGGGCTGCCATAATAAGACAGTCCGATACCCCATACTCTCTGAGCACTCCCCACAGGACTTCCCGAGGGACACAGTCGAATGCCTTCTCCAAGTCCACAAAGCACATGTAGACTGGTTGGGCAAACTCCCATGCACCCTCAAGAACCCTGCCGAGAGTATAGAGCTGGTCCACAGTTCCACGACCAGGACGAAAACCACACTGTTCCTCCTGAATCCGAGGTTCGACTATCCGGCGAAGCCTCCTCTCCAGTACACCTGAATAAACCTTACCGGGAAGGCTGAGGAGTGTGATCCCACGATAGTTGGAACACACCCTCCGGTCCCCCTTCTTAAAGAGAGGGACCACCACCCCGGTCTGCCAATCCAGAGGTACCGCCCCCGATGTCCACGCGATGCTGCAGAGTCTTGTCAACCAAGACAGCCCCACAGCATCCAGAGCCTTAAGGAACTTTGGGCGGGTCTCATCCACCCCTGGGCCCTTGCCACCGAGGAGCTTTTTAACTACCTCAGCAACCTCAGCCCCAGAAATAGGAGAGTCCACCACAGATTCTCCAGGCACTGCTTCCTCATAGGAAGACGTGTTGGTGGGATTGAGGAGGTCTTCAAAGTATTCCTTCCACCTATCCACAACATCCGCAGTTGAGGTCAGCAGAACACCATCCGCACCATACACGGTGTTGACAGTGCACTGCTTCCCCTTCCTGAGGCGGCGGATGGTGGTCCAGAATCGCTTCGAAGTCATTTTCCATGGCTTCCCCAAACTCTTCCCATGTCCGAGTTTTTGCCTCCGTGACCGCTGAAGCTGCACACCGCTTGGCCTGTCGGTACCTGTCCACTGCCTCTGGAGTCCTATGAGCCAAAAGAACCCGATAGGACTCCTTCTTCAGCTTGACGGCATCCCTCACCGCTGGTGTCCACCAGCGGGTTCTAGGATTACCGCCACGACAAGCACCAACTACCTTGCGGCCACAGCTCCGATCAGCCGCCTCGACAATAGAGGTGCGGAACATGGTCCACTCGGACTCAATGTCCAGCACCTCCCTCGTGACATGTTCAAATTTCCTCCGGAGGTGGGAATTGAAACTTTCTCTGACAGGAGACTCTGCCAGACGTTCCCAGCAAACCCTCACAATGCGTTTGGGTCTGCCAGGTCTGTCCGGCATCCTCCCCCACCATCGCAGCCAACTCAAAGCCAGGTGGTGATCCGTAGAAAGCTCCGCCCCTCTCTTTACCCGAGTGTCCAAAACATGAGGCCGCAAATCCGATGACACAACTACAAAGTCGATCATGGAACTGCGGCCTAGGGTGTCCTGGTGCCAAGTGCACATATGGACACCCTTATGTTTGAACATGGTGTTTGTTATGGACAAACTGTGACGAGCACAGAAGTCCAATAACAAAACACCACTCGGATTCAGATCCGGGCGACCATTCTTCCCAATCACGCCTCTCCAGGTTTCACTGTCGTTGCCAATATGAGCGTTGAAGTCCCCCAGCAGAACAAGGGAATCACCCGGGGGAGCACTCTCCAGTACTCCCTCGAGTGTACCCAAAAAGGGTGGGTATTCTGAACTGTTGTTTGGTGCGTAAGCGCAAACAACAGTCAGGACCCGTCCCCCCACCCGAAGGCGGAGGGAGGCTACCCTTTCGTCCACTGGGTTGAACTCCAACGTGCAGGCTTTAAGCCGGGGGGCAACCAGAATTGCCACCCCGGCCCGTCGCCTCTCACTGCCGGCCACGCCAGAGTGAAAGAGAGTCCAGCCCCTTTCAAGAGAAGTGGTTCCAGAGCCCTTGCTGTGCGTCGAAGTGAGTCCGACTACATCCAGCCGGAATTTCTCTACTTCGCGCACTAGCTCAGGCTCCTTTCCCCCCAGTGAGGTGACGTTCCACGTCCCAAGAGCGAGCTTATGTAGCCGAGGATCGGACCGCCAAGTGCCCTGCTTTCGGCTGCCGCCCAGCTCACATTGCACCCGACCTCTATGGCCCCTGCTATGGGTGGTGAGCCCATTGGAGGGGTGACCCACGTTGCCTCTTCGGGCTGTGCCCGGCCGGGCCCCATGGGAACAGGCCCGGCCACCAGGCGCTCGCCATCGTGCCCCAACTCCGGGCCTGGCTCCAGAGGGGGCCCCGGTGACCCGCGTCCGGGCGAGGGAAATCTGGGTCCTTTGTTTTTACTTTTCATAGAGGTTTTTATGCAACAGCTAAAATATTTGATATTTAATAAAAAATTCCTACATTGTGGAATTCATTTCTCGTCATCTTGCGATAATAAAACACTTATGTATGCAGTATAGTGTTGTCCTGATACCAATATTTTGGTACCGCTACCAAAGTGTATTTCGATACTTTCCTAAATAGAGGTGACAGCAAAAAATGGCATTATTGTTTTTATTTGAACCAAAAAATCTTGCAAATTAGTCCTTAAATAATATGTTGAACATACTAGACAACTTGTCTTTTAGTAGTAAGTAAACAAACAAAGACTCCTAATTAGTCTGCAGTAACATATTGTGTCATTTATACACCTATTATTTTGTACACATTAAAAAGGACAAACTGTAAAAAATGGATTACTAATCTACTTGTTCATTTACTGTTAATATCTGCTTATTTTCTGTTTGAACATATTCTATCTACACTTCTGGTAAAATGTAATAATCACTTCTTCTTCTCTTCTTTGATACTTGACATTAGTTTTGGACGATACCACACATTTAGGTATGGATGCGATACCAAGTAGTTACAGGATCATACATTGGTCATAATCAAAGTCCTCATGTGTCCAGGGACGTATTTCCTGGCTTTATAAAGATAATATAAATAAATAAAGACTACATACACTCCTGTACTTGGTATCATTACAGTGGATGTCAGGTGTAGATCCACCCATGGTGTTTGTTTACATTGTGACACCGGTGAGCTATTCTATCCTCCTACGGTGTGTAGTGAAGCATGTTTAGCTATTCCCCGTCCTCCAGTGTTAATGCTGCTTGGAAGAAACTCACTTTATTAATGATTTAGATGTGGCTAAAACACTGCGGATGGACGTTAGCTGATAGCTAGCTAGCCATTTCTTAAAGCAGCTCTTCCTGAGGGTGTTTCAGTGTTATAACTTCACCTTTATCTTGACTTTTTACACCAAAATGCCTCCATTCTCCCTTTTCTGTCTTCACACTGTGTCTGCCTGTAAGTACTCTGTGTGTGTGCGCTGCCGAACATGCTCCTCTGCTCGTATAACCAGCAATGTCATGACACCAGCGTGTTACTTTTTTAGAGCTGGTGTAGTACCGTATATGATTGACTAGTAGCGGTATACCAATGAGTCTTCAGGACAACTTACATAAACCAGTGCTTTGTTTTTCTGTGCGTCCTGGAACATGTTGAAGACCACCTCCATGTCGTTCTTCTTCAGGACCAGGTAGTGGGAGTCTGCAAGAGGGGGGGGGGGAGAGGACATGGTCAGCAGACGCGGGTGTTGTCGTGGCAGGAAGTGGCCTACAGCGAGCGCTGATGAGGTGGTGCGCTCGCTCTCTCGTCTCCTTCTTCTCCTCTGGCGAGCGGGGGGGCGGCGCAGCCGGCAGCGGGTTCTGCGGCCACATTTTGTCGCACGCGGCGCTGATGTAGGCGGCCATCTCCACCTCGGTGGGGTTCATCTTGTTCAAGAAGGAGTTGACTTTCCTGCGGAGGGGAGACACACAGGAATAATTAGTTAGAATAATTACGTCTAGGTTATCACTCAACTTTTATGTTTAAAGGCTGTTGCTATAGTTGTTATCAATTGTGCTGAGGTTGTACTTTTCTATGTGTGCAAAGACACAACTTGTGGTCTTTCTTTGCGAAGTTTTCTCTTGTCAGCAGTTTTTTCCAGACCCTGCCTGCTGACAGCCGAAGACGGACATCGAGTACCTCGGGCCGGACAGGACGGAGACGGGGCGAAATCACGGGTGTCTGCACATTTCCATTCTGAATAATCATGTATTGTGTCTACTGGGGGCTGCTGGCAGACTCAGTGATGTTAACTAGGGACCTCCCAAATAAATAGAGGAGCACGGGGGCCTGTACCTTAGAGCATAGGAGGAAACTGTAACTGAGTGTGCAGCCCAATACTTCTTTCCTCATGAGCAAAAATTAAACTCAGTCTCTGCTCGATTCCTTGCTTCTTGTCTCGTTTAATACAAACCCCGTTTCCATATGAGTTGGGAAATTGTGTTAGATGTAAATATAAACGGAATACAATGATTTGCAAATCATTTTCAACCCATATTCAGTTGAATATGCTACAAAGACAACATATTTGATGTTCAAACTGATAAACTTTTTTTTTTTGCATATAATCATTACCTTTAGAATTTGATGCCAGCAACACGTGACAAAGAAGTTGGGAAAGGTGGCAATAAATACTGATAAAGTTGAGGAATGCTCATCAAACATTTATTTGGAACATCCCACAGGCGTGCAGGCTAATTGGGAACAGGTGGGTGCCATGATTGGGTATAAAAGCAGATCTAACATGAATTGATTAACGTGGACCCCGACTTAAACAAGTTGAAAAAATGATTCGGGTGTTACCATTTAGTGGTCAATTGTACGGAATATGTACTGAACTGTGCAATCTATTAATACAAGTATCAATCAATCAATCAATCAATCAATCAATGAATTCCATGAAATGCTAAGTAATTCACAAACAAGGATGGGGCGAGGGTCACCAATTTGCAAGCAAATTTTCGAATAGTTTTAGAACAACATTTCTCAACGAGCTATCGCAAGGAATTTAGGGATTTTACCATCTACGGTCCGTAAAATCATCAAAAGGTTCAGAAAATCTGGAGAAATCACTGCACGTAAGCGATGATATTACAGACTTTTGATCCCTCAGGCGGTACTGCATCAAAATACAGGCATCAGCGTGTAAAGGATATCACCACATGGGCTCAGGAACACTTCATAAAACCACTGTCAGTAACTACAGTTGGTTGCTACATCTGCAAGTGCAAGTTAAAACTCTGCTATGCAAAGCAAAACCCATTTATCAACAACACCCAGGAACGCCGCTGGCTTCTCTGGGCCCGAGCTCATCTAAGATGGACTGATGCAAAGTGGAAAGGTGTTCTGTGGTCTGATGAGTCCACATCTCAAATTATATTTGGAAACTGTGGAAGTGGTGTCCTCCGGAACAAAGAGGAAAATAACCATGCGGATTGTTATAGGCGCAAAGTTCAAAACCCAGCATCTGTGATGGTATGGGGGTGTATTGGTGCCCAAGGCATGGGTAACTTACACATCTGTGAAGGCACCATTAATGCTGAAATGTCCATACAGGTTTTGGAGCAACATATGTTGTCATCCAAGCAACGTTATCATGGACACCCCTGCTTATTTCAGCAAGACAATGCCAAGCCACGTGTTACAACAGCATGGTTTCGTAATAAAAGAGCAGTTACTTTCCTGGCCCGCCTGCAGTCCAGACATGTCTCCCATGGAAAATGTGTGGCGCATTATGAAGCGTAAAATACGACAGCGGAGACCCCGGACTGTTGAACGACTGAAGCTCTACATAAAAAAAGAATCGGAAAGAATTCCAGTTTCAAAGCTTCAACAATTAGTTTCCTCAGTTCCCAAACGTTTATTGAGTGTTGTTAAAAGAAAAGGTGATGTAACACAGTGGTGAACATGCCTTTTCCCAACTACTTTGGCACGTGTTGCTGCCATGAAATTCTAAGTTAATTATTACCTGCAAAAAAAATAAAGTTTGAGTTTCAACATCAAATATCCTATCTTTGTAGTGCATTCAACTGAATATGGGTTGAAAAGGATTTGGAAATCGTTGTATTCCGTTTATATTTACATCTAACACAATTTCCCAAATCATATGGAAACGGGGTTTGTACTTTGGTGTTTGAAAAACCTGCTGTACATTACGTGTGTTTGGGTTCCTTTTTTTCAAGAACTAAAACCAAAAGTCACAATGTCCGATAGAATTCTAAAAAAGTTATGAGAGACCACCTAAAAAACGGAATGGAATTCTACAGTTTTTTACTGAATGGGACACCCAAAACGTACAGGAAAATAAAGAAAGTGGGATTTTCAATATTAACTACGAACAATAAAACACTGAATATTAACAATATTAACTTGATTCCTTGCTTCTGGTCTGGTGTAAGAGATAGTTGGGTGTTTGAACCTGACAGCGTGGGACCACAATGCAAGGCGGGAAGCGGAGAAACACTCACTTCTTCAAGATGGGCATGACCGGTTTCAAAATGGCGTCAAATATGTTGATGAGAATGGAGTTCCCTGCGGAGACGACAGTGTTGGGTTAGTATATCACAGCACACAACAATGCGATCCATCCATCCATTTTCTACCACTTGTCCCTTTTCGGGGTGCTGGAGCCTATCTTAGCTGCAGAAAAAACATTGTTCCAAATAGTCAAACTATACTAGTTTTTCTTTTCACACCTTTGTTGACATTAAAAGTCACTCAAGGTGTTCAAACTCTGGCTTGCGGCTCATATTTTTTTTATTTTTTTTATTTTTTTACAGTTCGCGGCACTATCTATGAATGTCGTCGAAAAGTAAACAAACATCAAAAAGTGGAATGAAAAGAGCACAAAAAGGGTGCAATGCAGACAGAAAAAAAGTTGCAGTGTTGACACGAGAGGGATAGGACGGAGAGACAAAAACAACAACAATAACAACAATAGAGCAACATCAACAAATAGGATATGTACAAAAGATGGTAAAAGTGATAG
Source organism: Nerophis ophidion (assembly GCF_033978795.1). Taxonomy (NCBI): domain Eukaryota; kingdom Metazoa; phylum Chordata; class Actinopteri; order Syngnathiformes; family Syngnathidae; genus Nerophis; species Nerophis ophidion. Next base: position 17,810,188 of record NC_084615.1, read on the forward strand.
CAAAGAAGCAGTTAGCGAAATAAATACAGAAATGACAAAGAGCATTATTACACTACAAATGGATCAATACAAATACCAATAGAAATATCACTATTGATAATGAACAATAACAATAATGTACCTCTATTATCAACAATACAGTTGTTCAAATGCAACAATACTTATATGTAATGATAACTAGACATACAAAAGAAAGCAGATAAACGGAGGGGAAGAAAAGCCACCTATATTAACCTTGTAGATTGTTATAGTAACAATGGGTTAAGCTTTGCCAGTGTGCCATGTGTTACCCAGTTTATCCTAGGGCAACAACGTTAATTTATGTTTGATGAAACGTGATTATATGCAAGAGTGTATGTATGTATATGTACAGTATGTGTATATGTATGTTTGTACAGTGAATGTATATGTACATGTATGTGTATATGTATGTTTGTACAGTGAATGTCTCTGTACATGTATGTGTATATGTATGTTTGTACGATGAATGTATATGTACATGTATGTGTATATGTATGTTTGTACAGTGAATGTATATGTACATGTATGTGTATATGTATGTTTGTACGATGAATGTATATGTACAGTATGGGTATATGTATATTTTTACAGTGAATGTATATGTACAGTATGTGTTTATGTATGTTTGTACAGTGAATGTATAAGTTTATGTATATGTATGTTTGTACAGTGAATGTATATATACATGTATATGTATGTTTGTACAGTGAATGTATATGTTCATGTATGTGTAAATGTATGTTTGTACAGTGAATGTATAAGTTTATGTATATGTATGTTTGTACAGTGAATGTATATGTAAATGTATGTGTATGTTTGTATATGTACATGTATGTGTATATGTGTGTTTGTACAGTGAATGTATATCTACATGTATGTGTACACTGTATGTATGTTTGTACTGTGAATGTATATGTACATGTATATGTATGTTTGTATATGTACATGTATGTGTATATGTGTGTTTGTACAGTGAATGTATATCTACATGTATGTGTATATGTATGTTTGTACAGTGAATGTATATGTACATGTGTACATGTATATTTGTACAGTGAAAGTATCTGTAAATTTATGTGTATATGTATGTTTGTACCGTGAATGTAAATGTACAGTATGTGTATATGTATGTTTGTACAGTGAATGTATATCTACATGTATGTTTGTATATGTACATGTATGTGTATATGTGTTTGTACAGTGAATGTATATCTACATGTATGTGTATATGTATTTTTGTACAGTGAATGTACATCTAAATGTATGTTTGTATATGTACATGTATGTGTATATGTGTTTGTACAGTGAATGTATATCTACATGTATGTGTATATGTATGTTTGTACAGTGAATGTATATCTACATGTATATGTATATGTATTTTTGTACAGTGAATGTATATGTACATGTATGTTTGTACAGTGAATGTATATGTAAATGTATGTTTGTATATGTACATGTATGTGTATATGTATTTGTACAGTGAATGTATATCTACATGTATGTCCATATGTATGTTTGTAGCGTGAAAGTATCTGTAAATGTATGTGTATATGTATGTTTGTACCGTGATTGTATATGTACAGTATGTGTATATGTATGTTTGTACAGTGAATGTATATGTACATGTATGTTTGTACATGTACATGTATGTGTATATGTGTTTGTACAGTGAATGTATATCTACATGTATGTGTATATGTATGTTTGTACAGTGAATGTATATCTACATGTATATGTATATGTACATGTATATGTATGTTTGTACAGTGAATGTATATGTACAGTATGTGTATATGTATGTTTGTACAGTGAAAGTAGCTGTACATGTATGTGTATATGTATGTTTGTAGAGTGAAAGTATCTTTAAATGTATGTGTATATGTATATTTGTACCGTGAATGTATATGTACAGTATGTGTATATGTATGTTTGTACAGTGAAAGTAGCTGTACATGTATGTGTATATGTATGTTTGTAGAGTGAAAGTATCTTTAAATGTATGTGTATATGTATATTTGTACCGTGAATGTATATGTACAGTATGTGTATATGTATGTTTGTACAGTGAATGTATATCTACATGTATGTGTATATGTATGTTTGTATAGTGAAGGTATATGTACATGTATGTGTATATGTATGTTTGTACCGTGAATGTATACAGTATGTACAGTATTTGTATATGTATGTTTGTGCAGTGAATGTATATGTACATGCATGTGTTTTTACAGTGGAGGTATATGTACATGTATGTGTATATGTATGTTTGTACCGTGAATGTATATATACATGTATGTGTTTGTACAGTGGATGTATATGTACATGTATATGTATGTTTGTACAGTGGATGTATACGTACAGTATGTGTATATGTATGTTTGTACCGTGAATGTATATGTACAGAATGTACGTGTTGACTGTAATAATACGGAGATGCCATGCAGGCAATCAATGCTCCAAAAAATAATAAGTTAAAGTACCAATGATTGTCACACACACACTAGGTGTGGCGAAATTTGTCCTCTGCATTTGACCCGTCCCCTTGTTCGCCCCCTGGGAGGTGAGGGGAGCAGTGGGCAGCTGCAGTGGCCACGCCCGGGAATCATTTATGGTGATTTAACCCCCAATTCCAACCCTTGATGCTGAGTGCCAAGCAGGGAGGTAATGGCTCCCATTTTTTTAGTCTTTGGTATGACTTGAATAATAATTTATCAAAACCAATGTTGTGAATTATTATTGACCTAATTAAGCCTTCAATTACATCACATAAATTCCACTCTGAAATATTCTGAGGTGAAAGGTTGCATATTTTGCATGTAAAAAACAGTTTTCTTTGGCAGAAAGGGCATAAAAATAACTAAACCAGAGCTGGGCAAGTGTTTTGACTCGGGGGCCACATTGAGAGAAAAAATGTGTGTGTGTGTGTGTGTGTGTGTGTGTGTGTGTGTGTGTGTGTGTGTGTGTGTGTGTGTGTGTAAATAATCCACTTTCAACAATATTTTTGGGTGAAATATTGCATATTTTGTGTGTTTGCTGTATAAAATAAAGTTTTCTTTGACAGAAAGGTTAGGAAACAAACTAAACAAACAAAAAAAGACTTACCATCGACGGATAGATCTGAATTTGATTGAGAGACTTAAGCGTTGAAGGGAAACAATAAAAAAGGATGATCATCCATCCATCCATTTTTCACCGCTTTTTCCCTTTGGGGTGGCGGGGGGCGCTGGTGCCTATCTCAGCTACAATCGGCCGGAAGGCGGGGTACACCCTGGACAAGTCGCCACCTCATCGCAGATATTTATAATTTATATTTATTTACTTATATTTATTTTTATATTATTATTTTAATTTATATTTACTTACTTATATTTATTTACTTATTTATTTACATTTTTGTCAATTGCCACCTCTTCCCAGCAGACCCTCACAATGTGTTTGGGCCTGCCAGGTCTGTCCGGCATCGTCCCCCACCATCGCAGCCAACTCACCACCAGGTGGTGATCGGTAGAAAGCTCCTCCCCTCTCTTCACCAGAGTGTCCAAAACATGAGGCCGCAAATCTATAACTTGTTTATAGAAGTCTTCCTTATCTTTCTTCCGTTTTAAAAGTCTCTCTGTATCAATGGAGATCTTCCTTTATTACCCCTTGCTTTGATTGAGAGTCCAGTTTAGAAAACTGTTCTATTTTAGATATGTAATCCTCCATGATAAAAGTGCAAGCGAGAAGAAAAAAGTCTTCCTTATCTTTCTTCCGTTTTAAAAGTCTCTTTGTATCGATGGAGATCTTCCTTTATTACCCCCATCTTCGATTGAAAGTCCAGTTTAGAAAACTGTTTTATTTTAGATATGTAAACCTCCATGTTAAAAGTGCAAGCGAGAGGAAAAAATAAACAATCGCTGCTCACTCTTGCTGCTTGTTGTCACTTCTTCTGCAGCCGAGTAGTCGCCAGAAGGATCACCAGCGCCCTCTACCACCAGGAGGCGGGAGTCATTTAATGACTCATATTTGACACACGCAGCTACGGTATATTAATAAAACATAGTTGCTTACTGTGCTTTTTAGCATATTCAATAACTTGGACCTTTAATCCTACTGAATAGCTCTTAATCTTCTTCCCTTTATTGAAATCAGCCTCCTCCATTTTGAAAATGATAACAGGTGAAGTGTCACTTGTGACGTGACGAGTTTGACCCGGCGGAAATTCTAGGCATATGCTAATTATTTTGCGAAACGAGTTTGACGCGGCGTTAATCCTGAGCCGGCGGTAATGCTAAGCATGCTCTAATTATTTTGTGAAACGAGTTTGTAATTCTAGGCAGGCACATAAGAAATTCAAGGAAATACGGTATACATTTTCGGCAGGAGCGACTTATACTCCGAAATAGACGGTATGACACGGTTACGCTGCCGAGCTCTAAACAGCACCGACACTCGACAACAACACATCCTTTGCTGACTATAATTACTACTTTGCACAAGATATTTTTAAACCCAAATAGGTGAAATTAGATCATCTCCCACTAGTGTGCTGCGGCACAGTGGTTGAAAAACACTGATATAGGGATTGAAGCTTTAAATGAAAAAATATAAATTATTATTAGGACAGGTATCTTTCCCGGTCCTCAGGACCAAACTTAAGCGGAGCCCTAAAGGTTAAAAAAATCTAAATATGATATTGGTTTTGAAAATGGAAAATCCACAAATGGCCCCCAGTGCGGCCCCTAGTGGAGAAGGTTTGGACACCCCATGTTTAATTAACCCCTCGGTGCCCCTTTGAAATGAGAAAAATGTTACGTTTTCCACCCTAAAGCCACAAGATGGTCTCTCTCAAACGTGATGGAAGATTTCATCATTTTTTTAACAATTCAATATCCAAGACCTGTTCATGAATATAAATCGAGGCTGTCAAAAATAACGAGCTTGCGTATTTTAAATGACGGCATTTATCATGGCAACATGCAGATTGATCATTCTGACCGCACACGCTCCATCACCTTGACTCATTTCACTCCGAAATAGACCCAGACGGCACTTTGGGATAAACGGTTAGCAGGTTTTGTTTAAATTAATGAGGGAAATTCTTTAAAAAGTTGCAACATTGGAAGAATAAATATGCATTTGTCTTTTTTTTCCAGCAAATTTAAAATGATGCAAGCGAGTAATAAACTTTTAATCCAAATTAAAAGTGTGATTAATTTCACAGCACAATTATGAATTTTGTGTGTGTTTGTATTAGAGATGCGCGGTTTGCGGTCTCATCCGCAAACCGCGGATCATTCGGGTGAGTTCATCCGGAAATATTTGATATACATGGTTCTGGGATCGGTATCCTTTGCCATTCAAAGAGCCATTTAAGACCCGTGTCACAAAGCGAAAAAGACAATAGGAGACGCTAATATTCTCTAGAATGACTACCGGCAGTCACCCAGATAATAAGTATTAGGGCGTGCTATGAAGTCATTGACTTTTCCGCCCTCTACAACATGTACGATCTGCTTGTCAGTCCAGCATCATGTTGTGTGTGGCTTCCGCGGCAACACGCACGCGACTGCAAGGCATACTGGGTGACGCAGAGTACACCAATGGTTGTGATATAAACAATTTTAACACTCTTAGTAATATGCGCCACGCCGTGAAACCACACCAAACAAGATTGACAAACACATTTCGGGAGAACATCCTCACAGTAACACAACATAAACGCAACACAACAAATACCCATAATCCTTTGTATCCATGACACTTCCTGATTATTTTATACAGCAGCAAACCCCGCCACCCCACCACCCCATGCGTCGGTAAGGTGGGCGGAGTTGGGGGTGCGGGGGTGTAAAATATATTCAAGAAGTCTCACAAACACAAAGGATTCTGGGTATTTGTTGTGTTGCGTTTATGTTGTGTTACTGTGAGGATGATCTCCCGAAATGTGTTTGTCAATCTTGTTTGGTGTGGTTTAACAGCGTGGCGCATATTATTAAGAGTGTTAAAATTGTTTATATCACAACCATCAATGTACTCTGTATCACCCAGTATGCCTTTCAATCTTGTACGTGTGATTGCGGACTCATGTTGCCAGACTAATAATCGGTGTGTAAATGTTGTTGAAGGTGTCAAAGGCAATGGCTTCACAGCACGCCCATATCCTTGTCATCAGGATGAACTCCAATTGGATAATCGCGAGAACTTTAGCGGTTCCAATTGTCTTCGTTACTCTGTGAAACGGGTTTAGACAGCTCTGTGAGTGGTAAAGGTGGCCGAGCTCTGATGTATTTCAGCGGGCAGGTGGCGAGCGGGTGGCGGGCGGATGCGTTTCTGATAAAATGTTGGTTCGGGTGGACGGCGGGTGGATGACGACTTTGGTGACGCGGTTGCGGATGATATAATTGCCTATCCGCGCATCTCTAGTTTGTATGCTTTTATGTAGACAGGACTTTTAAATTAGGAACAGTCTGCTGCACCCTGGTGGTTTAAGGGTGTTTATTTATGGGAGAAGCGTTATTAGGATTGGAGTATGTGGGAAATATGAATATAATAAACACTAATGGTCCCTAGGGTCAACAGTGTAGGGGTGAATGCAACCTTTCGCTAAATGCCTTGGAAGTGGATTAAAATAAATTTTTTTGTACAATATATGGAGTGTAAAAATATCCAATAAGCAGACCAAGGTGCATCAAAGGCTTATGTTGAAATGTTACCGTATTTTCCGGACCATAGGACTATATTTTTTATATATACAATATTCGAGGATTTGGTACATTGGGCGCACCGGGTTATAAGGCGCACTGTTGAGTTTTAAAGGGAAAAAAAGGCTTTTAAGTGCACTTTATAGTCCGGAAAATATGGTAATTAAATCTTGTGTCACCAGGCAGACTTCAAAGTGCCCCCACACTCGCTGATAGTCCCTCCCAGGCTGCTGCGACAGTGACATTTTTTTTGTTGCAGACTGTCAGAGACTAAGGAGACACGCCAAATATCGGAACATGAGATGACCTGTCGAGAAGGAAAAGAGCCAGGGTTTGGTCTCTTGTTTTTAGATTTTTGGACATACAGCATCTTAAAAACTATAAATTACGTATTATATAAATTAAACTTTGCCTGTACAGTTACTAAAATGTATTATCAAAAAGTAAACACACTTCAAGTGGAATAAAAGAGCAAAAAGGTGCAATTTAGCGAGGAAAAGTTGCAGTGTCGACTCTAAAAACACTAAAACCATTTTTTCCTTTATAGCGCTCATTGCTCAAAATATAATAATTGTTGTTATTAATGACCTAATTTAGCCTTCAATTACTTCACAAGAATTCCACTTTTAAATATTTTTGGATGAAATATTGCATATTTTGTGTTTGACATATAAAATAAAGTTTTCTTTGACAGAAAGGGCATAAAACATAACAAAAAAACATGAAAAACCCCCACAATTTTGATTTACAGATAGTTCTGAATTTGATGGAGAGACTTAAGCGGTGAAAGGAAAACATTTAAAAAATGTATGACTTTTTATTTTATTTTTTTTAACATTTTATTAATGGGGTCCTTTTTGGATGAGACTTAAAAAAAACGAACACCGTCTTTGCTCAATAAATAATAATGAATTAAAATTAATGTTATGAATTCTCCAATTACTTCACATTAAATAATCCACTTTCAACAATATTTTGGGGGGAAATATTGCATATTTACAAAGTCAGTCCCAGGCTGGCCTGCAATGGCCTCCATCTTGAATACGCTAGATCAACATTTATTCGGGTTTTGTCTCTTCTTCTTTTTTTTTGCTTTTTAGACTTACAGCATCTTTCTTTTCTTCCTCTGATTTCCTCTTTTTGTTGTTTTACACAGTATACAGCAGTTGCCCGATTGGTACCGGGCCGCAGAAGAATTTTTTATTTAAAAAAAAAAAAATGTTTCAATTAAATCGACATAAAAAACACAATATACACTTACAATTAGTGCACCAACCACAAGAAAATCCCTTTTTCATGACAAAAACGTCCCTTTTTCATGACAAAGAAAAAAAAAATAAAAAATAGATAAATAAATAAATAAAAAAAATAAATAAAAAAGGACACCCCCGCCCCACCGTCCCCCCCGGGCCGCAGGACAAATTATTAAGCGTTGACCGGTCCGCGGATACAAAAAGGTTGGGGACCACTGGTGTACAGTATACACTGAGAACAAGTTGTCACTATATATTGTGTCAGCCAATGAGGAGGCTCCTTCGCTCACACCTCCTTTCTGCCAGGAAAACTAATTTTTTTGTTTTTTGGAGGTTTTATTTATCAAAAAACTTCATCATGAGGCACAAACAGCATGCAGACTTACCATTTCCTCAGAAATGATGACTGTTAGGCATACTTGCCAACCTTGAGACCTACGATTTCGGGAGGTGGATGTTAGGGGGTGTGGTCGGGGGTTGGGCGAGGGGCGTGGTTGGGGGCGTGGTTAAGAGGGGAGGAGTATATTTACAGCTTTCCTTCCATCCATTTACCCACCGCTTAATCTCTTTGGGGTCGCTGGTCCCTATCTCAGCTACAATCGGGCGGAAGGCGGCGTACACCCTGGAAAAGTCGCCACCTCATCGCAGTATGTGTAGAAATCTTTATCTATAATTGAATCACCCGATTGTAGCTGAGATAGGCGCCGCCCCCCGCGACCCCGAAAGGGAATAAGCGGTAGGAAATGGATGGATGGATGAATCACTTGTTTATTTTTCAACAAGTTTTTAGTTATTCTTATATCTTTTTTTCCAATTAGTTCAAGAAAGACCACTACAAATGAGCAATATTTTGCACTGTTATACAATTTAATAAATCAGAAACTGATGACATTAGTGCTGTATTTTACTTCTTTGCTACTTGAATTAAAAAAAATGTTCACAAAAGGTTGAGAACCACTGCTCTAAAAGCCGTAGATGTTATTGTCACATATGCATGCACAGTAGATGGCGGTATTGTCCTGTTTAAGAGTGTCACACCATTGCTGTTTACGGCAGACGAACTGCTTTACGGTAGACGAAAACGTGACTGCTGTTGTGTGTTGTTGCTGCACTGGGAGGACGTTAAAGAGACTGCCTAACAATAAACCCACATAAGAAACCAAGAACTCGCCCTCGATCATTCTACAGTTACCGTATAACGTCATTGGGCAGGCACGCTGTTTATATTGTGGGAAAGAAGAAAATTAATACATTAGAAAAATGGTTTGATAAAAACAGACTATCCTTGAATCTCAGTAAAACTAAAATAATGCTATTTGGTAAAAGTAGAAAAGAGCATCAGACACAAATACAAATAGATGGAATAGATATCAAAAGGGTAAAAGAAACAAGATTTTTTGGATTATTAATAGATGATAAAATGAACTGGAAATCTCATATACAAAACATACAACATAAGGTGGCAAAAAATATTTCAATAATGAATAAAGCAAAATACGTCCTGAGCCAAAAATCACTTTATATTCTCTACTGCTCGCTAGTGTTACCATATCTGAGTTATTGTGCAGAAATATGGGGAAACAACTACAAATGTGCGCTACATTCGTTAACTGTGTTACAAAAAAGATCGATTAGAATAATACACAATGTTGGATATAGAGAACATACAAACCCTTTATTTATTGAGTCAAAAATATTAAAGCTCGATGACTTGATAAAATTGCAAACAGCTAAATTGATGTACAAAGTAAATTATAACCTGCTACCAAAGAATGTACAACAATTCTTCTCAACTAAAGAGGAGAAATATAACCTTAGAGGAAAATCTAACTTAAAACATTTGTATGCCCGTACAACACTTAAAACTTTTAGAATATCAGTATGTGGAATTAAATTATGGAATGGATTAAGTAAAGAAGTTAAACATTGTACTGATATGATCCACTTTAAGAGGATGTTTAAATTAATAGTGCTTACGAAGTACAAAGAAGAAGTATTATGAGAAACACTTTCAAACTTATTGAAAATAAGATATTCTTCATCTTAGTATGTTAATAATGACTGAAAGAATTAAGTACATGTTAGAAAACTGCTGTGTTACTCACTCACAGATGTCATTTTGCTATTTTGATATTTTGCTGTAAAGAAGGTCAGTGAATTAAAGTATATATTTGTGGGCGCTCAAGTGGAAAAGGGGTAGGATTAAATAAGCTTTGCTTCTTCCTACTCCTTTTCGGACATGATGTATTGTGTATTGCGAAATGATGAAATTACCTGATGTATAATGTTGTATGTATGTCATGTTTGAAATAAACTAAGAAAAGAAAAGAAAAGAAAGAAAGCGGACGTGAAAAAAGGCTGTCGACACATCACTCGGGTCCGCATGGACCTGGAGGGGGCGTGGCCTCCAGCTACGCCGGAATTTCGGGAGATTTTTGGGAGAAAATTTGTCTGGGGAGGTTTTCGGGAGAGGCGCTGAATTTCGGGAGTCTCTCGGAAAATCCGGGAGGGTTGGCAAGTATGCTGTTAGGATATACTGTATAATGCTACTAGGACTTTTTTTCCCCGTTAAAGAATATAAATTAAGTAACCACACTTTAAAACTTTGCCTGTACATTTAGTAAAAAGTATAATCAAAAAGTAAACGCATGAAAAAGTGGAATAAAAGAGCAAACAGGTGCAATGTAGCGAGGAAAAGTTGCAGTGTGGACTCTAATAACACTAACACCATTTTTTTCCTTTTCAGCGGTCATTGCTCAAAATATAATAATGAATCAAAATCGTTGTTGTGAATTAGTGACCTAATTAGGGCCTTCAATTACTTCACATAAATTCCACTTTGAAATATTTGTGGGTGAAATCTTGCATATTTTGTGTGTTTGCCGTATAAAATAAAGTTTTCTTTGACAGAAAGGGCATCAATCAATCAAAGTTGACTTACCGTATTTTTCGGACAATAAGTCGCCGTCTTCTCCACAGTAAAGCCAGGGGTGAGACTTGGCCAAATAAAAAAAATAAAAAATAATGATAATATATATATATATATATATTTTTTTTTATTTTTAGCTTTGGCCAAGTCTCACCCACGGCCAAACTACAAAAAAAAAAAAAACGCGACTTATAGTCCGAAAAATACGTTATATAGCCTTAAATCACGAGAGTCTCAAAGGGCTGCACAAGCCACGATGACATCGGCTCAGATCCCCCATCAGGGCAAGGAAAAACTTAACCCAATGGGACAATGAGAAACCTCGATTTTGTCTTCCGGGGTTTTATGTACTAAAATAACTCATAAAGGCACAGACAGCACACAGATTTATCATATTTTTTTTAGAAATGATGACTGTTAGGATATACTGTGTGATGCTAGTAGGACTTTTTTTCTTTAGACCAGGGGTGTCCAAAGTGTGGCCCGCAGCTATTTGTTTAGTTGCCCGCCACACATTCTGGAAATGCTATTGCGAAAAATAAAAAATAAAATTAAAAACAACACTAAAAAAAGTAGAATGAGGTGAAATCTAACGGGGAAAAGTTGCAATGTTGACACAAAGCTGCCATGCAGGCTGCTTGTTTTTCTTTAGTTTTTCTTTATTTTGCTCTCATTGCCAATGCTAAAAAAAAAAAAAAGTACTTTTTTTTTTTTAAATAATGAATTATTGACCTATTTAGGGCTCCAATTACTTCAAATATTTCACTTTATGTTTTATGTGGAAAATATTATGTGCAAATACTGTGTGGTTGCCATATAAAAACAGTGTTTTCTTTGACAAAAGAGCATAAAACCAACAAAATAATAGTTCAAACATAAAATCGACAGATATATCTGAAGTTGATCTCGTAACTTAAGTGTTGAAAGTAAAACAAATAACAATAAAAATGTATCACTTTATGAGTAGGGGACGTTTTGAATCCCAAAGATATTTAGTTGGATTTTATTTACTTTTCACTGTGATTACTCAGAAATAATAATACATTTAAATCAATGGTGTCCTGCATTATTGATCTTTTTAGGGCTCCAATTACTTCAGATCAAACATTGATTTCTGAAAGTTTTGGGCAATGCGGGAAATACTGCATATTTCAGTTTTACTATAAAAGACTGAAAAGGCATAAAACCTTTTTTTTTTTTTTTTTTTTTTTTTTTTAAACTTTATATCCACCTGAAGTTGATATAGAGTTATACAGTAAGCATTACATAAAAAATTAAAATAATAATTTGACTTATTTTTTACCATGTTAATGACGGAGACCCTCTATGGTTTCTGGGAGTCCTTAAGGTAAAAAAAAAAAAAAAAGAATCCATATAATTTGTTATGGTTTGAAAATGAAAAATATCAAAACGGCCCCCACATGGTTTAAATTTTCCGTGTGTGGCCCTCAGTGGAAAAAGTTTGGACACCCCTGCTTTAGACTATAAATTAAATACCCCCGCTTTAAAACTGTGCAGCTTCTAAAATGTTTTATGATGGTGACAGTTAAACTGGACAGCACTTAAGACCCATTAAAGGCCTACTGAAATGAGATTTTCTTATTTAAACAGGGATAGCAGGTCCGTTCTATGTGTCATACTTGATCATTTCGCGATATTGCCATATTTTTGCTGAAAGGATTTAGTAGAGAACATCGACAATAAAGTTCGCAACTTTTGTTTGCTAATAAAAAGGCCTTGCCTGTACCGGAAGTAGCAGACGATGTGCGCGTGACGTCACGGGTTGTGGAGCTCCTCACATCTGAACATTGTTTACAATCATGGCCACCAGCAGCGAGAGCGATTCGGACCGAGAAAGTGACGATTTCCCCATTAATTTGAGTGAGGATGAAAGATTGGTGGATGAGGATAGTGAGAGTGAAGGACTACAAAAAAAAAGGCGAGGGCAGTGAGAGCGATTCAGATGTTATTAGACAAATTTTCTGGGATAATTCTGGAAAATCCCTTATCTGCTTATTGTGTTACTAGTGTTTTAGTGAGATTATATGGTCGTACCTGTACAACCTGAAGGTCGGCGCCGCATCTTTCTTCAGCACCAGTCGACGGGTGGTGGCGATGCCCATCTCTGCCCTTCTCAAGGGACCCTATTCGAAATACGATCTTTCGAAATGATCGCTGCATAATACACTGTACTTTGTGTGTGTGGTCCAATCCAACCGTGTTCGCTTGACATCTCTGTTCGATAGTAAAGCTTCACTGTCGTCTTTTGGGAATGCAAACCATGAAACACCGGCTGTGTTTGTGTTGCTAAAGGCGGCCGGAATACACCGCTTCCCACCTACAGCTTTCTTCTTTGACGTCTCCATTATTCATTGAACAAATTGCAAAATATCCAGCAACACAGAAGTCCATAATACTGTGGAATTATGCGATGAAAACAGCCGACTTATAGCTGGGAACGGTGCTGGAACAAAATGTCCTCTACAATGCGTGGCGTCATCATACCGCGACGTTTTAGCATGATACTTCCGCGTGAAATTTAAAATTGCAATTCAGTAAACTAAAAAGGCCGTATTGGCATGTGTTGCAATGTTAATATTTCATCATTGATATATAAACTATCAGACTGTGTGGTCTGGGTTTCAGTCAACGCTGTCATCTTTGAACTATTTTTTACTGTAAGCGGTTGACAGAAAGTCACTTTCTGCATTTTGTTTTTCCCAACAAGCATCAAATCCAGCTCGACTTCTTTCATCGGCCGACGCAATCCCTTCACTTTTGACAGTTGTCGCCGTTTAGCTAGCTTTCAAGAGTCTACTCGCCGTAGGCCAGAAGGAGGCGTCGTCAACAAAGAATTTTCTTCCAGCAGCTAAAAATAACTGAAAGCTCCTTTACAGCTCATTTTACTCCCCATTCTGTGTTGTGTGTGGTTTATGTTGCACCATTGCACAAGAAAAAAATCCTAGTGTGTAAACAGTGGCAATTAAAAAGTATTCTGATTCTGAAGATGTCTAAATGAGGCGTCTGTGATGTCGTGAAGGAACTCACCTGAGATTTCCTTCAGCAGATCAAAGATGGCTTTAGTGGCCTCCAGCTGCTCCCAGGTACCTTGGCTCCTGGCACTCGGGGAGTCGTCCTCCATCCCCGACACCCCCGGCTCCTTCCCTTTGGACTTGGTGCACCCGCCGGACGACCTCGGGATCCCCTTCTCCTTCCTCGCCGGCCTGGCGCTGAGATGCAACCACGACGGGCCCTCGGCGCCTTCTCCGCCTTCCCCCTCGAGTCTGCCGTTTTGCCCGCAGGTCGGCGTGTCGTCGGGGTTCTCGTTTCTGACGGAGGCCAGACACTCCTGGGACCTGGACCGCGTCAGTCCCTTGATGAGCATTTTGAAGTGCGCCAAATGGTTCTCTGAGTCCTCGGAACAGCTTTTGCTGGAGAAGTGGGAGTTTAAAGCCAAGCGGGGCTCCTCCGGAAGAGGCTGGCAGGGAGAGATGACGATGGTGGGAACTGAAAGGCTGCTGACAACACAGCTCGTCTCCGTGGAGACGGGGGAGTTTTCCAAAGGTGGATTTGAACCTTCCGGTGCGCTGATTTCCTTCGATGTTTCCGTGGAGTTCTACCAGGAAAAAAAGTTAAGCATCTGGTGAAAATTCAGTAAAAGGGGAACATTATCACAATTTCAAAGGGGTTAAAAACAATAAAAATCAGTTCCCAGTGGCTTGTTGTATTTTTTGAAGTTTTAAATTTTTTTTTACCTGTCTCAGAATATCCCTAAGAAAAGCTTTAAAGTGCTTGATTTTCGCTATTTGCGATGCGACTATCCATTTCCCTGTGACGTCATACAGTGCTGCCAATGTAAACAAACAATTGCGAATACCACAGCAAGATATAGCGACATTAGCTCGGATTCAGACTCGGATTTCAGCGATTTAAGCGATTCAACAGATTACGCATGTATTGAAACGGATGGTTGGAGTATGAAAGTATTGAAGACGAAACGGAAGCTATTGAGCGAATAGCTATTGACGCTTTTCATAGCCATAGCATGGCCGAATAGCTGCGTTAGCATCGCCGGTAAAATGTGCGGACCAAACAATCGGGACTTTCGCATCTTGTGACACTGGAGCAACTTAAATCCGTCGATTGGTAAGTGTTTGTTTCGCATTAAATGTGGGTGGAAGGAAACGTAATATAGTTGCAAATGCATCTGCAGGTTATCCATACATCTCTGTGCCATGTCTGCTTTAGCACCACCGGTAAATAGCATGTGAGCATCGATTAGCTGGCAGTCAACATCAACATAACTCACCTTTATGATTTCGTTGACTTTATCATTGCAAATGCATCTGCAGGATATCCATAAATCTCTGTGCCATGTGTGCTTTAGCACCGCCGGTAAATAGCATGTTAGCGTCGATTAGCGTAGCATGTTAGCATCGATTAGCTGGCAGTCAACCTCAACAAAACTTACCTTTGTGATTTCGTTGACTTTATTGTTGCAAATGCATCTGCAGGTTATCCATACATCTCTGTGCCATGTCTGCTTTCGCACCGCCGGTAAATAGCAATTTAGCATCGATTAGCGTAGCATGTTAGCATCGATTAGTTGGCAGTCAACATCAACAAAACTCACCTTTGTGATTTCGTTGACTTTATTGTTGCAAATGCATCTGCAGGTTATCCATACATCTCTGTGCCATGTCTGCTTTAGCACCGCCGGTAAATAGCATGTTAGCATCGATTAGCGTAGCATGTTAGCATCAATTAACAGTCACGCCGCGACCAAATATGTCTGATTAGCACATAAGTCAACATCACCCTCCGACAACACACCGACGAGGCATGATGTCTCCAAGGTTCCAAAAAAATTGTCGAAAAAACGGAAAATAACAGAGCTGAGACCCAATGTTTACAATGTGTTGAAAATGAAAATGGCGGCTGTATTACATCGGCGACGTCACGTTCTGACGTCATCACCACATGAGCGATAAACAGGAAGGCGTTTAATTCGCCAAAATTCACCCATTTAGAGTTCGGAAATCGGTAAAAAAAATATATGGTCTTTTTTCTGCACCATCAAGGTATATATTGACGCTTACATAGGTCTGGTGATAATGTTCCCCTTTCCTCCCTCGCTGTTAATTGAATGCAATAAACAATATTTTTAGTACATTTAGCCATTTTTATGCACGAAAATTCTTAATTTAGGCCAAACATTTTGAAAAAAATAGGAGCTAACTGCCGCAGGAACCTACCACATAGGAAAGGATATACACTATTTGATTTCCTATTATGCGGCTCATTTTTATTTGACACTTATGGAAATATCTTGTGTGACATCATGCAGAAAAGTTGCTACAAAAAGTAGCATTACTGGCTAATATGTAGCATCATTTGAAAAGTCACCCGCTAGAGAATGAAGAGTGCTTACTCCGCATTTCAACATCTCCATTCGGTGCCACACCAACAAAATGCCGAGGCAACCATTTCCACATCAACACCATATGAAAAAAAAATTGTGAACAACACAAGGAGATAGCATCCGAAGGAACCTACCACATAGCGATTAGATTTCCTATTATGCAACTCATTTTTATTTGACACCTATTAAAATATCTTGTGTGACATCATGCACAAAAGTGCACTTTGTTTTAAACTATTGTAGTGGCGTACTGTACAAAAAGGTGCACTTTAATTTAGTGTTGTTTTGATACGTCATCTTAGTGACATCATGCACAAAAGTGCACTCATAGGTTGTTTTAAAATGTCTCTGACAATCTTGCACTTTCTGTTTTGGAAATGACATGAATGTTTGTGCCACTGCTTGATAACTGTTTAAAAAAATACACTTTTAGTTGTGGTTTCCTTCTCTGCATGAAAGTTTAAAAGTAGCATATATTAATGCAGTATGAAGAAGAATGTTTGAATGTAGACACATAGAATCATCATACTGCTGTGATTATATGCATCAAGTGTTCATTCAAGGCTAAGGCAAAACATGGAGATATATATGGTGTATCGTCACATGGCCTAAAAATAGAGATATCATTAAAAGGCCATTTTGCCCAGCCCTGTGCGAAACCAACTTTTTTTTACCTTCTGGTACCTGCTGATCTGTATTTGGGATCTGCATAAGTCCTGAAAATGTGCGCAAGTCCGCCACTGTCGTCCGTAGTCTATAAGCTTCTTTGTATTCACTATCTTCTTGTTATGTGACATTCATCCTCCGCTGTTGCCATTTCTAATGAAAAGTAGTGTAAAGTTTCTACTTATATCTGTCAGTAAACTCGCCATGAAAGCACTAAAACATACCTGCGTAGTGAGTTTACATTATTCCCCCAAGGAACATTAGTTATTAGAGTTGCTGGTCGGACAGTTTTTCACGAGACAATTCCGTTGGATGAGGAGATGCTGCTCCGTTATTGAATGAAGTAAAGTCTGAAGGTCATTAAAACAGTTAGCGCCATCATTTGACACTTCTTCCACTCCCGTCCTTGCACGCTACACCACTACAACAAAGATGACGGGGAGAAGACACCGTCGAAAGTGAGGCACGTGAACAAGACCGCCCACAAAAGGGCGCATCTTCTTTTTCTTTATCTCCTTGTTATGTGACATTCCTCCTCCGCTGTTGCCATTTCTAATATAAAGTAGTGTAAAGTTCTTACTTATATCTTTCAGTAAACTCGCCATGAAAGTGCTAAAACATACCGGTGTAGTGAGTTTACATTATTCACCCAAGGAACTTTAGGTATTGGAAAGTTACGGTTGGACGGTTTTTCACGGCATTGTTGTTGCGCTAGTCCAGGGGTCGGGAACCTTTTTGGCCGAGAGAGCCATTAAAGCCAAATATTTTAAAATGTATTTCCGTGAGAGCCATATAAAAATGTTAACACTGAATACAACTAAATGCGTGCATTTTAAGTAAGACCAACATTTTTAGAGTATAATGCGTTTCAGAATAACATCGTTATTCTGAAACCAACCATCCATCCATCCATCCATTTCGTACCGCTTGTCCCGTTTAATAATAAGTAACATGCTTCTTACCATTAATGTGACTTCTCCAACAGGTGGGGTAGAAAACGGATGGATGGATTAAAATGCATGAGAATGTTTTATTTTTAACTCTGTGATTACCAGCACAATTATTCATTACTTATCATGTTAAGCAATGTCAGCTAAGATTTATCTGAGAGTCAGGTGCAGTCATCAAAAGAGCCACATCTGACTCTACAGCCATTGGTTCCCTACCCCTGTGCTAGTCCCTTATTGATTGAAGTCTGAATGTCATTAAAACAGTTAGCGCCATCTTTTGACACTTCTTCCACTCCCGTCCTTGCAAGCTACAACAAAGATGACGGGGAGAAGACGCCGTCATAAGTGAAACGTGAAAAACACCGCCTACAAAACGGCGCATCTTCTTTTTCTTTATCTCCTTGTTATGTGACATTCATCCTCCGCTGTTGCCTTTTCTAATATAAAGTAGTGTAAAGTTCTTACTTATATCTGTCAGTAAACTCGCCATGAAAGCACTAAAACCTACCGGTGTAGTGAGTTTACATTATTCACCCAAGGAACTTTAGTTATTAGAGAGTCACGGTTGGACGGTTTTTCACGGCATTTTTGTTGTGCTAGTCCGTTATTGATTGAAGTCTGAATGTCATTAAAACAGTTAGCGCCATCTTTTGACACTTCTTCCACTCCCTTCCTTGCACGCTACACCACTACAACAAAGATGACGGGGAGAAGACGCCGTCGAAAGTGAGACACATGAACAAGACTGCCCACAAAATGGCGCATCCTGAAGCCACTTGAAGATGATGTGTAAAACATCATCTATGCAACATTTTGCACAAAAAAACACCATTACATGTTATGTAGACCACAAGGAAGTCCTTTATGACCCATTTATTGCGCCTTATAATCCGGTGCAGCTTTTGTATAAAAAAAGACCTTAATAAACCCGCTCACCGGCAGTGCGCCCCCATGTTTCGAATGCAGCACTCTAGTTCATACTTGCCAACCTTGAGACCTCCGATTTCGGGAGGTGCGGGGTGGGCGTGGTTAAGAGGGGAGGAGTATATTTACAGCAACAATTCACCAAGTCAAATATTTTATATATATATATATATATATATATATATATATAAGAAATACTTGAATTTCAGTGTTCATTTATTTAAACACACATATACACACACATTACACTCAATTACTCATTGTTGAGTTAAGGGTTGAATTGTCCATCCTTGTTCTGTCACTATTTTTCTAACCATATGCGTGTACAGTAGATGGCAGTATTGTCCTGTTTAAGAGTGTACCTACATTGCTATTTACGGCAGAAGAACTGCTTTACGGTAGACCAAAACTTGACTGCTGTTATTGTGTGTTGTTTTCGCGCTGGGAGGACGTTAATGAAACTGCCCAACAATAAACCCACATAAGAAACCAAGAACTCGCCCTCAATCATTCTACAGTTATAACGTCATTGGGCAGGCACGCTGTTTATATTGTGGGAAAGCGGACGTGAAAACAGGCTGTCCTCACTCAGGTTCGCATTGGAGCTGGAGGGGGCGTGGCCTCCAGCTCCGCCTGAATTTCGGGAAAAAATTTGTCCCAGGAAGTTTTCGGGGGAGGCGCTGAATTTCGGGAGTGTCCCAGAAAATCCAGGAGGGTTGGCAAGTATGCTCCAGCTGCCTCGGTCATCATAAATCAGCCACAGTTCACCTTTGAAGCAAAGAAATGGCTTCACCAGAAGAAAGGTTGACTTTTGGGAAGGCACACCTAAATGCAAATGAAAATGAGAGGGAATCTTGAGCAGACTCTCCCATGGACTTGTCAAAAGCTCCATTTCGGTCCGTAAACAGGAGTTTGACAACAGAAGGAGTTCCAGCGTGCAGCAGAAAGACAACAACAACAACAACAACAAGCCAGCAGTGTGTAGCGGCCCTCAGGCACACATTTCGTCTCCAGCTACACGACACTGAGGAAGCAGAACCTGGCTGATTCGCTTCGGAGAAGCCATAAAAAAATTGCAGTCGAGGACTGAGATGTTGCCAATAAATAAACATAAAAAGGTTAGTTTGCCCACGCTACACTCCTAAAGCAACTTAGGGGCCAGGCTATACCTTGCACTGTCAAACTACTATTTATACACTTACCCAGTTCCACCTGCCAGAAAATAATACAACAATGACGGAATAAAAGTTACAGAAAAACTACTTCTGGTTTGGGTTTATTTCCAACGTGCATACAAATACAACATTATACATCTCCAGTATCCCTATTCCTGTTTTTTTAACTACTGTGCCGTGGGGGATTATCTAATTTGGGTAAAAAATATTTTTTGCAAAGCAGTAATTATAGTCTGCAAATGATGTGTTGTTGTTGAGTGTCGGTGCTGTCTAGAGCTGGACAGAGTAACCGTGTAATACTCTTCCATACCAGCAGGTGGCAGCCGGTAGCTGATATGGAAGCAGAGGGAGGCAGCGTGCAAGTAAAAATGTGTCTAATGCTTAAACCAAAAATAAACAAAAGGTGAGTGTCCCGAACAAAAAGGCATTGAAGCTTAGGGAAGGCTATGCAGAACGAAACTAAAACTGAACTGGCTACAAACTAAACAAAAACAGACTGCTGGACGACAGCAAAGACTTACTGTGGCGCAAAGACGGCGTCCACAAAGTTCAAAAGTACCATCCGAAATGTATTATACTAAATTTATATTAGAGTATATGTGTATATGTATATATATATATATATATATATATATATATATATATATATATATGTCTGTAATATATCCCAAATATATTACACTATATATATATATACATACATACATATATATATACATACATACGTGTGTGTGTGTATATATATATATATATATATATATATATATATATATATACATATATATATACATACACTCATATGTATAGTGTAATATATTTGGGATGGTTGAAATCTTTTTATGCCTGTTAAGTAGAGGAGACGTCGGCGTGGATCTACAAACCCTGTTTCCATATGAGTTGGGAAATTGTGTTAGATGTAAATATAAACGGAATACAATGATTTGCAAATCCTTTTCAACCCATATTCAGTTGAACGCACTACAAAGACAAGATATTTGATGTTTTTGTTTTTTTGCAAATAATAATTAACTTAGAATTTCATGGCTGCAACACGTGCCAAAGTAGTTGGGAAAGGGCATATTCACCACTGTGTTACATTACCTTTTCTTTTACCAAACCCTCAGTAAACGTTTGGGAACTGAGGAAACTAATTGTTGAAGCTTTGAAAGTGGAATTCTTTCCCATTCTTTTTTTATGTAGAGCTTCAGTCGTTCAACAGTCCGGGGTCTCCGATGTCGTATTTTACGCTTCATAATGCGCCACACATTTTCCATGGGAGACAGGTCTGGACTGCAGGCGGGCCAGGAAAGTACCCGCACTCTTTTTTTACGAAGCCACGCTGTTGTAACACTTGTCTTGCTAAAATAAGCAGGGGCGTCCATGATAATGTTGCTTGGATGACAACATATGTTGTTCCAAAACCTGTATGTACTTTTCAGCATTAATGGTGCCTTCACGGATGTGTAAGTTACCCATGCCTTGGGCACTAATACACCCCCATACCATCACACATGCTGGCTTTTGAACTTTGCGCCTATAACAATCCGAATGGTTATTTTCCTCTTTGTTCTGGAGGAAACCACGTCTTCTGTTTCCAAATATAATTTGAAATGTGGACTCGTCAGACCACAGAACACCTTTCCACTTTGCGTCAGTCCATCTTAGGTGAGCTCGGGCCCAGCCATTCCGGTGGCGTTTCAGGATATTGTTGATAAACGTTGGGGACGGCGTGGCGCAGTGGAAGAGTGGCCATGCGCAACCCGAGGGCCCCTGGTTCAATCCCCACCTAGTACCAACCTCGTCACGTCCGTTGTGTCCTGAGCAAGACACTTCACCCTTGCTCCTGATGGGTGCTGGTTAGCGGCTTGCATGGCAGCTCCCTCCATCAGTGTGTGAATGTGTGTGTGAATGGGTAAATGTGGAAGTAGTGTCAAAGCGCTTTGAGTACCTTCAAGGTAGAAAAGCGCTATACAAGTACAACCCATTTATAAATGGCTTTGGCTTTGCATAGTAGAGTTTTAACTTGCACTTACAGATGTAGCGACCAACTGTAGTTACTGACAGTGGTTTTATGAAGTGTTCCTGAGCCCATTTGGTGATATCCTTTACACACTGATGTCGGTTTTTGATACAGTACCGCCTGAGGGATCAAAGGTCCGTAATATCGCTTATGTGCAGTGATTTCTCCAGATTCTCTGAACCGTTTGATGATTTTACAGACCGTAGATGGTAAAATCCCTAAATTCCTTGCAATAGCTCGTTGAGAAATTTTGTTCTAAAACTGTTCGACAATTTGCTTACAAAGTGGTGATCCTCACCCCATCCTTGTTTGTGAATGACTTAGCATTTCATGGAAGCTGCTTTTATACCCAATCACGGCACCCACCTGTTCCCAATTAGCCTGCACACCTGTGGGATGTTCCATATAAGTGTTGGATGAGCAGTCCTCAAATTTATCAGTATTTATTGCCACCTTTCCCAACTTCTTTGTCACGTGTTGCAGGCATCAAATTCTAAAGTTAATGATTATTTACAACAACAAAAAAACGTTTATCAGTTTGAACATCAAATATGTTGCCTTTGTAGCACATTCAACTGAATATGGGTTGAAAATGATTTGCAAATCATTGTATTCCGTTTATATTTACATATAACACAATTTCCCAACTCATATGGAAACGGGGTTTGTACATGTCATCAGTGTTTGAACCTGACATAGCCGCAGATATATATCGGTACGAAAGGTTTTCTGAGTGTTTATTTACATACCTTAATTGTTTCCAAACAGTGTCTGCAACATGGCAGTAAAGTGAAAAAGAACGGCGAAAAGTTGCGTGGAGACAGCCCCACTGTAGACCTCCACACCCTGTTTACAAGTGAGTTGTGCTGGTAATATCACTGCCATTATGCAGTCATTCCTCTCTGTGTAATTGTCCACAACAACGATAATAATAAAAGCCAAAAGAGTCGCGTAGTAAAAATATACACGACTCGTAAAAAGTTAAGACCACCCTGAATCAAAACCGCTACAGCAGCATCCTGCAGCCTCGTATTAGTGCTACCATGCGCCTTGTTCACCATGCAGCCCCATACTAGTGCTACCATGCACCTTGTTCACCACGCAGCCCCATACTAGTGCTACCATGCACCTTGTTCACCATGCAGCCCCATACTAGTGCTACCATGCACCTTGTTCACCATGCAGCCCCATACTAGTGCTACCATGCGCCTTGTTCACCATGCAGCCCCATACTAGTGCTACCATGCGCCTTGTTCACCATGCAGCCCCATACTAGTGCTACCATGTGCCTTGTTCACCATGCAGCCCCATACTAGTGCTACCATGCGCCTTGTTCACCATGCAGCCCCATACTTGTGCTACCATGTGCCTTGTTCACCATGCAGCCCCATACTAGTGCTACCATGCACCTTGTTCACCATGCATGATGAATAGCAAGATGGCGACGCCCGGACGGGCTGCGACACTGCGGAGCTCTTGCTAAAGATGGAACATTTGGCGGAAATGCCGGACAGTTCTGCAGACTTCATGGCTGGCTCGCATCGTGGTCACTCCGTGATCACATACGACCGCCAGACACTTCTGGATGTGGACATATCGGGCCGTTTTGGACTGATAGACGCGTGCTTGTTCGACGTGCTAACTAGCATGGGAATACTTCGGCGGCTACATCCAGCGGCCTGTGAAGCAGGGGAGTCTAGTAGCAGCGGGGGCCGTCTACGGAGCAGACGCCAGCGGTGTGATTGGAAACGCGGATGCCGAGCGGGGCTTAAAACAAAGCAGAAGGCTAATCCCCACAGAACACCACTTCCCTCCATCATGCAGCTGCATTTAAATAGAGGATGCGAGACTACTGGTCTGGGTAAGGAGTCAGTTAAATTAGAACAAGTTTTTTCTGCTTTGAGTGTTTCAGAGTTGGACATGTGTTTTACCGAGGTGGCAAACTATGATGCGTGCAGTTTATCAAAGCAACAAACAAACAATCGGAAAATCCCCGTTACTGAGGTGGCTAACCATGATGCGTGCAGTTTATCAAAGCAACAATCAAACAATCGGAAAATTCCCGTCGTATCAATTCCTAGATATGGTCGTAACTATACTGAATGCACTGGGCATAATAAACACAACATTATTAATATTGCTACTACGGATAATTTGATCAAAAACTCCCTAAAACAGCCGACTACCTATAATATAGTTTTTTTAAACATAAGATCATTGTCTCCCAAAACGTTGTTAGTTAATGATATTATCAGAGACAACAATCTTAACGTCATCGGTCTCAGTGAAACCTGGCTTAAACCAAACGACTTTTTTGCGCTAAATGAGGCATGTCCTCCTAACTTTACACATGCGCATATTGCCCGTCCGCTTAAAAGGGGTGGGGGGGTCGCACTAATATACAACGAAAACTTTAACCTTAGTCCTAACATAAATAATAAATATAAATCGTTTGAGATGCTTACTATGAAGTCTGTCACACCGCTGCCTCTACACCTGGCTGTTATCTACCGCCCCCCAGGGCCCTATTCGGACTTTATCAATGAATTCTCAGAGTTCGTTGCTGATCTAGTGACACACGCCGATAATATAATCATAATGGGGGACTTTAATATCCATATGAATACCCCATCAGACCCACCGTGCGTAGCGCTCCAGACTATAATTGATAGATGTGGTCTCACTCAAATAATAAATAAACCCACGCATCGCAACGGTAATACGATAGACCTAGTGCTTGTCAGGGGTATCACCGTTTCCAAAGTTACGATACTCCCGTACACTAAAGTATTGTCCGATCATTACCTTATAAAATTCGAGGTTCAGACGCATGTTCGTCAAACTAATAATAATAATAACTGCTATAGCAGCCGCAACATTAATACGGCCACAACGACAACTCTTGCTGACCTACTGCCCTTGGTAATGGCACCATTCCCAAAGTATGTGGGCTCTATTGATAACCTCACTAACAACTTTAACGACGCCCTGCGCGAAACCATTGATAACATAGCACCGCTAAAGTTAAAAAAGGCTCCAAAAAAGCGCACCCCGTGGTTTACAGAAGAAACTAGAGCTCAGAAATTATTATGCAGAAAGCTGGAACGCAAATGGCGCACGACTAAACTTGGTGCACCATCAAGCATGGAGTGATGGTTTAATAACTTATAAACGCATGCTTACCTTAGCTAAAGCTAAATATTACTCAAATCTCATCCACCGTAATAAAAACGATCCTAAATTTTTGTTTAGTACGGTAGCATCGCTAACCCAACAAGGGACTCCTTCCAGTAGCTCCACCCACTCAGCTGATGACTTTATGCAATTCTTTAGTAAGAAAATTGAAGTCATTAGAAAGGAGATTAAAGACAATGCGTCCCAGCTACAACGGGGTTATAGTAACACTGACACGACTGTATATACGGCGGATACTGCCCTCCAAAATAGTTTCTCTCGTTTTGAGGAAATAACATTAGAGGAATTGTTACGTGTAAATGGAATAAAACAAACAACATGTTTACTTGACCCTCTTCCTGGGAAACTGATCAAGGAGCTCTTTGTATTATTAGGTCCATCAGTGCTAAATATTATAAACTTATCACTTTCCTCGGGCACTGTTCCCCAAGCATTCAAAAAAGCGGTTATTCATCCTCTTCTTAAAAGACCTAACCTCGATCCTGACCTCATGACCTCCCTTTATTTCAAAAATCCTCGAAAAAATTGTTGCGGAGCAGTTAATTGAACACTTAGCGTCTAACAATCTATGTGAAACCTTTCAATCCGGTTTCAGGGCAAATCACTCCACGGAGACAGCCCTCGCAAAAATGACTAATGATCTATTGCTAACGATGGATTTTGATGTGTCATCTATGTTGCTGCTCCTCGATCTTATCGCTGCTTTCGATACTGTCGATCATAATATTTTATTAGAACGTATCAAAACACGAATTGGTATGTCCGACTTAGCCCTGTCTTGGTTTAACTCTTATCTTACTGATAGGATGCAGTGTGTCTCCCATAACAATGTGACCTCGGACTACGTTAAGGTAACGTGTGGAGTTCCCCAGGGTTCGGTCCTTGGCCCTGCACTCTTCAGCATCTACATGCTGCCGCTAGGTGACATCATACGCAAATACGGTGTTAGCTTTCACTGTTATGCTGATGACACCCAACTCTACATGCCCCTAAAGCTGACCAACATGCCGGATTGTAGTCAGCTGGAGGCGTGTCTTAATGAAATTAAACAATGGATGTCCGCTAACTTTTTGCAACTCAACGCCAAAAAAACGGAAATGCTGATTATCGGTCCTGCTAGACACCGAACTCTATTTAATAATATAACTCTAACATTTGACAACCAAACAATTAAACAAGGCGACACGGTAAAGAATCTGGGTATTATCTTCGACCCAACTCTCTCCTTTGAGGCACACATTAAAAGCGTTACTAAAACGGCCTTCTTTCATCTCCGTAATATCGCTAAAATTCGCTCCATTTTGTCCACTAAAGACGCTGAGATCATTAGCCATGCGTTTGTTACGTCTCGTCTCGATTACTGTAACGTATTATTTTCGGGTCTCCCCATGTCTAGCATTAAAAGATTACAGTTGGTACAAAATGCGGCTGCTAGACTTTTGACAAGAACAAGAAAGTTTGATCACATTACGCCTGTACTGGCTCACCTGCACTGGCTTCCTGTGCACTTAAGATGTGACTTTAAGGTTTTACTACTTACGTATAAAATACTACACGGTCTAGCTCCATCCTATCTTGCCGATTGTATTGTACCATATGTCCCGGCAAGAAATCTGCGTTTAAAGGACTCCGGCTTATTAGTGATTCCCAAAGCCCAAAAAAAGTCTGCGGGCTGTAGAGCTTTTTCATTTCGGGCTCCAGTACTCTGGAATGCCCTCCCGGTAACAGTTCGAGATGCCACCTCAGTAGAAGCATTTAGGTCTCAACTTAAAACTCATTTGTATACTCTAGCCTTTAAATAGACTCCCTTTTTAGACCAGTTGATCTGCCGTTTCTTTTCTTTTTCTTCTATGTCCCACTCTCCTTTGTGGAGGGGGTCCGGTCCGATCCGGTGGCCATGTACTGCTCGCCTGTGTATCGGCTGGGGACATCTCTGCGCTGCTGATCCGCCTCTGCTTGGGATGGTTTCCTGCTGGCTCCGCTGTGAACAGGACTCTCGCTGCTGTGTTGGATCCGCTTTGGACTGGACTCTCGCGACTGTGTTGGATCCATTATGGATTGAACTTTCACAGTATCATGTTAGACCCGCTCGACATCCATTGCTTTCCTCCTCTCCAAGGTTCTCATAGTCATCATTGTCACCGACGTCCCACTGGGTGTGAGTTTTCCTTGCCCTTAAGTGGGCCTACCGAGGATGTCGCAGTGGTTTGTGCAGCCCTTTGAGACACTAGTGATTTAGGGCTATATAAGTAAACATTGATTGATTGATTGATTGATACTAGTGCTACCATGCACCTTGTTCACCATGCAGCCCCATACTAGTGCCAGAGGTGGGTAGTAACGCGCTACATTTACTCCGTTACATCTACTTGAGTAACTTTTGGGATGAATTGTACTTCTAAGAGTAGTTTTAATGCAACATAGTTTTACTTTTGAGTATATTTATAGAGAAGAAATGCTACTTTAACTCTGCTCCATTTATCTACATTCAGCTAGCTACTCGCTACTGATTTTTATCGATCTGTTAATGCACGCTTTGTTTGTTTTGGTTTGTCAGACAGACCTTTAAAGTAGGATCTATCACATGCCTGCCTTTCACCAATCAAATGCAGTCAGTGGTGACGTTTGACTCCGTTTCACCAATCAAATGCAGTCAGTGGTGACGTTTGACTCCGTTTCACCAATCAAATGCAGTCAGTGGTGACGTTTGACTCCGTTTCACCAATAAAATGCAGTCAGTGGTGACGTTTGAAAATAATAGTCAAAGTACAAAAACAGTACAAAACAGTATACAAGCCGTACAAAACAGCGCCAGGGGGTTGTAAATTCAAAGTAACTAAAATAGAATGCAAAAAATATATATATAATATAAACAAAGTGCAAAGCCATAGGCTCACTCAATCTCAGTAAATAACTTAAATTTGGAACATAGCATCGTTTTCACAGCTATTTGGTTGTTAGAGGTATAGTGTTTTAATTTAGAGTTCCAAATCTTTTTTAAAGTGTCATGCCCGGCTCTGCCGGTTAGTGTTTGGGGCACTTTGGTCCTCCGACCCGCAGGTGGAGCTGGTCTGTGAAGACGTGCAACATCTCAGAGGGCTGCTGATTGGGCGGCCTATAAAAGGTCTCCCATCAGCATGCTCTCTCGCTCATGCTCTCTCTCTTTCTCTCTCTCGTCCCACAGGCACATTCGTTTGGTGACCGTATGGTCACGGCAACGACGGCCGGGATTAGCACCACATTAACACCCTTTTGGGACAACACTCATTTACTGATACATTCCTTGGTTAATTCACATTACTGATCACTGATACATGTTGTAAAATAAAAGATCTGTTGGCTAAAATGTACAAATCGGTGTGGTCTCCCTTAATGTTACAGCCACTAACAAGCCAGTGGTTGTGACATATGGGGGCTTGTCCGATCTTTGGTAGTAACTTTAGGCTATGGTAATTCCTTCTACTGGCTATGGCAGCGTAGGAAGGTGCGTAGAGCTCTTTGTATTGAGTATTCCTTCTACTGGCTTTTGGAGCGTAGGAAGGTGAGTAGAGCTGAGTTACTAATTGTGAACTGCTAATAGTCAGTTGGGGCCTGTTATCAGTTAGTTAATTGGGGGATCTACTGATTTGTACTTTTGAGGCTTTGTTTGACCGTGCAAGTGTAGGTAGACACTGAATTGTTTGTTCCAGCCATCTTGGTTTATTTTCATTGCAGTTTGTAGCATTGCATTCAGCCTCTTAGGAGCTGTCGCCTTTATCCCCATCTAGTACGGGTTCTAGGTTCCTGCTGTCACAGAGCCTGGGCGAGGGCACCGCCTTGGAGAAACGGCTGAATCGGCTTTGTCGGGATGGTACGTCTCCACAGGTATTGGTGAGTAAATGATCCTCGTCCTCGGGCTCTGTGTGAAAATAGATTAGTCTAGTGGGTGGAAAATGTTTAGGGGGATGCTCCGAGGTTAGTTTGCTGTGTTAACATAACTGTAATGTTTTAGAGACCTGGTTAGATTGGTTGGAGAGAGAGAGCCTAGCGTAATTAGAGCTAGTTTTTGGTTGGGTTGTTTTTTCAGTGGTTTCATTGTTGGTTTGGTACAGTAGCCAGATTGGTACTGACGGCCTGGGTTGAGCAGGATGGAGGCTTTTGTGGAAGCACCATCTGAGAAATTGTTGTTTGCCCTTAATAAGGAACAGTTGTTGCAATTGGCAGAAAAGTATGGCATGGAATTGTCATCAGCCATTAGAACTGGTAAGAAGGGACTCTTGCGTGACTCCATTCACGAGTTTTTGTGTGAGCAGAGCATTTTGCCTTCAGGAAAAGGTGGTGACGCTCATGTGAAGGGTATGTCAGAGCCTATGCAGTCAGAGAGGGTAGGCATACTGACTTTTGAGCAACAAAGAGAGATGAAGGCACTTGAATTTGAGTGGGCGCAACAGGCTAAGGAGAAAGAACGTCTTTTTGAACTGGAAAAAATCAAATTAGAACGAGAATTGCAACAGAAAGCAGATATGGAGAGACTCAAATTTGAAAAAGAAATGGATTTGAAAAAAGGTGAAATGGACCTTACAGTACAGCTTGAGAAAATTAAAATTGAACAGGATCGTTTGAAACTAATGTCAGAAGGTAAGATTAGTGGAAATCTGTCCGGGTCAAGTATGGATAGCATGGTAAAGTATGTTCCAAAGTTTGACGAACGTGACCCAGACGTGTTTTTCTCACTGTTTGAACAGATGGCCTCTGACAAAAAGTGGAGTGAAGAGGATAGAACGGTGCTTTTGCAAACTGTACTAGTAGGACGCGCACGGGAGGCATACTTGGCATTAACACCTGTTGATAGGCACAAGTATGCTGAGGTGAAAAAAGCGGTTTTGAAATGTTATGAACTGAATCCAGAAGCTTACAGACAACGTTTCAGAAACTGGCGTAAACGTGCTAATCAGACCCATGCTGAAGTGGCAAGAGAGTTGAGTACTTATTTTAACCGGTGGCTCACTTCAGAGTCTGTCTCAACTTACGAAAATTTGCGTGATTTGTTGATTTTGGAGCAGTTTAAGAACATTGTACCAGATCGAATTGCAACCTACATTAATGAGCAAAAGGCAAAGTCAGTGGAGGAGGCAGCCTCGCTTGCTGATACCTTTGTGTTGACTCATAAACGTAAGCCTTACAGCAGTCCTCCACGGTATAATAGCCACCAACGTTATGATCCTGCTCGTTCTCCTCCACAACGTTCTCCTCCTCGTTATGGTTGTAGTTCAAATCGATCCAATTATGGCAATTCCAGTAATGTTCCTAAATTTGATAATGGAAGTAGCAAATCTCGCCCAAGCCCGACGAATAAATGTCATTACTGTTTGCAGGAGGGACATTGGAAAAAGGACTGCCCGCTGTTGAAAGGCCGTAAATCTAATGCCAAGGTAGCTGGGTGTGTTTCTGTTGTGCATCCAGTTGATTTTGGCGTCTCTGATCTAACACCGTTACCTCGTTTGGAAGTTCATTGTGAGCAAGTGATTGAAGATGGTGCATCTGTGTCAGACGAGCAGACGAAATCAGTAGAGTCAGCTGCGTCTGATTTCGCTCCATTCATTAGTGATGGCTGGGTGTCATTGGTTGGAGAGACACAAAAAAGTTCCAGTTAAAATCTTAAGAGACACTGGGGCATCTGAGAGTTTCATTTCTGGAGCAGTTTTGCCATTTTCCACAGCATCTGACACTGGGAAATGTGTTTTGATTAGAGGAATAGGCATGCAGTCATTTTCTGTACCGTTGCACAAAATTCACTTGTGTTCAGGATTTGTGAATGGGGAGGTGACTATTGCTGTGAGACCGTCTCTGCCTATGCAGGATATCCATGTAATTCTGGGGAACAATTTGGGTGGGTGTTTAGTTTCTTCACCTCCAGTTGTTACACCTGTACCGCTATCTGTAGAGGAGCCAGACGCGTGTTGTCAAGAATTCCCAGAAGTGTTTACTGCTTGTGCTGTGACTAGGGCAATGTCTCGCACACAGGCGCAATCGTCGGATGTGTCCAAATCTGTGCCTTTTTTTGTTCCTGAGCTGCCCGAACCTCTGTCATGTCAAGATTTAATTGAGGCACAAAAGAATGATCAGAGCTTTGAGAAATATTTTGCCTTAGCTTCTACTGATCCAACGATGGGTTACTTCATTCAGAATGGCGTTTTGCTGCATACGTGGTTGCCAGGTGTTGATCCTGAAGTGGCAGGTCAGGTGATTCAAGTGATGGTACCTGACAAATACCGTGATTTGATTTTGAGAACAGCCCATGGAGCAGAGTCTGGGCATTTTGGAGTTAAGAAAACCTACCGACGTCTTTTGGAACATTTTTACTGGCCACGGATGAAACGCCATGTATCTAGATTTGTCAAAGCATGTCATGTTTGCCAGGTTGCGAAACAGAGTACTCCCATTAAACCTGCACAACTTCAACCTATTCCGTCTGTTGGCACACCATTTGAGCATCTCATTATTGATTGTGTAGGTCCACTACCCCCTTCGAAATCTGGTTGTGTGTACCTCTTTACCATCATGTGCCAGGCCACTCGGTATCCAGCAGCGTATGCCTTGAGAACAATTACCACAAGGTCAATATTGAAATGTTTGTCTAAATTCATTTCTGTCTTTGGCATTCCGAAGGTAATTCAGAGCGACAGAGGGTCTAACTTTACCTCCAGAACATTTGCTGCAGCGTTGAAGTCGATGCAGGTAAAGCACAATTTGAGCAGTGCGTATCACGCACAGAGTCAGGGGGCATTGGAGCGCTGGCATGCCACGTTGAAGTCTCTCTTGCGCGCTTACTGTGTTGAGATGCGGAGAGATTGGGAGGAGGCGTTGCCATGGCTCTTGTTGTCTGCGCGTGGTGTAGTTCAAGAAAGCACTGGTTTTAGTCCAAATGACCTAGTCTTTGGCCACAAAGTCCGGACCTCACTGTCTGTTTTAAATGCCAATCTGGATCTGCAGAACACTCCCGTCAGTTTCACTGAGTATGTAGATGGTTTTCGTCGTAGGCTGTTGCTTGCATGGAAAGAGGCAACCGAGCATTTGACTAAAGCTCAGGTGAAAATGAAGCTGCGTTATGACCGTAAAGCGAAGATCAGAGTTTTCAATCCAGGTGATCAAGTTTTAGCTTTGCTGCCCATTCCGGGGTCACCATTTACAGCAAAATACTCTGGTCCATTTACGGTTATGAGCCAAGTGTCAGATCTCAATTATTTACTGTCAACTCCTGATCGTAAACGATCACAGCAACTGTGTCATGTGAATTTACTCAAGCCTTACCACTCTGCAGGTTCCGATAAGGCGGGTGGGATTGCTGCGAGTCCAGTGGGTCTAGCCGTTGGGGTTGGGGAACCGCTCAACTGGCCGGAGGTGGCAGCTTGGGATGAAGTGCGCGCACCTGATGATTCAGTGTTACACGGGCGCTTAGATAATACTCAGCAGTTAAAGGAGCTAGATAGTCTCCTCGGTCATTTAAGTGAGGTACAGCGTAAACAGTTGTCGGATTTGATTTTTGAGTTTTTGCCTTTGTTTTCCGACACTCCAACCTGTACCACACTAATTGAACATGACATTGACTCTGGACCATGAGGTCTAATCATCTCCACTCACTCCTAACCTGCGGTTTTTCTCTGTTTCCCTTAAAGGTCGCTGTCCGGGTACCAGGATGTGCTGGGTGCAGGGAAGGTCGGAGGGGAAGGAGGGTGTTTGGGATGGTTTGGGTTCTGGTTGGTCTGGGGTGGAGGGGAGGTGCGTCAGTGGGACTAGAATATAGCTACTGGGGCTACTGTAGGTTTTGGTTTTCTATTTTTTGATGGTGCTTCAGAGACCCAGTTAACACGGGTCTCTGTTTTTAAGGGGGGGGATGTCATGCCCGGCTCTGCCGGTTAGTGTTTGGGGCACTTTGGTCCTCCGACCCGCAGGTGGAGCTGGTCTGTGAAGACGTGCAACATCTCAGAGGGCTGCTGATTGGGCGGCCTATAAAAGGTCTCCCATCAGCATGCTCTCTCGCTCATGCTCTCTCTCTTTCTCTCTCTCGTCCCACAGGCACATTCGTTTGGTGACCGTATGGTCACGGCAACGACGGCCGGGATTAGCACCACATTAACACCCTTTTGGGACAACACTCATTTACTGATACATTCCTTGGTTAATTCACATTACTGATCACTGATACATGTTGTAAAATAAAAGATCTGTTGGCTAAAATGTACAAATCGGTGTGGTCTCCCTTAATGTTACAGCCACTAACAAGCCAGTGGTTGTGACAAAAGGCAGAAAAAACCGGTCGGGTATTGAGAAACTTACATTTATGAATATAAAACTTAGCCAATAGTATCATGAGGCTGCAAAGGTAAAATTCATTTTCAAATTTTTTTTCAATACAGTGTAAAACCAAATATACACTGTATATTTGGTTTTACGGCAACAAGTAATGTTTTTGTGCATTACAAGTAATGTTTTTGTGCATTACTTGTTGCCGTCATCATTAAACAAACAGGTTACTCATCAGTTACTCAGTACTTAGTAGTTTTTTCACAACATACTTTTTACTTTTACTCAATATTTGGGTGACTACTCCTTACTTTTACTTGAGTAATACATCTCTAAAGTAACAGTACTCTTACTTGAGTACAATTTCTGGCTACTCTACCCACCTCTGACTAGTGCTACCACGCACCTTGTTCATCCTGCAGCAAGGTAATGACACAGTCGTCGTAAATCCAAGCTATTCCAATCCAATCAAAGCTGTCTAAGAACATGTCGTGAAACCCCTTTTACTGCAGCCATTGTTTACGCTCTCCCCATCCAAAAGTGGTTTAACATGTATCCCCCGCAGACGCCACTTAACCTGACAGCTTGTTTGGCTGCATGAGAGAGAGTTCCTTCGGGGGCTGCTCTGCTGGGGTCTCGCAGGAACAATACAGCCCATTGGTGGGAAAATACTGCACACGCATGAGCAGTTCTTTAGATTAGGACCGACTTTGATGTGGACTTTTCTTAAGACTGTTTTGCGGAGAAAATTGAACTGGGGCATTCTAGCATGAAGGTAAGTAACACAACTGGAAAGAAAATCTGCGGCGTATACGCCCTGGCGACAAACTTAGGTACTAGGGGTGTCGGAAACAAACAAAAAAATATATATACTGTATATATAAATATATATATATTATAACCACATATAAATATATATACACTATAACCACATATAAATACATTATCACAACACACACACACACACATATATATATATATATATATATATATATATATATATATATATATATATATATATATGTATACATACACTATAACCACATATTAATATACATACATTATAACCACATATAAATATATATATGCACTATAACCACATATAAATATATATACACACTATAACCTCATATAAATATATATATATAAGAACCACATAAATATATTATAAACTATAACCACATAAATATACATACATTATAACCACATATAAATATATATGCACTATAACCACATATAAATATATATACACACACTAACCTCATAATATATATATATATATATATATATATATATATATATATATATATATATATATGTATTATAACCACATAAATATACAAACACTATAACCACATATAAATATATACACACATAATAACAACATATAAATATATATACACTATAACCACATAAATATATACACCCTATATATGCGTGGCCGTGCGCAACGCGAGGGCCCCTGGTTCAGTCCCCACCTAGTACCAACCTCGTCACGTCCGTTGTGTCCTGAGCAAGACACTTCACCCTTGCTCCTGATGGGTGCTGGTTAGCGCCTTGCATGGCAGCTCCCTCCATCAGTGTGTGAATGTGTGTGTGAATGGGTAAATGTGGAAGTAGTGTCAAAGCGCTTTGAGTACCTTGAAGGTAGAAAAGCGCTATACAAGTACAACCCATTTATCATTTATTTATAACCACATATAAATATACATATATTATAACCACATAAAAATATACATACAATACAACCACATATAAATAAATATACAATATAACCACATATAAATATATATACATTATAACCTCATATATGCACTTTAACGACATAAATATACATACATGACCACATTTAAATATACATACATTATTAACCACACACACATATACATATATATATATATATATATATATATATATATATATATATATATATATATATATATATGCACTATAACCACGTATAAATATGTATACACTATAACCACATATAAATATACATAATTAACCACATATAAATATACATAATTAACCACATAAAAATATATATACATTATAACCACATATAAATATATATATATATATATATACTATAACCACATTTATATATACATACATTAACCACATAAAAATATACATACATTAACCCCATAAAAATATATATACATTATAACCACATATAAATATATATATATATATATATACTATAACCACATTTATATATACATACATTAACCACATAAAAATATACATACATTAACCACATATAAATATATATACACTATAACCACATAAATATTTATACATTATGACCACATATAAATATATATACACTATAACCACATACAAATAAAAATACATTATAACCACATATAAATACATTATAACCACATATAAATATAAATACATAACCACATATAAATACATTATAACCACATAAATATACATACACTATAACCACATATAAATATACATACACTATAACCACATATAAATATCAATACAATATAACCACATTTAAATATATATACATTATAACCACATATAAATATAAATACAACTACATATAAATATATATACACTATAACCACATATAAATATATACAGTATACATTTACTGTACACATTTACTTATTTAGTCGTGGCTATTTCTCTTGTTGCCTTGTTGGTATTTGACTCTATTAAATGTTTGGGTAGAATTGTATTAAATAAAACCCGTTTTCTATCTGCGTTGGCCCTGTGATGAGATGACGACTTGTCCAGGGTGTAACATGCCTTCCGCCCGATTGCAGCTGAGATAGGCTCCTGCAATCCCCCCGACCCCAAAAGGGACAAGCGGTAGAAAATGGATGGATAGACAGTTTTCTTTGAAGTATTATAGACATTCATCAAAGCTGTTATCTATTTTATGGAGGAATGTAGTTTTAGTGCCACCTCATCACAAGGCCAACACACACACACACACACACACACACACACACACACACACACACACACACACACACACACACACAACATTCACACTCTCATTCACAAACTAGGGACCCTTTTTTAGTATGTATACTCTATGTATGTATTTATATATTGTGGGTATATTAATGTATATGTATTCATGTATGTATGTATTGTGTGTAAATGTCTGTATGTCTATATTGTGTACATGTATGTATGTATATATTGTGTGTAGTGTATATGTATGCATGTATGTCTATATTGTTTGCATATTTATGTATGTATGTATATATTTTGTGTATATGTATGTCTATATGTATGTATTTTGTGTCCATGCATGTCTATAGTGTGTGTATGTGTATGTTTATATTGTGTGTATATGTATGTATGTGTATATTTTGTGTAAATGCATGTCTACATTGTGTGTATATTTATGTATGCATGTATATATTTTGTGTATATCTATTCCTATATTGTGTATGTATTTATACATTTTGTGTATATGCATGTCTATATTGTGTGCATATGTAATCATGTATGTCTATATTGTGTGTATATGTAAGTCTGTATATGTTTTGTATATGCATGTCTTTATTGTGTATGTACATGTATATATTGTGTATATGTATATATATGTATGCATGTATGTTTATATTGTGTTTATATGTATGTATGTATGTATATATTGTGTGTATATGCATGTTTATAATGTATGTATATGTATGTGTATATTGTGTGTATATGTATGTATATATTGTGTGTTTATGTATATGTATGTATATATAAATAAATAAATGGGTTGTACTTGTATAGCGCTTTTCTACCTTCAAGGTACTCATGTGTATATGTATGTATGTATGTGTATATTTTGTGTAAATGCATGTCTATATTGTGTGTATATTTATGTATGCATGTATATATTTTGTGTATATGTATTCCTATATTGTGTGTATGTATTTATACATTTTGTGTATATGCATGTCTATATTGTGTGCATATGTATTCATGTATGTCTATATTGTGTGTATATGTAAGTCTGTATATGTTTTGTATATGCATGTCTTTATTGTGTATGTATATGTATATATTGTGTATA
>NC_084615.1:17852756-17912756 GCF_033978795.1 Nerophis ophidion
TGGACTGGACTCTCACACTATTATGTTAAATCCACTATGGAGTGGACTCTCACTATTATGTCAGATCCACTATGGACTGGACTCTCACTATTATGTTGGATCCACTATGGACTGGACTCTCACTATTATGTTAGATCCACTATGGACT
The DNA here is from genome assembly GCF_033978795.1 of Nerophis ophidion. Taxonomy (NCBI): domain Eukaryota; kingdom Metazoa; phylum Chordata; class Actinopteri; order Syngnathiformes; family Syngnathidae; genus Nerophis; species Nerophis ophidion. The sequence continues at coordinate 17,852,905 of NC_084615.1, forward strand.
GGACTCTCACTATTATGTTAGATACACTATGGACTGGACTCTCACTATTATGTTAGATCCACTATGGACTGGAATCTCACACTTTTATGTTGGATCCACTATGAACTGGACTCTCATTATTATGTTAGATCCACTATGGACTGGACTCTCACACTATTATGTTAGATCCACTATGGACTGGACTCTCACTGTTATGTTAGATCCACTATGGACTGGACTCTCACTGTTATGTTTGATCCAGTATGGACTGGACTCTCACACTATTATGTTAAATCCACTATGGAGTGGACTCTCACTATTATGTTAGATCCACTATGGACTGGACTCTCACTATTATGTTGGATCCACTATGGACTGGACTCTCACTATTATGTTAGATCCACTATGGACTGGACTCTCACACTATTAACTAGAGCCACACTTTCTCATTGTCCGATTGGGTTGAGTTTTTCCTTGCCCTGATGTGGGATCTGAGCTGTGGATTTGTCGTTGTGGCTTGTGCAGCCCTTTGAGACACTCGTGATTTAGGGCTATATAAGTAAACATTGATTGATTGATTGACATAATACGTGTCCTTAATAGAAAATTATTGCAATCTACAAAAAAAGATTTGTCGAAAAATAAGGTAAAAATAAATACACTGTTAGAAAAAACAGTATTTTGCATTTTGTGTGCTTATGTTTTAATCTGTGTTTTATCTGTTTTAATAGCTAATCTTTTATTGTTGTACCGTAAATAAATGTTTGTACAGAAGCACTTTAAATGAAAAGTGCCTTTCAAATCAAATATATCCCAATAATGTATCACTTCTGGCGGGTGTTGCGTTTGTCCTGCTCTGTTCAGCGGTACTTGAACGCACCATCAAACACCTCCCAAGTCTTTTCCTCTGAGGAAAGATGGATGGTCATAATTCCGTGCTCAGAGAGCACAGCTTGTAGCTTCAATGAGGACGACTAAACAGTTTAGTTGCTCGGAGAGTAATGGGTTTATAGGAGTTTAGATTGGGGAGATTTTCACGGGGAAAGACAGATCTCTCTTGTTGTCATGTTAGTGTTTAAAATAGCAAGTTGGCACCAGTAAGTCCGCCGGGGCCCCTGAGGTTATGAAAGTGGATATATCAGTTTTTAGATCATTTTAATTTAAAAAGGGTCATCATAACCGTCGGGAGTGTTGTTGCCGTCATTATTAATCCTGGTTTCCATGGCGACAAATTAAGTACATTTCTAACAAGTATTATTATCACTGGAGGACGAGGAATAGCTAAACATGCTTCACTACACACTGTAGGAGGATACAATAGCTCACCGGCGTCACAATGTAAAGAAACGCCATAGGTGGATCTACACCTGACATCCACTGTAATGATACTAAGTACAAGAGTGTATCTAGTCCATACCACTATGATTACGTCGATATTTCTAAATCGTCAAAAAATCTTTTTTCCTTTTTTTAGAATTCATATTATGTTTATAAACTCAAAATACGTCCCTGGACACATGATGACTTTGATTATGACCAATGTATGATCCTGTAACTACTTGGTATCGGATCCATACCTAAATGTGTGGTATCATCCAAAACTAATGTAAAGTATCAAAGAAGAGAAGAATAAGTGATTATTACATTTGAACAAAAGAGTAGATAGAACATGTTGAAACTGAAAATAAGCAGATATTAACAGTACATGAACAAGTGGATTAATAATTAATTTTTACAGTTTGTCCTTTAAAATGTTGACAAAATAATAGGTAGATAAATGACACAATATGTTACAGCAGACTAATTAAGAATTTTTGTTTGTTTACTTACTGCTAAAGACAAGTTGTCTAGTATGTTCAACATTTTATTTAAGGACTAAATTACAACCATAAACATATGTTTCATGTACCCTAAGATTTTTTGTTTGAATAAAGACAAGACATTTTTTGTGGTTCCCATTTATTTAGAAAAGTGTAGTAAAGGTATCGAAATATCCAACATTCTGTTTTTGTTTATTTTGCAGCCAGTTCAGTTTTAGTCTCGTTCTGCATAGCCTTCCCTAAGCTTCAATGCCTTTTCTTAGGGGACGCCCACCTTTTTTGGGGTTTAAGCATTAGATACCTTTTTTACCTGCACCCTGCCTCCCGCTGTTTACAACATCTACAAAGCAATTAGCTACCGGCTGCCACCTACTGATATGGAAGAGTATAACGTGGTAAGTCTGCCATATCTCCAGACAGTACAGACACTCAACAACGGCACATTATTTGCGGATTATAATTACTGGTTTGCAAAAAATATTTTTAACCCAAATAGGTGAAATTAGATCATCTCCCACGGCACACCAGACTGTATCTCACGGCACAGTGGTTGAAAAACACTGACCTAGCTTATAACATCACTATATAGCTGCCTTAGGCCAGCTAGAAGGCCTTACTTCATTGGCTATTGCAACGGTCTATCAACTGTATGTGCCCGTTCACTTACAGTGCACGGACGCCAGCATTGCTGAATCTGAAGGCCTGAGGCAGATTTGGTACAGCATGGCAACAGAAGCAAGCTGAATTCTGATTGGCTAAAAACTCTAAAAACAGCGCTGGAAGGAGCATAATATGACATAAAGAGAATATGAATACTTTTAGATATTTAGGGAAAGTAAATACAAACCCCGTTTCCATATGAGTCAGGAAATTTTGTTAGATTTAAATATAAACGGAATACAATGATTTGCGAATCCTTTTTAACCCATATTCAGTTGAATATGCTACCAAGACAACATATTTGATGTTCAAACTGATAAACATGTTTTTTTTTTGGCAAATAATCATTAACTTTAGAATTTGAGGCCAGCAACACATGACAAAGAAGTTGGTAAAGGTGGCAATAAATACTGATAAAGTTGAGGAATCCTCATCAAACACTTATTTGGAACATCCCACAGGTGTGCAGGCTAATTGGGAACAGGTGGGTTCCATGATTGGGTATAAAAATAGCTTCCCAAAAAATGCTCAGTCCTTCACAACAAAGGATGGGGCGAGGTACACCCCTTTGTCCACAACTGCGTGAGCAAATAGTCAAACAGTTTCAGAACAACGTTTCTCAAAGTGCAATTGCAAGATGTTTAGAGATTTCAACATTTACGCTCCATAATATCATCAAAAGGTTCAGAGAATCTGGAGAAATCACTCCACGTAAGCGGCATGGCCGGAAACCAACATTAAATGGCCGTGACCATCGATCCCTCAAACGGCACTGTATCAAAAACCGACATCAATCTCTAAAGGATATCACCACATGGGCTCAGGAACACTCAGAAAACCACTGTCACTAAATACAGTTTGGCGCTACATCTGTAAGTGCAAGTTAAAGCTCTACTATGCAAAGCCAAAGCCATTTATCAACAACATCCAGAAACGGCACCGGCTGTTCCGGGCCCGAGATCATCTAAGATGGACTGATGCAAAGTGGAAAAGTGTTCTGTGGTCTTACGAGTCCACATTTCAAATTGATTTTGGAAATATTCGACATCGTGTCATACGGAACAAAGGGGAAGCGAACCATCCAGACTGTTATCGACGCAAAGTTCAAAAGCCAGCATGTGTGATGGTATAGGGGTGTGTTAGTGCTCAAGGCATGGGTAACTTACACATCTGTGAAGGCACCATTAATGCTGAAAGGTACATACAGGTTTTGGAACAACATATGCTGCCATCTAAGCGTGTCTTTTTCATGGATGCCCCTGTTTATTTCAGCAAGACAATGCCAAGCCACATTCAGCACGTTATAACAGCGTGGCTTCGAAAAGGGTGCGGGTACGTTCCTGGCCTGCCTGCAGTCCACACCTGTCTCCCATGGAAAATGTGTGGCGCATTATAAAGCATAAAATACGACAGCGGAGACCCCAGATTATTGAACGACTGAAGCTCTACATAAAACAAGAATGGGAAAGAATTCCACAATCAAAGCTTCAACAACTAGTTTCTTCAGTACCAAAACGTTTATTGAGTGTTGTTAAAAGAAAAGGTGATGTAACACACTGGTGAACATGCCCTTTCCCAACTACTTTGGCACGTGTTGCAGTCGTGAAATTCAAAGTTATTTTTTTTTTGCAAAAAAAAATAACATTTATGAGTTTGAACATCAAATATGTTGTCTTTGTAGCATATTCAACTGAATATGGGTTGAAAATGATTTGCAAATCATTGTGTTCCGTTTATATTTACATCTAACACAATTTCCCAACTCCTATGGAAACAGGGTTTGTAAAAAAATGACTTTTTCTTTAATTATGATGATGACTTCTGGTTATATTAGTCCAGCAGAGACGGCACACCCCTGCATTTACCTGCCACCTGTTTCGGAAATAGATGAATTCCATGTACGTCTTCTTGATGTCCCACTGTAGATTTTCCGGGCTCCCCCTTTCCTCCAGGTGCACTGTGAAGACCAGCTCCTCGTTTTCCCACTCGGCCTGCAACACGCACGTGGACGGAACAAAAGTGCTTCAAAGAGAAAATAGCGAGGTAGAGCAAGGTTTGGCAGACAAATAACAGGCCCCCGCAGGACATTCCACACTGTCAGGAGATATTTATAACTCACATGAGGGATGCTGACAGCCCAGCAGCCGACGCGCCACATTTCATAAGACAGCTTGAACTCCATCATATCCTCTTGGACGCTTGTCAGGTAGTTCTCCAGGTCACTGTCCTCCTAACGGGGTTTCGGCCGTAGAGCGACAATGAGTCTGCCATGTTGCACAAGTGGCCGCCTTCAGCGTTGGGGCCTCACCCGCTCGGAGCTGTGCTGGCTGTGGACGGAGCCCTCCCTGCTGCTGGCCTCGTCCTCGTTGGACACGTCGCCCTGGGCCGCCATCAGCCTCATCACCAGCTCCTGCTCCAGCTTCTTCATTTTCTTTTTCTTGGCTTTCTTGGTCTTCACCTTGTCCACAAACTTGGACCACCCCGCTTTCAGCTTGTTGCCTAATAGAGAGCAAAATCATACAAAACCCCCAAAGCAGTGAAGTCAGCACGTTGCGTAAACACTAGAGATGCGCGGTTTGCGGTCTCATCCGCTGAGTCCGCGGGTGAACCGCGGGTCGGGCGGTTGACATGACGAAAAAAAAATATTTTAATTAGATTCGGGCGGGTGGCGGTTGAACCATCCGGAGATATTTGATATATATGGTTCTGGGATTGGTTTCCTTTGCCATTCAAAGAGCCATTTAAGACTCGTGTCATAAAGCGGAGAAGTCAATAGGAGACGCTAGTATTCTCTAGGATGACTGCCGGGAGTCACCCAGATATTAAAGGGGAACATTATCACAATTTCAAAAGGGTTAAAAACAATAAAAATCAGTTCCCAGTGGCTTGTTGTATTTTTTTTCAAAATTTTACCGGTCTCGGAATATCCCTAAAAAAAAGCTTTAAAGTGCTTGATTTTCGCTATTTGCGATGCGACTATCCATTTCCCTGTGACGTCACACAGTGCTGCCAATGTAAACAAACAATGGGAATACCACAGCAAGATATTGTGTCATTAGCTCGGATTCAAACTCGGATTTCAGCAATTTAAGCGATTTAACAGATTACGCATGTATTGAAACAGATGGTTGGAGTATGAAAATATTGAAGAAGAAACTGAAGCTATTGAGCGAATAGCTATTGACGCTATTCATAGCCATAGCATGGCCGAATAGCTGCGTTAGCATCGCCGGTAAAATGTGCGGACCAAACGATCAGGACTTTCGCATCTTTTGACACTGGAGCAACTTAAATCCGTCGATTGGTAAGTGTTTTTTTTGCATTAATTGTGGGTGGAAGGAAACGTAATATAGTTGCAAAAGCATCTGCAGGTTATCCATACATCTATCTGTGCCATGTCTGCTTTAGCACCGCCGGTAAATAGCATGTTAGTATCGATTAGCGTAGCATGTTAGCATCGATTAGCTGGCAGTCAACATCAACAAAACTCACCTTTGTGATTTTGTTGACTTTATAGTTGCAAATGCATCTGCAGGTTATCCATACATCTCTGTGCCATGTCAGCCTTAGCATCGCCGGTAAAATGTGGAGACACTCTGGCACATTCAATGGGGGTCTGGCGGCAGACACTTTAGCATCTTCGGGCCAGTGGTGCAACTTGAATCCCTCCCTGTTAATGTTGTTACACCCTCCGACAACACACCGACGAGGCATGATGTCTCCAAGGTTCCAAAAAATAGTCAAAAAAACGGAAAATAACAGAGCTGAGACCCGGTGTTTGTGATGTGTTGAAAATGAAAAGGGCGGGTGTGTTACCTCGGCTACGTCACATTCTGACGTCATCGCTTCCAGCGCGATAAACAGAAAGGCGTTTAATTCGCCAAAATTCACCCATTTAGAGTTTGGAAATCGGTTAAAAAAAATATATGGTCTTTTTTGTGCACCATCAAGGTATATATTGACGTTTACATAGATCTGGTGATAATGATCCCCTTTAAATATTAGTGAGTGCTATGAAGCCATTGGCTTTGTCGCCTTCTACATCATACTCTATCTGCTTGTCAGTCCAGCATCATGTTGTGTGTGGCTTCTGCGGCAACACGCACACCACTGCAAGGCATACTGGGTGACACAGAGTACACTAATGGTTGTGATATAAACAATTTTAACACTCTTAGTAATATGCGCCACGCTGTGAAGGCACACCAATTAAGAACGACAAACACATTTCGGGAGAACATCCTCACAGTAACACAACATATACCCATAATCCTCTGTATTCATGACACTTCCTGACTATTTTATACACCCCAAACCCCGCCACCCCCCGTGCGTCGGTAAGGTGGGCGGGGTTGGGGGTGCGGGGGTGTAAAATATATTCAGGAAGTGTCATGAATACAAAGGATTATGGGTATTAGTTGTGTTGCGTTTATGTTGTGTTACTGTAAAGATGTTCTCCCGAAATGTGTTAGTCAATCTTGTTGGGTGTGGCTTCACAGCGTGGCGCATATTAGTAAGTGTTAGAGTTGTTTATATCACAACCATCAGTGTACTCTGTATCACCAAGTATGCCTTTCAATCTTATACGTATGATTGCGGACCATCAATCGGTTCGTACATGTTGTTGAAGATGTCAAAGGCAATGGCTTCACAGCACACCCTTATTCTTGTCATTAGGATGAACGTTATTGAATAGTCGCGAGAACGTTAGCGGCTCCAATTGACTACATTACTCTGTGAAACAGGTTTAAATAGCTCTGTGAGTGGTAAAGGTGGCCAACCTCTGATGTAATTCAGCGGGCGGTTGGCGGGCGGGTACGGTCCTGATAAAAAGTTGGTTCAGGTGGAGGATGATTTTGGTGACGCTTATCTAGTCAACACTCAATAAAAACAGGATACCAATGACTTGCAAATCCTTTTCAACTTAGACCGCAAAGACAAGATATTTGATGCTCACACTGAAAAACTACTTTTTTTTTTTGCAAATAATCATGAACTTAGAATTTAATGGCAGCAACATGGCATTTTTACCAGTGTGTTACATGGCCTTTCCTTTTAACAAGACTCAGTAAAGGTTTGGGAACTGAGGAGACACATTTTTGATGTTGAATTATTTCCAATTCTTGCTTGATGTACAGCTTAAAGGCCGACTGAAACCCACTACTACCCACCACGCAGTCCGATAGTTTATATATCAATGATGAAATATTAACATTGCAACACATGCCAATACGTTTTTTTTAGTTTACTAAAATACAATTTTAAATTTCCCGGGAGTTTTGTCTTGAAAACGACGTGTAATGATGACGTGTACGCAAGACGTCAGGGGTTTTTAGGAAGGATGAGCGCTACGCACACACACACACAGCTAAATGTCGTCTTTCTTAACGGCATAATTACACAGTATTTTGAACATATGTGTTGCTGAATCTTTTGCAATTTGTTCAATTAATATTGGAGAAGTCACAGTAGAAAGATGGAGTTGGGAAGCTTTTGCCTTTAGCCACACAAACACACGGTGATTCCTTGTTTAAAATTCCCGGAGGTGAAAATTTACTATGGATCACAGCGCGGTCAAGAGAACATTAAACACGACGGAATGTCAACCAGCAGGTTTCGGTGAGAAAATTGGGGTTAAAAAGTCAGTTCTTACTGGAGAAAAGCTGAGTTTGTGCCGTTCATAGCTGTCATCGACTCCCCTGAGACACTGGCGTCAAGACACCCGTGGACATATACCTCCGACTATCAGGTACTATTTAACTCACTAAAACACTAGCAACACAATAGAAAGATAAGGGATTTCCCAGAATTATCCTAGTAAATGTGTCTAAAAACGTCCCAATGCAATCGCGTTTTTATTTTTAAATTTTTTTTCTAGTCCGTCGCTACCAATATCCTCAAACACGAATCTTTCATGCTCGCTCATATTAATGGGAAAATTGTCGTTTTCTCGGTCAGAATAGCACTTTTTGTTGGAGGCTGCCATTAAAAACAATGTGAGGATGTGAGGAGCCCTCAACATGTGACGTCATCGTCTGCGACTTCCGGTACAGGCAAGGCTTTTGTCTTAGCACCAAAAGTTGCAAACTTTATCATGGATGTTCTCTACTAAATCCTTTCAGCAAAAATATGGCAATATTGCGAATAATCAAGTATGACACATAGAATGGACCTGCTATCCCCGTTTAAATAAGAAAATCTCATTTCAGTAGGCCTTTAAGTTGTTCAACAATCTCCTTTCTGCTTTTTTAGGCTTCATAATATGGGGGTTGAATCAGCAAAGATGATTCCCGGGTACTCCCCCTCACCTCCCAGGGGGTGATCAAGGGTGATGGGTCAAATGCAGAGAATCATTTTAATAATACGCCACACATTTTCAATGGGAGACAGGTCTGGATTTCAAGCAAGACAGTATAGTACCCTAAGAACACATGGCTTGGCATCGTCTTGCTGAAATAAGCAGGGGCGTCCATTATAACATTGCTTGGATGACAACATATGTTGCTCCGAAACCTGTATGTACCTTTCAGCATTAATGGTGCCTTCACAGATGTGTAAGTTACCCATGCCTTGGGGACTAGTACACCCCCATACCGTCACAGATGCTGGCTTTTACACTTTGCGCCTAGAACAGTGGTTCTTGACCTGGGTTCGGTCGAACCCTAGGGTTTTGGCGGAGGTCAAAACACACCCGACTCATCGTGTAAATCCAAACTTCTCCCTATCGGCGTATTACGGATACGGCAACAGCTGACTGATTTGCAGGTGTGTAATTTGTTGTGAGTTCATGCACTGTGTTGGTTATGTTCTTTGAACAAGGTGATGCTCTTGCATGGTTCATTTTGTACACCAGTAAAAAAAAAACATGATAACACTTCAATATGAGGAACATATTCACCATTAATTAGTTGCTTAGTAACATGCAAATTACCATATTTTTCGGACTATAAGTCGCAGTTTTTTTTCATAGTCTGGCCAGGGGTGCGACTTATACTCGGGAGCGACTTATGTGTGAAATTATTGACACATTACTGTAAAATATCAAATAATACTATTTAGCTCATTCACGTAAGAGACTAGACGTATAGGATTTAATCCGATTCAGCAATCAGGAGTGACAGATTGTTTGGTAAACGTATAGCATGTTCTATATTTTATGACGTACACTTATTCAGCCTGTTGGTCACTATTCTTTATTTATTTTAAATTGCCTTTCAAATGTCTATTCTTGGTGTTGGGTTTTATCAAATAAATTTCCCCGAAAAATGCGACTTATACTCCAGTGCGACTTTAATATGTTTTTTTCCTTCCTAATTATGCATTTTCGGCAGGTGCGACTTATACTCCGGAGCGACTTATACTCCAAAAAATACGGTAGTAACATATTGGCTCCTAACTAGTAATTATTAAGTTCTTATTAATGCCTTATTCGGCATGGACTTATTATAATCCTAACCCTCTAACCCTAACCAAATAACTCTAAATTAAGTCTTTGTAGATAGAATATGTTCCCCATACTAAAGTGTTACCGGAAACATACAGTGGGGCAAAAAAGTATTTAGTCAGCCACCGATTGTGCAAGTTCTCCCACTTAAAATGATGACAGAGGTCTGTAATTTTCATCATAGGTACTGATGGAAGGAGGCTTTGGCTCAAAATCTCACGATACATGGCCCCATTCATTCTTTCCTTAACACGGATCAATCGTCCTGTCCCCTTAGCAGAAAAACAGCCCCAAAGCATGATGTTTCCACCCCCATGCTTCACAGTAGGTATGGTGTTCTTGGGATGCAACTCAGTATTCTTCTTCCTCCAAACACGACGAGTTGAGTTTATACCAAAAAGTTCTATTTTGGTTTCATCTGACCACATGACATTCTCCCAATCCTCTGCTGTATCATCCATGTATCCATTTTGGTATAAACCCAACTGGTCGTGTTTGGAGGAAGAAGAATACTGAGTTGCATCCCAAGAACACCAGACCTACTGTGAAGCATGGGGGTGGAAACATCATGCTTTGGGGCTGTTTTTCTGCTAAGGGGACAGGACGATTGATCCGTGTTAAGGAAAGAATGAATGGGGCCATGTATCGTGAGATTTTGAGCCAAAACCTCCTTCCATCAGTGAGAGCTTTGAATGGTTGACCAAATACTTATTTTCCAAAGAAATTCTTTAAAATTCCTACAATGTGAATTCCTAGATTTTTTTTCACATTCCGTCTCTCACAGTTGAAGTGTACCTATGATGAAAATTACAAACCTCTGTCATCATTTTAAGTGGGAGAACTTGCACAATCGCTGGCTGACTAAATACTTTTTTGCCCCACTGTATAACTTTGTCTTGAATTTGAAATTTTTTTTTTTATTTTTCACTAAAGAAGGGTTCGGTGAATGCATATATGAAACTGGTGGTGTTCGGTACCTCCAACAAGGTTAAGAACCACTGGCCTAGAACAATCCGGATGGGTCTTTATAAAAAAAAACTTAGAAATTTGGACTCGTCAGACCACAGAACACTTTTACACTTTGCATCAGTCCATTTTAGATTTTGCAAATCATTGTATTCTGTTTTTATTTACAATTTACACAACATGCCAACTTCACTGATTTCGGGGTTTGTAATTGTAATGTGGATTTTAAGGTTGTCAAATTTTCCATCCATCCATTTCCTTCCGCTCGTCCCTTTCGGGGTTGCGGTGGGGTGCTGGAGCCTATCTCAGCTGCATTCGGGCGGAGGGCGGGGGACACCCTGGACAAGTCGCCACCTCATCACAGGGTCAACAGAGATAGACAGACAACATTCACAAACTGGGGACCATTTAGTGTTGCTAGTCAACCTATCTCCAGGTGCATGTCTTTGGAGGCGGGAGGAGCCTATCCCCCAGGTGTATGTCTTTGGAGGTGGGAGGAGTCTATCCCCAGGTGTATGTCTTTGGAGGTGGGAGGAGCCTATCCCCAGGTGTATGTCTTTGGAGGTGGGAGGAGTCTATCCCCAGGTGCATGTCTATGGAGATGGGAGGAGCCTATCCCCAGGTGCATGTTTTGGAGGTGGGAGGAGCATCTCCCCAGGTGCATGTCTATGGAGGTGGGAGGAGCCTATCCCCAGGTGTATGTCTTTGGAGGTGGGAGGAGTCTATCCCCAGGTGTATGTCTTTGGAGGTGGGAGGAGTCTATCCCCAGGTGCATGTCTTTGGAGGTGGGAGGAGCCTAACCCCAGGTGTGTCTTTGGAGGTGGGAGGAGCCTATCCCCAGGTGTATGTCTTTGGAGGTGGGAGGAGCCTATCCCCAGGTGCATGTCTATGGAGGTGGGAGGAGTCTATCCCCAGGTGCATGTTTTGGAGGTGGGAGGAGCCTCTCCCCAGGTGCATGTCTATGGAGTTGGGAGGAGCCTATCCCCAGGTGCATGTCTTTGGAGGTGGGAGGAGCCCATCCCCAGGTGTATGTCTTTGGAGGTGGGAGGAGCCTATCCCCAGGTGCATGTCTTTGGAGGTGGGAGGAGCCTATCCCCAGGTGCATGTCCACCGTGCTACCCGTCGTCATCAAATTTTGTCAATAGTAAAATATCAATTAGGTTTAAAAAAAAAAACAGAACGTAAACATCAGAAAATCTGGTGAGACTTCAGATACGTGAGCATCAAACTGAATTAACTCCACCTGTGTTTTGCTTTCACTTTAGCTTGTTTACATATGACATCACCACAGTACACAACACCAGTGATTGAGGGGGAAAAGTGTAACGCTAGCCATAAAACAGGAAATGGAACTTACAAACTGTCTGGTTGCTCAGTGCAATATCTACAAGAAAATTTCAAGCAATAATAATTGATCTTTTCATGAAATCGTTCAAATCCACACACACACACACACACACACACACACACACACACACACACACACACACACACACACACACACACACACACACACAGTCGTCTAAGAACAGGCTTGTCCAAGGTGGCTTGTGACACACTTAGAAAAATATAACTGCACAGAGGAAAAAACAAGAAGAATGAGGTAAAAGGGGCAGAAATGAATCATTAAAGTGTTGATGCTGATAACAATGCTGACTGATTGTTTCTTTGAAGGCCCACTGAAACCCACTACTACCGACCACGCAGTCTGATAGTTTATATATCAATGATGAAATATTAACATTGCAACACATGTCAATACGGCCTTTTTAGTTTACTAAATTGCAATTTTAATTTTCCCGCCAAGTGTCCTGTTGAAAACGTCGCGGTATGACGACGCGTGCGATTGACGTCTTGGGTTGTAGCGGACATTATTTTCCAGCCCGATCCAAGCTATAAGTAGTCTGCTTTATTCGCATAATTACACAGTATTCTGGACATCTGTGTTGCTGAATCTTTTGCAATTTGTTCAATTAATAATGGAGAAGTCAAAGAAGAAAGATGTAGGTGGGAAGCTTTTAGCCTTTAGCCACACAAACAGCCGGTGTTTCCTTGTTTAAAATTCCCGAAGTTGAAGCTTTACTATGGAACAGAGCGGTCAAGCGAACATGGATCCCGACCACATGTCAACCGGCAGTTTTCGGTGAGAAAATTGTGGTAATAAGTCGGCTCTTACCGGAGACATCAGCGGAGCCAGCTGCTAACTTCCCTCAGAGACTCTAGCGTGAACACACCCGTGGCCACACCCCTCCGACTTTCAGGTACTATTTAATCTCACTAAAACACTAGCAACACAATAGAAAGATAAAGGATTTTTACAGATTTATCCCTAGTAAATGTGTTTAATATCTGAATCGCTCCCACTGCATTCGCCTGTTACTTTCTTTCTAGTCCTTCACTCTAAATTTCCTCATCCACGAATATTTCATCCTCGCTCAAATTAATGGGGAAATTGTCGCTTTCTCAGTCCGAATAGCTCTTGCTGCTGGAGGCTATGACTATAAACAATGTGAGGATGTGAGGAGCCCTACAACCCGTGACGTCACGCGCACATCGTCTGCTACTTCTGGTACAGGCAAGGCTTTTTTATTAGCGACCAAAAGTTGCAAACTTTATTCTCTACTAAATCTTTTCAGAAAAAATATGGCAATATCACGAAATGATCAAGTATGACACATAGAATGGACCTGCTATCCCCGTTTAAATAAGAAAATCTCATTTCAGTAGGCCTTTAAATGTACAGTATTGCAGCAGTCACGAGACATTGATGCAACGTTGATTATACAGACAAGTTCTTTAAAACTGACTCTGAAACAACGTTGCAAAATAGTTGTATCCGTAAACTGAGACAATGTTGATGTCTAACGTTGGATCCACGTTGTTGGTTGGGAAATTACCAAATGTCAACGGTCAAATCAACGTCACAACCTGACATTGATTAAACGTCGTCAACAAATATGTTGTTTCAACGTTGTATTTGTGTTGTAATATTATGGTTGAAAATTTAACAAAATTCAATGGTCTAATAAATCAACGTCATAACGTGACATTGAATAAACGTCGTCAAAAAGCATTTTGTGTCAACGTTGTATTTGTGTTGTTGAATATTGGTTGGGAAATGACCAAAATTCAACGGTCAAATCAACATCGGAAACTGATATTGATTAAACGTCGTCAAAATGCATGTTGTTCCAACGTTGTATTTTGTTGTAGAATATTAGTTGGGAAATGACCAAAACTCACTGATCAAATAAATCAACGTCAGAACCGGACATTGAATAAATGTCATCAAAAAGTATGTTGTTACAACGTTGTATTTGTGTTGTAGAATATTGGTTGGGAAAAGACCAAAATTCAATGGTCATATCAACATCCGAAACGGATATTGATTAAACGTCGTCAAAAAGCATGTTGTTTCAACGTTGTCTTTTGTAATATTATGGCTGAAAATTGACCAAATTTCAATGGTCTAATAAATCAACGTCATAACCTGACATTGAATTAACGTTGTCAACAAGCATTTTGTTTCCATGTTCTAATTGTGTTGAAAAATTTGGCTGGAAATAACCAAAATTCAATGGTCAAATCAACATCAACATTGATTAAAGGTTGTCAAAGAGCATGTTGTTTTAACGTTGTATTTGTGTTGTAGAATATAGGTTGGGAAATAACCAAATGTCAATGGTCAAATCACCGTCACAACCTGACATTGATTAAACGTCGTCAACAAGCATGTTGTTTCAACGTTGTCTTTGTGTTGTAATATTATGGTTGAAAATTTAACAAAATTCAATGGTCTTACAAATTAACGTCACAACCTGACGTTGAACAAACGTTGTGAAAAAGCATTTTGTGTCAACGTTGTATTTGTGTTGTTGAATATTAGTTGGGAAATGACCAAAATTCAATGGTCAAATCAACGTCACAACCCAACATTCAATAAACGTTGTCAAAAAGCAAGTTTTTTCAACGTTGTCTTTGTGTTGTAGAATGTTAGTTTGGAAATTACCAAAATTCAATGGTCAAATCAATATCAGAAACTTACATTGATGAAACATTGTCAAAAAGCATCTGGTTTCAACGTTGTATTTGTGTTGTAGAATATTGGTTGGGAAATGACCAATTTTAATAGTCTATCACCGTCACAACCTGACATTGAATGCATTTCGTCAAAAAGCATGTTGTTAAAACGTTGTATTTGTGTTGTAGAATATTGGTTGGGAAATGACCAAAATTCAATGGTCATATCAACATCCGAAATGGATATTGATTAATCGTCATCAAAAAGCATGTTTCAACGTTGTCTTTGGGTTGTAATATTATGGTTGAAAATTGACCAAATTTCAATGGTCAAATAAATCAACGACACAACCTGACATTGAATTAACGTTGTTAACAAGCATTTTGTTTCCATGTTCTAATTGTGTTGAAGAATATTGGCTGTAAATAACCAAAATTCAATGGTCAAATCAACATCAGAACCCAACATTGATTAAATGTTGTCAAAAAGCATGTTTCAACGTTGTATTTGTGTCGTAGAATATTGGTTGGGAAATGACCAAAATTCAATGGTCAAATCAACACCGGAAACTGAAATTGATTAAACGTTGTCAAAAAGCATGTTTCAACGTTGTCTTCGTGTTGTAATATTATGGCTGAAAATTGACCAAAATTCAATGGTCATATCAATGTCACAACCTGACATTGAATAAACGTTGTCAAAAAGCGTTTTGTTCCCATGTTCTAATTGTGTTGAAGAACATTGGCTGGAAATAACCACAATTCCATATTAAATCAACCTCAGAACCTGACATTAATTAAAAGTTGTCCAAAAGTATGTTGTTTCAAGGTTGTATTTGTGTTGTAGAATATTGGTTGGGAATTGACCAAATTTCAATGGTCAAATCAACGTCACAACCTGACATTGATTAAACGTCGTCAAATAGCAAATAACCACAATTCAATGTTAAATCAACCTCAGAACCTGACATTAATTAAAAGTTGTCCTAAAGTATGTTGTTTCAACGTTGTATTTGTGTTGTAGAATATTGGTTGGGAAATGACCACATTTCAATGGTCAAATCAACGTCACAACCTGACATTGATTAAACGTCGTCAAATATCATGTTGTTTCTACGTTGTATTTGTGTTGTAGAATATTGGCTGGAAATAACCAAAATTCAATGGTCAAAAAATTCAACGTCACAACCCAACATTGAATAAATGTCGTCAAAAAGCATTTTGTTTCCATGTTGTATTTGTGTTGTAGAATATTGGCTGGAAATAACCAAAATTCAATGGTCAAATCAACGTCACAACCCAACATTGATTAAACATCGTCAAAAAGCATGTTGTTTCAAAGTTATTATTTGAGTGGCTCAACGTCAGGACCTAATTCAACGAGTACTTGAGGTGATTTCAATGTCTTGTGTTTGTTGGATTAGTGCTGTCAGATGATTACAAATACCGTATTTTTCGGACTATAAGTCGCAGTTTTTTTTCATAGTTTGGCCCGGGGGTGCGACTTATACTCAGGAGCGACTTATGTGTGAAATTATTAACACATTACCGTAAAATATCAAATAATATTATTTAGCTCGTTCACGTAAGAGACTAGACCGAGAGTCGGCAACCCGCGGCTCTTTAGGGCCGCCCTAGTGGCTCTCTGGAGCTTTTTCAAAAATGTATAAAAAAATGGAAAAAGATGAGGGGGAAATAACATTTTTTGTCTTAATATGGTTTCTGTAGGAGGACAAACATGACACAAACCTCCCTAATTGTTATAAAGCACACTGTTTAAAATAAATATGCTTCACTGATTCAAGTATTTGACGAGCACCGTTTTGTCCTACTAATTTTGACAGCCCTTGAACTCACCGTAGTTTGTTTACATGTATAACTTTCTCGGACATGTTTTATGCCACTTATTTTTCCGTCTCATTTTATCCACCAAACTGCATTAATACACAAAGGTGAGTTTTGTTGATGGTATTGACTTATGTGGAGTGCTAATCAGACATATGTGGTCACTGCATGACTGCAAGATAGTCGATGCTAACATGCTATTTAGAAATGTACACATTGCATCATTATGCCTCATTTGTAGCTATATTTGAGCTCACTTAGTTTCCTTTAAATCCTCATAATTCAATTTATATCTCATGACACACTATCTGTATGTAATCCATCCATTTCCTACCGCTTATTCCCCTTGGGGTCGCTGGAGCCTACATATGGATTTTAATTCTTTGCGGCTCCAGACAGATTTGTTTTTGTATTTTTGGTCCAATATGGCTCTTTCAACATTTTTGGTTGCTGACCCCTGTGCTAGACGTATAAGATTTCATGGGATTTATCGATTAGGAGTGACAGATTGTTTGGTAAAGGTATAACATGTTCTATATGTTATAGTTATTTAAATGACTCTTACCATAATATGTTACGTCAACATACCAGGCACCTTCTCAGTTGGTTATTTATGCCTCATATAAGGTACACTTATTCAGCCTGTTGTTCACTATTCTTTATGTATTTTAAATTGCCTTTCAAATGTCTAGTCTTGGTGTTGGGTTTTATCAAATAAATTTCCCCAAAAAATCGAATAATACTCCAGTGCGACTTATATATGTTTTTTCCTTCTTATTATTCATTTTTGGCCGGTGCGACGTATACTCCGAAAAATACGGTAATTAATCAGATTAATCACAGGCCTTTCTGTGGCTAAATTTCAATTAAATATTCATGTCTAATCTACAGTAACAGTGCTCTTTATTTTCTTCTTAGTATATTGTATTGGTTTCAGCTTTTGAAAGTAGGGATATCAAAATCACCTCCCGTATTCTTTACCTTTACAGTGTGCGACTTTGGACAGCCCTGTCCTAAAAAACAACGTATAATATTGCACAGGGTCATGACAAGTAGAGTTTGCTGCTTCTTAAACATCGCACAGAGGTGAAATAATGAACATTTGCAGCGTGTTGAGCATGCACACCTGACACCTCCACTGTCACGTTGGCAGAGGATATCTATAAATCCTACCTTGACCTTTGATAGAAAAACATCAATAAAGCCGCAGACTGTGAGGAGGCATGGCAACCAGTGGTGGTTCCAAAATAAGAGAAGCTGAAAAGGGCTACTTGCAGAAGCACATGATAAATAATGTTCCTGATCTGCAAATTCTATTAGGCTGTTTGTTTGCCTGCGTTATGTAAAGTCGGGCTGGTGGTAGTTAAGTATGCGGGAGGCTCATTACGTTGCTATAATAAATGTTTGGGTACAGCCTGTCATCAATTCACTAAGTAAAGGCCAAAAACAAACAATAGACAGCAGGGACTTCAACTGTGTAACAACATGGACGCCTGGCAGCTAAGTAGGATTGATGTCAATCTTTGGGCACCATGCCACTCCATTCAATTCTTGGGGGTAACGATTCCAATCAGTATCAATTCTCGATTCAAACAGATTTTTTTTTTTAGTACATTGGGTGCCAGTTCTATGATTAACTACATTTCTCCATAAAATAGACTGTGATAATGTTTGATGTTACCTAAAATAAAACTGGTTGTGTTGACCATCATTCTAGTCCAGGGGTCACCAACGCAGTGCCCGCGGGCACCAGGTAGCCCGTAAGGACCAGATGAGTCGCCCGCTGGCCTGTTCAAAAAATAGCTCAAATAGCAGCACTTACCAGTGAGCTGCCTCTATTTTTATTTTTTATTTAACTAGCAAGCTGGTCTCGCTTTGCTCGACATTTTTAATTCTAAGAGAGACAAAGCTCAAATAGAATTTGAAAAAATCCATGAAAATATTTTAAAGACTTGGTCTTAACTTGTTTAAATAAATTCATTTATTTTTTTACTTTCTTTCTTATAACATTCAGAAAGACGATTTAAGAGAAAAAATACAACCTTGAAAATGATTTTAGGATTTTTAAACACATATACCTTTTAAATTCCTTCCTCTTCTGTCCTGACAATTTAAATCAATGTTCAAGTAAATTTATCTTTTTTATTGTAAAGAATAATAAGTAAATTTTATGTTAATTCTTAATTTCAGCTTCTGTTTTTTCGACGAAGAATATTTGTGAAAAATGTCTTCAAACTTATTGATTAAAATTCAAAAAAATTATTCTGGCAAATCTAGAAAATCTGTAGAATCAAATTTAAATCTTATTTCAAAGTCTTTAGAATTTCTTTTAAAATTTTTGTTCTGGAAAATCTAGAAGAAATAATGATTTGTCTTTGTTAGAAATATAGCTTGGTCGAATTTGTTATATATTCTAAAAAAGTGCAGATTGGATTTTAACCTATTTAAAACATCATCAAAATTCTAAAATTAATCTTAATCAGGAAAAATTACTAATGATGTTCCATGAATGATTTTTAAAATTTTTTCCTAAATATTCTAATAAGCTAGTTTTTCTCTTCTTTTTCTCTGTTGAATTTTGAATTTTAAAGAGTCGAAATTGAAAATAAACTATGTTTAAAAATTTATTTTAAATTTTTTTCCTGTTTCCTCCTCTTTTAAACCGTTCAATTAAGTATTTTTTTCATCATTTATTCTCTACAAAAAACCTTCCGTAAAAGGAAAAAAAATGTACGATGGAATGACAGACAGAAATACCAATTTTTTAATATATATATATATATATATATATATATATATATTAAAGGTAAATTGAGCAAATTGGCTATTTCTGGCAATTTATTTAAGAGTGTATCAAACTGGTAGCCCTTCGCATTAATCAGTACCCAAGAAGTAGCTCTTGGTTTCAAAAAGGTTGGTGATCCCTGTTCTAGTCAATCACTCAATAAAGTCAAACACAAAGAAAACAAGAAAAGTATCCAACATCAAGGTGATTTACCCTAGTAGCTGGACAGGACAGATTTATTTCAAACTTAATAAAATAAAATAAAAAATTTACAAAAACAGATTTTTGTAAATCAATTAAGAATTGTAACAAATAAGAAATTGCGATTCATTATAATACATGTATTTTTTTACACCCCTAATTAACAATAATAAATGTTTTTAATGTTTACAATATCTTAAGGTGGGAATAAAAATCAGGT
The DNA here is from genome assembly GCF_033978795.1 of Nerophis ophidion. Lineage (NCBI taxonomy): Eukaryota > Metazoa > Chordata > Actinopteri > Syngnathiformes > Syngnathidae > Nerophis > Nerophis ophidion. The sequence continues at coordinate 17,872,845 of NC_084615.1, forward strand.
TTACCATACATTCATCCAATTATCAATTAGTGTTTACCATACATTCATCCATTTATCAACTAGTGTTTCCCATACATTCATCCATTTATCAATTAGTGTTTCCCGTACATTCATCCATTTATCAATTAGTTTTTCCCATACATTCATCCATTTATCAATTAGTGTTTCCCGTACGTTCATCCATTTATCAATTTGTGTTTCCCATACGTTCATCCATTTATCAATTACTGTATTTTCCGAACTATTAAGCGCACTTAAACCCCCCCCCCAAAAAAAACTCGTTAGTGTGCCTTCAAACCTGGAGCGCCTAATGTAAGTAAGGAATAAGTTTGGTTGAGCTTACCCACCTCGAAGCTATTTTATTTGGTACACGGTGAAATGATGAGTGTGACTGGTAGATGGCAGTCACATATAAGAGATACCGGGTATGTGTAGACAGCAATATGACTCAAGTAAACAACACCAACATTTAAAATATAGAACAATACACACGGCGCTCAAAAATCTACCAAAATGTTTTAGTAGGACTTTGGTAAGCTATGAAGCCACATCGCTTGATGGATTGTACTGTGCTTCAACATAGGAGTAATGACACTTATTGAAACATCTTGTGTGACATCATGCACAAAAGTGCACTTTATTTGTTTTAGACTATTGTAGTGGCGTTCTGTACAAAAAGTGCACTTTAATTGAGTGTTTTGATATGTCATCATGGTGACATCATGCACAAAGGTGGACTCATAGCTTGTTTTAAAATGTCTCTGACAATCTTGCACTTTCTGTTTTGGAGATGACATGAAGGTTTGTGCCACTGCTTAATAACTGTTTAATAAATACACTTTTAGTTGTGATTTCCTGCATGAAAGTTTAAAATGTGCATATATTAATGCAGTATGAAGAAGAATGTTTGAATGTAGACACATAGAATCATCATACTGCTGTGATTATATGCATCAAGTGTTCATTCAAGGCTAAGGCAAAATATGGAGATATATATGGTGTATCGTGAAATGTCCTTATAAAATATGGAGATATTAATAAAAGGCCAAATCGCCCAGCCCTAGTACATAGTAGTTACTATAGTGTAATTACTATATCGTTATTCAACCGGGATATAGAGATGAAGCATGCACATAAAGAGTTGGCGACAAAATTTCTCTCCAAGCAAATAGGGGTGCACACACAAAAACTATTCACATTCGCCATTCTTATTCAACGTGATTTGAAAACAATTCATGATTTAAAAAAAAGAACAAAAAAGAAAATCAATTAAAAAGTATTTTTTTTAAGTAACAATTTCTTTAAGGCCTTTTTGGGCATCTCCATGCAAACAGAAGGAGCTTTATCTAACCTGCAAACGGTTGTGAAAAAGTTCCATTATATACCATAATCAATACACCAAACACATTGCGAGAATTGGTCTGATTCGTGTTGATTAAAAAAAAAAATGATTCCGAATCATCCCAAGAATCGGTGATGGAATGAATCGTAGGTGCCCAAAGATTCACACCCGTACAGGTATTATTTCCAAACAAAATGGGTCCTAAAGATTTTTGTATCCAACCTACTACAGCATGTCCCATTATTCCCAAATAATGTGACTACATCCAAGTGCTTAGAAATATAAACCAAACAAAGACCTAGAGTGCTGTTTTTTTAACCACAGCACCACCTGCTGGAGATTGTAAGGCACTGCTCAACTCGCCTGAATGTATAATTCAGGTACCTGGTAGTGCTGAATTTGGTATCCATCCCTAACGGTCATGACGTGGAGGTGAAAAGAGGTGATGATAGATGGGATGGAGACAGTTGATGGACTGGTCTTACAAATGCTATCAATTAAAGCAAATGGAAAAAAAAATAATCGTACCTTTGCTCTTTCCCTTAATCCTGCTCCCAGGAGGAAACCACTCCCTCCAAGTTCCTGGAAACCAAGATACAACAAACAAGGTCAACACATGACAAACGGGGTCTGGAGGATACACCACACACACACTCTTGTGTTTGTTACTTTATTGAGACCTGAGAAAAATGCCTACCTCTTTAGGACCACCCTTTCTAGATATATAAAGATTTGTATTTTACAACATTAACAATACATACAAACCCTGTTCCCGTATGAGTTGGGAAACTGTGTTAGATGTAAATATAAACGGAATACAATGATTTGCAAATCATTTTCAACCCATATTCAGTTGAATGGACTACAAAGACAAGATATTTGATGTTCTTTTGTGCAAATAATAATTAACTTAGAATCTCATGGCTCTAACACATGCCAAAGTAGTTGGGAAAAGGGCATGTTCACCACTGTGTTACATCACCTTTTTCTTTTAACAACACTCAATAAACATTTGGGAACTGAGGAAACTAACTGTTGAAGCTTTGAAAGTGGAATTCTTTCCCATTCTTGTTTTATGTAGAGCTTCAGTCGTTCAACAGTCCGGGGTCTCCGCTGTCGTATTTTACGCTTCATGATGCGCCACACATTTTCCATGGAAGACAGGTCTGGACTGAAGGAAAGAACCACCACTCTTTTTTTTTACGAAGCCACGCTGTTGTAACACGTGCTGAATGTGGCTGAGCATTGTCTTGCTGAAATAAGCAGGGGCGTCCATGAAAAAGACGGCGCTTAGATGGCAGCATATGTTGTTCCAAAACCTGTATGGACCTTTCAGCATTAATGGTGCCTTCACAGATGTGTAAGTTACCCCATGCCTTAGGCACTAATGCACCCCCATACCATTACACATGCTGGCTTTGGAACTTTGCGTCGATAACAGTCTGGATGGTTCGCTTCCCCTTTGGTCCGGATGACACGATGTCGAATATTTCCAACAACAATTTGAAATGTGGACTCGTCAGACCGCAGAACCACTTTGCATCAGTCCATTTTAGATGATCTCAGGCCCAGAGAAGCTGGCGGCGTTTCTGGATTTTGTTGATAAATAGCTTTGGCTTTGCATAGTAGAGCTTTAACTTGCACTTACAGATGTAGCGACAAACTGTATTTAGTGACAGTGGTTTTCTGAAGTGTTCCTGAGCCCATGTGGTGATATCCTTTAGAGATTGTCGGTTTTCGATGCAGTGCCGTCGAAGGTCACGGTCATTCAATGTTGGTTTCCGGCCATGCCGCTTACGTGGAGGGATTTCTCCAGATTCTCTGAACCTTTTGATGATATTATGGACCGTAGATGTTGAAATCCCTAAATTTCTTAAAATTGCACTTTGAGAAACGTTGTTCTTAAACTATTTGACTATTTGCTCACGCAGTTGTGGACAAAGGGGTGTACCTCGCCCCATCCTTTCTTGTGAAAGACTGAACATTCTTTGAGAAGCTGTTTTTATACCCAATCATGGCACCCACCTGTTCCCAATTAGCCTGCACACCTGTGGGATGTTCCAAATAAGTGTTTGATGAGCGTCCCTCAACTTTATCAGTATTTATTGCCACCTTTCCCAACTTCTTTGTCACGTGTTGCTGGCATCAAATTCTAAAGTTAATGAATATCTGCAAAAAAATAAAAAAGTTTATCAGTTTGAACATCAAATATGTTGTCTTTGTAGTGCATTCAACTGAATATGGGTTGAAAAGGATTTGCAAATCATTGTATTCTGTTTATATTTACATCTAACACAATTTCCCAACTCATATGGAAACGGGGATTGTACTATGTAAACATAAAGATATGCTTCTAGTCATTTTTTATAATTGTTTGTTTGTAACAAATTTTTAATCTTCATTATTTACTTCAAGTTATTACAGCGCCTTTTATTTATAATTTTGGCCAAAGGGGGCAATTTTAAATTGTTTACACACATTTGTTACCTTATATGTTGACCAGAGGGGGAGCACTTCAAATGTTTACAAACTTGTTATTTCATATGTTGACCAGAGGGGGAGCACTTCAAATGTTTACATACTTGTTATTTCATATGTTGACCAGGGGGGGAGCACTTCAAATGTTTACATACTTGTTATTTCATATGTTGACCAGAGGGGGAGCACTTCAAATGTTAACAAACGTGTTATTTCATATGTTGACCAGAGGGGGAGCACTTCAAATGTTTACAAACTTGTTATTTCATATGTTGACCAGAGGGGGAGCACTTGTAAAAGCGACACACAGTCCAATTGACAAATCTCTCCTTATTGGGACCACCCTCATTTTGATAGATGTCACCACGAATGAGACATTGTCTATTAGATGCAATGTTACTGGGACCATGATTAATGTCATCACTTGTTCACACCTCCTCACATGGAAGCTACTTATCCTTATTGATGCCTCAAGGAGGGTAGGAACACAAGAACACCGTCACTACTCACGCTTCGGCACACTCGCCCTCCTCCTGTGAGGCCAGAGAGGCTTGTTCTGGGTCGGAGGCGCACAGTTCCTCCATGGAGCCCTTGGGTGTCACGCTGTCAAGCTGGCTAACCACCAGCTGGTTGAGGTTGTCAGGGTCAGACAGCCATGTCACCAACAGACTCAAACCTGAGGGCCCAATCAGGACACTCCATTAGGTACACGCCTTAATGAGAGACAATATAAAAACGTGTGTTAAAATGATGCTGACGGAAAAGGAAATATTATTGTTTCAACTGCATCATATATTTACTCCCCAAGGAGGTAAAATACAAACCCCGTTTCCATATGAGTTGGGAAATTGTGTTAGATGTAAATATAATCGGAATACAACGATTAGAAAATCATTATCAACCCATATTCAGTTGAATATGCTACAAAGACAGCATATTTGATGTTCAAACTGATAAACATTTTTTTTTTTGCAAATAATCATTAACTTTAGAATTTGATGCCAGCAACATGTGACAAAAAAGTTGGGAAAGGTGGCAATAAATACTGATAAAGTTGAGGAATGCTCATCAAACACTTATTTGGAACATCCCACAGGTGGGTGCCATGATTGGGTATAAAAACAGCGTCCAAAAAAATGCTCAGTCTTTCACAAGAAAGGATGGGGCGAGGTACACCCCTTTGTCCACAACTGCGTGAGCAAATAGTCAAACAGTTTAAGATCAACGTTTCTCAAAGTGCAATTGCAAGAAATTTAGGGATTTCAACATCTACGTTTCATTATATCATCAAAAGGTTCAGAGAATCTGAAGAAATCACTCAACGTAAGTGGCATTGCCGGAAACCAACATTGAATGACCGTGACCTTCGATCCACTGTATCAAAAACCGACATCAATCTCTAAAGGATATTACCACATGGGCTCAGGAACACTTCAGAAAACCACTGTCACTAAATACAGTTTGTCGCTACATCTGTAAGTTCAAGTTAAAGCTCTTCTATGCAAAGCGAAAGCCATTTATCAACAACATCCAGAAACGCCGCCGGCTTCTCTGGGCCCGAGATAATCTAAGATGGACTGATGCAAAGTGGAAAAGTGTTCTGTGGTCCGACGAGTCCACATTTCAAATTGATTTTGGAAATATTCGACATCGTGTTATCCGGACCAAAGGGGAAGCGAACCATCCAGACTGTTAGACGCAAAGTTCAAAAGCCAGCATGTGTGATGGTATGGGGGTGCATTAGTGCCTAAGGCATGGGTAACTTACACATCTGTGAAGGCACCATTAATGCTGAAAGGTACATACAGGTTTTGGAACAACATATGCTGCCATGTAAGCGCCGTCTTTTTTATGGACGCCCCTGCTTATTTCAGCAACACAATGCCAAGCCACATTCAGCACGTGTTACAACAGCATGGCTTCGTACAAAAAGAGAGCGGGTACTTTCCTGGCCCGCCTGCAGTCCAGACCTGTCTCCCTTTGAAAATGTGTGGCGCATTATGAAGCGTAAAATACGACAGCGGAGAGCCCGGACTGTTGAACGACTGAAGCTCTACATAAAACAAGAATGGGAAAGAATTCCACTTTCAAAGCTTCAACAATTAGTTTCCTCAGTTCCCAAATGTTTATTGAGCTTTGTTAAAAGAAAAGGTGATGTAACACAGTGGTGAACATGCCCTTTCCCAACTACTTTGGCACGTGTTGCAGCCATGAAATTCTAAGTTGATTATTATTAAGTTTATCAGTCTGAACATCAAATATGTTGTCTTCGTAGCATATTCAACTGAATAAGAGTTGAAAAAGATTTGAAAATCATTGTATTCCATTTATATTTACATTAACCACAATTTCCCAACTCATATGGAAACGGGGTTTGTACAAAAATCATTTAAAAACAAAGTGCATCCAATGAAATGCTTGTCCTGCGATCACTTTTGTTGCAAATTACAAGTGATAATGTTAAAGAGAGGTGCTGTGTGATATTGCCAACTCCATTATCTGCTGTATAAATATAATAAAAGCTTTCATCAATATTTCATTTATTGGGTGCAAGCCAACAGAAATAGTAGCAAGCGAGCCTGGACTTGAGAGATAATTCCTCAATGACGGCCATAAAAGTAATTTATTGCACGTGCATTGTCAAATGTGTCGCCTAAAAAGAATTGCAAAAAAAGATTAAAGATTTGATGTCTTTGTAAAGACGGAACCCTAAAAAGAAATCGTAAATATCTGCACACAGATACAAGCATGAATGAATGGTGTATTGGAAGTAGGGTTGTACGGTATACCGGTACTAGTATAGCACCGCGGTACTAATGAATCATATTCAGTACTATACCGCCTCTAAAAAGCGTTGGTCACCCAAACCCCCGTCGTCACGTTGTGTCATTGCTGGGTTTTTTTAAGCCCAGAGGGGCATGTTTGGCAGCGCACACACACACACACACACACACACACACACACACACACACACACACACACACACACACACACACACAGAGTACTTACAAGAAAACACGGTGTGGTGACAGAAAAGGGAGAACGGACGCATTTCGGTGTAAAAAGTAAAGATAAAAGGTGAAGTTATACCACTGAAACACCCTCAGGAAGAGCTGCTTAAAGACATGGCTAGCTAGCTAGCGGCTAACGTCGATCCACAGTGTTTTAGCTACTTCTAAATCACTAATCTTCATGTCCATGGCGACAAATAAAGTAAGTTTCCTGCTCACTGCAGGACGAGGAATAGCTAATAAAGGAATAGCATAATATATCAGTATATATAATATACTGTACATATATCATGTAAATATTACGTACATATGTTATATTTTATATCGCTATATATCAGGAGTGTCAAACTCAAATACAGAGTGGGCCAAAATTTTAAACTGAACAAAGCCGCGGGCCAAGGTTGAACAAACTAACCTTTTACTAGGGACCCAAACATGTTTTGCATTGAGTATTGAACAAAGAAGGCTTATATAAATTTATATTGACATGCAAAATCCAGTTTTAAATAATGATAATTAAAAAATATCAATGGCACATCAAATGAAATTTAAATAAAAATTTAATGCCTCTTTTCTATTTGCAGCCTTCTGAGGTGAATATCAAAAGAAACTTTTTTTCACGGGCTAATAATAAATTTGAAAATAAAATAATGAATGAATCAAACATTCAAACGTTGAAGTAGCAAGAGAAAGTGCATGAATAAGATGTTAATTTTTGCTCAGTTTGCTACACGGGTTTGCTTTAACACTGAATATTGAACAAGCAACGCTTATATAACTTAATAGTGCAAAATCAACTTTCAAAAAACAAACGAAAAAACATCAATGGCATATTAAAATGTAAATAAAAAATGTAATGCCAATTTTCTGTCTGCAGCCTTCTGAGGTAAATAAACATTAACTTTTTCCACAGGCTAATAAATTTGAAAATAAAATAACAATGAATAAATGAACCATTCAGGCCTTTTAACTGCTCAGTTTGTGACACACTGATCCAATATGATGTGCCCAAACCAGACCTGCCATCTTTTCTTGGATGCTAGTTCATTAATGTCGGGGCTCAGGCTTTGAGCTGAGGTGGGCGGGGTTTGGTAGTAGCGGGGGGGGGGGGGGGGGGGGGGGGGGGGGGGGTGTATATTGTAGCGTTCCGGAAGAGTTAGTGCTGCAAGGGGTTCTGGGTATTTTTTCTGTTGTGTTACTGTGCGGATGTTCTCCCGGAATGTGTTTGTCATTATTGTTTGGTGTGGGTTCAGTGTGGTCCATATTTGTAACAGTGTTAAAGTTGTTTATACGACCACCCTCAGTGTGACCTGTATGGCTGTTGACCAAGTATGCGTTGCATTCACCTGTGTGTGTGTGTGTTTGTGTAAAAAACGCATATATTATGTAGGAAAAGCGGACGTGACGAAAGGTTGTAGAGGACGCTAAATGCAGTGGTTTTAAGGCATTCCCCCAATATTGTTGTCTGGGTGGTATTTGGGAAAATGGTTGCGCCCTGGAGATTTTCGGATGGGGCACTGAAATTTGGGAGTCTCCCGGGAGGGTTGGCAAGTATGAGTATTAGCGGTGAATGCGGTGTTACAGGTGGGACCGCCGCTGTATAATACCGGCAGGCCACCTCTAATGTTAATTTGATATTGCCTCAAGGGATTAATGAAATTACACGGCGGTCCAAGTTTGACACCCATGCTATATATAGTCTATTTATACCTGCATTTTCCTTTCCATCCTTACACTTTCCATCATTGTAAATGAGCTACCATGTGGTACAATTTCCCTTGTGGATCATTAAAGTTTGTCTAAGTCTAAGTCTAAAAATGCTTCACTCCACACTGTAGGACAGGGGTCGGGAACCTTTTTGGTTGAGAGAGCCATGAAAGCCAAATATTTCAAAATGTATTTCCGTGAGAGCCATATCATATTTTTTAACAGTGAATACAACTAAATGTGTGCATTTCTAAGTAAGACCAACATTTTTAGAGTATAAATAAGTCTTTTATTCTTTTTAATAACATTGTTATTCTGAAGCTAACCAATAATAAATAAAATGTCATGTCTGTTGATCATGTTTTTCTTTGGCCATGTGCTGTTTGTCCTTTGGACTCTTTAAGTTCTTGTTTTTTTTCCACTCCCTTGTCTGGTTTCCTTGGTCACTCATTTTGTCCACCTGTCTCTGGTGGACAAAATGCCCGCTCACCTGCTTCCTGAGCACTAATCAAAGGCAGTATTTAAGCTCGTCTTTGCCAGTCAGTCGCCCTGGCGTCAATGTGATATTTTCTTGCTCTGTGCTGACTTGTTTCATGCCTTGCCATAGTTTCGTGCTTCATGCCATGCAGAGTAAGTTTTGTTTGATTTATGTTCATAGTCTGTTTATGCGTTAGCTTTGTTCCTTAGCCCAAGTTGTGCCTCCACTGTGAGCGATTTTTGTTTGTATCTTTTTTTAGTTTAAATTAAATCATGTTTTTACCTAAATGCCATGTCCCGAGTAGTCCGTCTGCCTTCCTGGGGGAACGACCCTGCAGCAAGCTGCGACCCCCACAACGTGACATAAAATACTTCTTACCATTAATGCGACTTCTTGAACAGGTGCGGTAGGAAACGGATGGATGGATTTAAATGCATGAGAATGTTTTTTATTTTGCACATTATTTTTAGCACTATGATTACCAGCGAAATTATTCATAATTATGGTGTTAAGCAATGTCAGCTAAGATTTATCTGAGAGCCAGATGCAGTCATCAAAAGAGCCACAGGTTCCCTACCCCTGCTGTAGGAGGATACAATAGCTCATTGGCACAATGTAAACAAACGCCATGACATCCACTGTAATGATACCAAGTACAGGAGAGTATGTAGTCGATACTACTATGATTACAACAATATTTTTTGGCATCACATCATCATCTTTTTTTTTTTGCTTTGTATCATATTTATAAACTCAGAAAATAAGTCCCTGGACACATGAGGACTTTGACTGAGTATGACTAATGTATGATCCTGTAACTACTTGCTAATTGATCGATACCCAAATTTGTGGTACCATTCAAAGTATCAAACAACAGAAGAATTAGGGAATATTACATTTCAACAGAAGTGTAGAACATGTTGAAACAGAAAATAAGCAGATATTAAAAAAAGTGAACAAGTAGATGAACAATTCATAATGCGTACAAAATAATAGGTGTATAAATGACACATTATGTTACTGCAGACTAATTAAGAGTCTTTGTTTGTTTACTTACTACTAAAAGACAAGTTGTCTAGTATGTTCAACATTTTATTTAAGGACAAATAAATACCGTATTTTTCCGATTATAAATCGCTCCGGAGTATAAATTGCACTGGCCGAAAATGCATAATAATGAAGGAAAAAAAACATATACTGTAAGACGCACTAGACCAGGGGTCACCAATGTGGTGCTCGTAAGGACCAGATGAGTCTCCCGCTGGCCTGTTCTAAAAATAGCTCAAATAGCAGCACTTACCAGTGAGCTGCCTCAATTTTTTTTTTTTTTTTACTAGCAAGCGGGTCTCACTTTGCTCGACATTTTTAGTTCTAAGACAGACAAAACTCAAATAGCATTTGAAAATTCAAGAAAATATTTTAAAGACTTGGTCTTCACTTGTTTGAATAAATTCATTTATTTTTTTACTTTGCTTCTTATAACTTTCAGAAAGACAATTTTAGAGAAAAAAATACAACCTTAAAAATGATTTTATGATTTATAAACACATATACCTTTTTATCTTTTAAATTCCTTCCTCTTCTTTCCTGACAATTTTAAATTTAAAGCCCACCAGGCTGCACCAAACTTTTGGTGCCTTGTCGACACAGAAAAGTACAGCAGCAGCAATGAAGGTTGCAAGCCTGTTTGGTTCAACTTATCTTTGTGAATCAGCCTTTTCTGACATGAACTTCATCAAGAACAAACGCAGAACACGCCTCACTGATGCACACCTGCAAGACTCACTCAGAGTTGCAGTGTCAAGTTACACACCAGAGTACAACACACTAGTTAACAGCAATGCCAGGCTTCCTACTAACTGACAAAGCAACAGATAACAGATTTCGTGTGCAGTTCAAATCGTGACATGATTTATTTAAAAATTTGAGAGTTGACTTGTATTTTGCATGAGTTATTATTTGTACAAACATGGTGCAAAGTAATTCATGATTTGTTAATAAATGTTAGAGGCTAGCTAGTTAAAATGGGGTATTGTGATTTCAGAAGACTGTCTTAGTAGTGAAAACGTTCAATTTGATATTTATCTGTTTCTATATATATTTATGGTGAGAAATCATTAGATCAGTGTTTCCACAAAAATAAATATCATTAATTATTAATAATAACATAAGAGTTAAAGGTAAATTGAGCAAATTGGCTATTTCTGGCAATTTATTTAAGTGTGTATCAAACTGGTAGCCCTTGGCATTAATCAGTACCCAAGAAGTAGCTCTTGGTTTCAAAAAGGTTGGTGACCCCTGCACTAGAGTATAAGTTGCATTTTTGGGGGAAATTTTTCGCCAGTCCCTTACAAGTTCCTCTCTTACTCAAAACTTTCTTTCTGCTGCTCGATTGCGTTTTCTGCTGCATATTTCACTACTTCCAGCTTGTAGCCTGCAGTATAAGATTTCCTTTTCGCTGCCATTTTTAAGTAAATAAATAAATGATAAATGGGTTGTACTTTTATAGCGCTTTTCTACCTTCAAGGTACTCAAAGCACTTTGACACTAGTTCCACATTTACCCATTCACACACACTGATGGAGGGAGCTGCCATGCAAGGCGCTAACCAGCACCCATAAGGAGCAAGGGTGAAGTGTCTTGCTCGGGACACCACGGACGTGATGAGGTTGGTACTAGGTGGGGATCGAACCAGGGACCCTCGGGTTGCGCACGGCCGATCTCCCACAAAACCACTGGCCTTTGCAAAAATCCTAGCAGGAGTCAGAGGCTTAAGCCCTTCAATGCTTCCTTACCCTTTAAGGCAGGGGTGTCAAACTCAAATACAGAGTGGGCCAAAATTTTAAACTGAACAAAGCCGCGGGGCCGAGGTTGAACAAATGAACCTTTTAGTAGGGACCCAAACAAGTTTTCCATTGAATATTGAACAAGCAAGGCTTATATAACTTTATAGTGACATGCAAAATCGAGTTTCAAATAATAATAATAATTAAAAAATATCAATGGCATATAAAATAAAATTTAAATAAAAATTGTGCCTCTTTTCTATTTGCAGCCTTCTGAGGTAAATATCAAAATAAACTTTGTCCACAGGCTAATAATAAATTTGAAAATAAAATAACAATAATGAATGAATCAAACATTCAAGCCTTGAAGTAACAAGAGAAAGTGCATGAATAAATTGTTAATTATTGCTCAGTTTGCTACACTGATTTGCTGGAACAATGAATATGGAACAAGCAATAATTTTATAACTTAGTGCAAAATCAAAATTCAAAAAACAAACGAAAAAAAATGGTCAAATAAATACAATTAAAAGAAAACATTTAATGCCTCTTTTCTATTTGCAGCCTTCTGAGGTAAATATCAACATTACATTTTTCCACAGGCTAATCTCATAATAAAATAATAATGAGATGGGTGGGGTTGGTTGTGGGGGCGGGTTTTGGTGGTAGTCAGTGCTGCAAGGGGTTCTGAGTATTCGTTCTGTTGTGTTTATGTTTTGTTACGGTGCGGATGTTCTCCCGAAATGTGTTAGTCATTCTTGTATGGTGTGGGTTCACAGTGTGGCGCATATTTGTAACAGTGTTAAAGTTGTTTATACGGCCACCCTCAGTCTGACCTGTATGGCTGTTGAGCAAGTATGCAAGGCATTCACTTAAGTGTGTGTACAAGTCGCATATATCATGTGACTTGGCCGGCACGCTTTTTGTATGGAATAAAAGCGGACGTGACAACATATTGTAGACAACGCTAAAGGCAGAGCCTTTATAGTATCGGCGGGCAAGCTCTAATGTTAATTTGATATTGCCTCAAGGGCCAAGAGAAATTACACTGCAGGCCAGAGTTTGACACCCACGCTTTAAGGCAACACTCTCAAAGATTGTGTATTAGACGTGTGAAGTATCACTCCTGTTTATTCTTGTTGGCCAAACTGTTGCATAGAACCACATGGTGTTGTGGGAGAAAGAAGCTTATTTGAATTTATCTTCATTCGTGTTTTATATTGATATCAAAAAGTAAACACCATGTTTTTACATTACTTGTGGGTTTTTCATTTCACAAAGTTATTACTTAAAAAGTGATTTGTGGCATAGCATTTTGTTACTGTTTTATGGTATATAGGTAATTAATGACATTTCTTCTCATACACTTGGTGTTAAAAGGTCATTTAAATGCCAATTTTGCTTAATAAGGAACATTTTAGATATCATAATCCCCATTTGCGACACAATTAACTGTAACCTTCTACGAGAACAAACAAAACGAAACCACTGACCTTTGCAAAAATATTAGCAGGAGTCAGAGGTTGAAGCCCTTCAATGCTTCCTTACCCTTTAAGGCAGGGGTATGGAACCAATGGCTCTAGAGCCAGATGTGGCTCTTTTAATGACTGCATCTGGCTCTCAGATCAATCTTAGCGGACATTGCTTAACACAATAAGTAATGAATAATTTTGCTGGCAATCACAGTGTTAAAAATGACGTTCAAAATATATGCATTTTAATCCATCCATCCACTACCGCACCTGTTCAAGAAGTCGTATTATTGATTAGAAGTATTTTATTTATTATTGGTTAGCTTTAGAATAAAACATGTTATTCAATATAATAGGAGACTTATTGTACTCTACAAATGTTATTAATAAAAAAATGCATGCATTTAGTTGTATTCAGTGTTAGAAAATATTATATGGCTCTCACGGAAATACATTCTGAAATATTTGGCTTTCATGGTTCTCTCAGCCAAGAAGGTTCATAAACCCCGTCTTAAAGGCAACACTCTCAAAAGATTGTGTATTAGGCGTGTGAGCTATCACTCCTGTTTATTCTTGTTGGCCAAACTGTTGCACAGAACCACATGGTGGTGTTGGGGAAAGAAGCTTATTTATTTCAATTTATCTTCATTTGTCTTTTATATTGATATCAAAAAGTAAACACCATGTTTTTACATTACTTGTGGGTTTTTCAATTCCCAAAGTGATTACTTTAAAAGTAATTTGTGTGGCCTAGCATTTTGTAAATATTTTATGGTATATAGTTAACACGACATGTTTTTGCTCACACTCTTGCTGTTAAAACGTAATTTAAATGCCAATTTTGCTTAATAGGGAACATTTCAGAACTCACAATCCCAATTTGCGACAAAATTAACTGGAAACTTTGACTATGTTCCAACCTTCTACAAGAACAAACAAACCAAACAGAACAAAACAAAACCACTGGCCTTTGCAAAAATTTTAGGAGTTAGAGGCTGAAGCCCTTCACTGCTTCCTTACCCTTTAAGGCAACACTCTCAACGATTGTGTATTAAATGTGCGAAGTATCACTCCTGTTTATTTTTGTTGGCCAAACTGTTGCATAGAACCACATGGTGGTGTTGGAGAAAGAAGCTTATTTATTTTATCTTCATTCGTGTTTTATATTGATATCAAAAAGTAAACACCATGTTTTTACATTGCTTGTGGGTTTTTAATTTCACAAAGTTATTACTTTAAAAATAATTTATGTGGCATAGCATTATGGTATATAGGTAATTAATACGACATTTCTTCTCAAACGCTTGCTGTTAAAAAGTAATTTACCGTATTTTCTTGAACTGCCGCCGGCGCACTAATTTAAAACCTCTTCTCACCCCTGCACTTACCAAAGGCATGCGGTAAAAGTAAGCATGCGCTGATTATTTTAAAACCTCTTCTCACTCCGGTACTTACCAAAGGTTTGCAGTAAAAATTTGAGTGTGATGTAAGCTTGGACCTTAAATCCTACTGAATAGCTCTTAATCTTCTTCCCTTTATGCAATTTCAAATTACCGGTATTGAAATCAGCCTCCTCCATTTTGAAAATGATGACAGGGGAAGTGTCACTCGTGATGTCACAAGTTTGACCCGGCGGTAATACTAAGCATGCGCTAATTATTTTGGGAAGCGAGTATGACCAGGCAGTAATTCAAGGCAGGCGCATACTATATGTCCTGCGGCAATTCAAGGAAATACAGTAAATGCCAATTTTGCTTTGTAGGGCACATTTCAGAAATCATAATCCCGATTTGCGAAAAGATAACTGGATCCTTTGACTGTGTTCCAACCTTCTACAAGAACAAACAATCAAAATGAGACCACGGGCCTTTGCAAAAATCCTAGCAGGAGTCAGAGGCTGAAGCCCTTCAAAGCTTCCTTACCCTTTAAGGCAGGGGTGTCAAACTCAAATACAGAGTGGACCAAAATGTAAAACTGAACAAAGCCGTGTGCCAAAGTTGAACAAATTAACCTTTTAAATGGGACCCAAACAAGTTTTGCATTGAATATTAAACAAGCAAGGCTTATGTAGCTTTATAGTCACATACAAAATCGAGTTTCAATTATAACAATGAGTAAAAAATATCAATGGCATATCAAATAAAATGTAAATAAAAATTGAGGGAGCGGGGTTTGGTGGTGTATATTGTAGCGTCCCAGAAGAGTTAGTGCTGCAAGGGGTTCTGGGTATATCTTCTGTTGAGTTTAAGTTGTGCTACGGTGCTGATGTTCTCCCGAAATGTGTTTGTCATTCTTGTTTGGTGTGGCTTTACAGTGTGGCGCATATTTGGAAAAGTGTTAAAGTTGTTATACGGCCACCCTCAGTGTGACCCTTATGGCTGTTGATCAAGTATGCCTTGCATTCACTTGTGTGTGTTAAAGCCGCATATATTATGTGACTGGACCGGCACGTTGTTTGTATGGCGGAAAAGCGGACGTGACGACAGGCTGTAGGGGACGCTAAAGGCAGTGCCTTCAAAGCACGCCCCCAATATTGTTGTCCGGGTGGAAATCGGGAGAAATTCGGAAGAATGGTTGCCCCGGGAGATTTTCGGGAGGGGCACTGAACTTTGGGAGTCTCCCAGGAAAATTTTGAGGGTTGGCAAGTACGAGTATCAGCGGTGAATGCAGTGTTACAGAGGCATCACCGCTGTATAATACCGGCGGGCCAGCTCTAATCTTAATTTGATATTACCTCAAGGGCCAAATGAAATTACACGGCAGGCCAAATTTGGCCCGCGGGCCAGAGTTTGACACCCATGCTTTGAGGCAACAGTCTCAAAGATTGTGTATTAAATGTGCGAAGTATCACTCCTGTTTATTTTTGTTGGCCAAACTGTTGCACAGAACCACATGGTGTTGTGGGAGAAAGAAGCTTATTTACTTGAATTTATCTTTATTTGTGTTTTATATTGATATCAAAAAGTAAACACCATGTTTTTACATTACTTATGGATTTTTCCATTTCACTAAGTTATTACTTTAAAAATCATTTATGTGGCATAGCATTTTCTATGTTTTATGGTATATAGGTAATTAATACAACATTTCTGCTCAAGCGCTTGCGGTTGAAAGGTCATTTAAATGCCAATTTTTCTTAATAGGGGACATTTCAGAAATCATAATCCCCATTCGCGACACAATTAACTGGAACCTTTAACAATGTTCCAACCTTCTATAAGAACAAACAAAACGAAACCACTGCCCTTTGCAAAGATCCTAGCCGGAGTCAGAGGCTGAAGCCCTTCAATGCTTCCTTACCCTTTAAGGCAACAATCTCATTCAAGGCACAGCGGTTGAGTTCTTGGCACCACAGATGCTCAGGCAGAAGGTTACGCACCAGGGCATCAGAGAGCTCTCTGAGCAGCACCATCTCCTCAGCTCTGCCGCTAAACATAAGCTCCCTGATGAAAAGAAAACAAACAAACAGAAGAGAAAGAACATCCGGGGGTTTAATAAATGCCCTGCAAAAAAGATATTTACCACCACATGTGTGAGGCTAAAATCGTCAATCTGCCACTTTGGAAACGTCTTTTTTCGCAAGAAAAACTGCCATCACTGCAGGTAAAATCCAATAAAGCAGGGTAAATTATTCATAGATGGTAAAACATCCCGAGGTATTTACGGACACATTATGGCGAGCAAAGAGCAGCCGAGGGAGCGCAGACATCAATTTTGATGGTTTGAGAACATGCAACCCACCCTGGGGCCACAACGCCTTCCAGGGGGCTGTTTATCCTTTCATTTGTGTGGACATTGACTGCATTTCCCCCAGAGAGAGTAGTGCAGGAATAATAAGGATATGTTACAGAGCAGGGGTGCACATTACGGCCATCACGAGCTACCAGTCGATAGCGGAGGGTGTGTTAGTCCATTGCCTGCCAGGCATTTAAAAAAAATTGGCGATCATCACTAGGACGTCACTTTCGACAATTCATTGACATTCGCCACACACACACACACACACACACACACACACACACACACACGTTTAAGTCGGGACTTTGGGAAGGCCATTCTAAAACCTTAATTCTAGCCTGATTTAGCCATTCCTTTACCACTTTTGAGGTGTGTTTGGGGTAGGGGTTTAACGGTACACAAAAATTTCGGTTGGGCACGTACCTCTGTTTAGAGGTCACGGTTCGGTTTATTTTCGGTACAGTAAGAAAACAACAAAATATAAATTTTGGGGTTTTTTATTTACCAAATTTGTAAAAGATGGCATAACATTAGAGGTGGGTAGAGTAGCCAAAAACTGTACTCAAGTAAGAGTACTGTTACTTTAGAGATTTATTACTCAAGTAAAAGTAAGGAGTAGTCACCCAAATATTTACTTGAGTAAAAGTAAAAAGTATATTGTGAAAAAACTACTCAAGTACTGAGTAACTGATGAGAAACCTCATTACGGCAACAAATAATGCACAAAAACATAAAAATAGCAATGAGCAAATTCAGGGCCAGGAATATCTCTTAAGCAACTAAAACAATAATATATAATAAATAACAATACATTAAAATTAGAAAAAAGCAAATTGAGCCACAATAACTTAATAGCACCATAGGCTCAGTAGGCAATGATTGGTTGATTGATTGATTGAAACTTGTATTAGTAGATTGCACAGTACAGTACATATTCCATCCAATTGACCACTAAATGGTAACACCCCAATAAGTTTTTCAACGTCAATCGATTATTTAATAAATGACCAAGTCGAGGTGATCTACCTCATATATACATACACACACACGTATCATATACATACACACACATATCATATATATTAATATGTCCAGGGTGTACCGCGCCTTCTGCCTGATTGTAGCTGAGATAGGTGCCAGCGACCTCAAAAGGGAATGAGCGGTAGGAAATGGATGGATATATATATATATATATATATATATATATATATATATATATATATATATATATATATATATATATATATTTAGCCGTTTTTGTTTACATGTCAAAGGTGTTTTAATGAATATACATGCATGTTTAACATATAGATTCCTATCTTTTATGAAGACAAGAATATTAGTTGGTGTATTACCTGATTGTGATGACTTGCATTGATTGGAATCAGACAGTATAGTGCTGATAACGTCCACGTTTTCAAATGGAGGAGAAAAAAAGTTATTCCTTTCTGTCTAATACCACATGAAAGTCATTGGTTTTTGGCATCTTATTTGTCCCTTTTCTATATTCGTTTTTATACACTTGACAATAAATACATTGGCGGCAAACTGCGTAGCTTGCTCGCTTGTTTGCTCTGGCTTTCGGAGACTCTTATTTTGTTAGCGCATGCGCGATGGAGCGGCACTTTTATTGTGAAAACAGGAACTGTGCGATCAGTCTTTAGGCTTTTGACGGGAAGTACGGTTGAAATAAAAAGTGTCTATTTTCCTTTACACTTTTGATTGATTAATTGAAACTTTTATTAGTAGATTGCACAGTACAGTACATATTTCAAACAATTGACCACTAAATGGTAACACCCCAATAAGTTTTTCAACTTTTTTAAGTCGGATTTGATGTGTGACGGTCATGTGACCGCCTGGCTCTGTCTGATTGGTCCAACGTCACCAGTGACTACATGTGGTTGGTGAAATGCAGGCATGCGTAGATCCTACTTTGAAAAACCAAAACAAACATTAATAGCTCGATTAAAAAAAAAGTAGCGAGTAACGAGCTGAATGTAGATAAATGGAGCGGAGTAAAAGTAGCGTTTCTTCTCTATAGATATACTCAAGTAAAAGTAAAAGTATGGTGCATAAAAACTACTCTTAGAAGTACAATTTATCCCAAAAGTTACTCAAGTAGATGTACCGTAGTAAATGTAGCGCGTTACTACCCAACTCTGCATAACATACATACAGTATTTCCTTGAATTACCGCCGGGGCGCTAATTAATTTAAAACCTCTTCTTACTACGGCGCTTACCAAAGGCAAGCGGTGTGTGTGAAAAGCCGTAGATATTATGTGATTGGGCCGGCACGCAAAGGCAGTGCCTTTAAGGTTTATTGGCGCTCTGTACTTCTCCCTACGTCTGCGTACCACTCTGTACAGCGGCGTTTTAGAAAGTCATAAATTTTACTTTTTTAAAACCGATACCGAAAATTTCCGATATTACATTTTAAAGCATTTATCAGCTGATGATATCGGCAGTCCGATATTATCGGACATCTCTACAAATAACGGTTTGAATTGGTCTTGGTTATCGGGGACTGTTATTAATGACGGACAGGTGTCGCGGTGTGCCTGCAGCCGGGCACGAAAGAAAACCCTCGTCTCCATGGCAACATCACTGTCACTTTCACTCATTTGCCGCTTATCCACTAACGCAGTGGTAGGCAACCCAGAACGTTTAAAAGAGCCATTTTGGAGTCAAATAACAACGCTGTCAAGCGGCATTCATATAAAACTTGCGGGCCGCACTAGCATTAGACTTTCATATTAGGATGGGGGCCGCAAAATAACGTCTCGCGGGCCAATGAGACCCCTGCTTTAAGTTTTATTGGCGCTCTGTACTTCTCCCTATGTCCGTGTACTACTCTGTACAGCGGCGTTTTAAAAAGCCATGAATTTTACTTTTTGAAACAGATAGCGATAAGTTCCGATGTTACATTTTAAAGCATTTATCGGCTGATGATATCGGCAGTCCGATATTATCGGACATCTCTACAAATAACGGTTTGAATTGGTCCAGGTTATCGGGGACTATTACTGACGGACAGGTGTCGCGGTGTGCCTGCAGACGGGCATGAAAGAAAACCCTCGTCTCCATGGCAACATCACTGTCCCTTTCACTCATTTGCCGCTTATCCACTAACGCAGTGGTAGGCAACCCAGAACGTTGAAAGAGCCATTTTGGAGCCAAATAACATTGCTGTCAAGCGCTGTTGATATAAAACTCGCGGGCCGCACTAACATTAGACTTTCCTATAAGGTGGGGGCCGCAAAGTAACGTCTCGCGGGCTGCAATTGGCCCGCGTGTCTGAGACCGCTGCTTTAAGTTTTATTGGCGCTCTGTACTTCTCCGTACATCCGTGTACCACTCTGTACAGCAGCGTTTTAAAAAGTCATACATTTTACTTTTTGAAACTGATAGCGATAATTTCCGATATTATATTTTAAAGCATTTTTATCTGCCAATAATATTGACAGTCCGATATTATCGGACATCTCTACAAATAACGGTTTGAATTGGTCCAGGTTATCGGGGACTGTTATTACTGACGGACAGGTGTCGCGGTGTGACAGCAGCCGGGCAGGTAAGAAAACCCTCGTCTCCATGGCAACATCTCTGTCACTTTCACTCATTTGCCGCTTTTCCACTAACACAGGGGTAGGCATACTTGCCAACCTTGAGACCTCCGATTTTGGGAGGTGGGGGCCGGGGCTTGGTTAAGAGTCAAGTATTTCACATACAAATATGTATGTATGTATGTATGTATATATATATATATATATATATATATATATATATATATATATATATGTATATATATATATATATATAAGAAATACTTGAATTTCAGTGTTTATTTACACATATACACACACACACACAACACTCATCTACTCATTGTTGAGTTAAGGGTTGAATTGTCGATCCTTGTTCTATTCTCTGTCACTATTTTTCTAACCATATGCATGTACAGTAGATGGCAGTATTGTCCTGTTTAAGAGTGTCACAACATTGCTGTGTACAGCAGACAAACTGCTTTACGGTAGACAAAAACATGACTGCTGTTGTTGTGTGTTGTTACCGCGCTGGGAGGACGTTAATGAAACTGCCTAACAATAAACCCACATAAGAAACCAAGAACTTGCCCTCGATCATTCTACAGCTATAACGTCATTGGGCAGGCACGCTGTTTATATTGTGGGAAAGCGGACGTGAAAACAGGTTGTCCTCACTCAGTGCCGCATGGAGCTGGAGGGGGCGTGGCCTGCAGCTTTGCATGAATTTCGGGAGATTTTCGGTAGAAAATTTGTCCCGGGATGTTTTCGGGAGAGGCGCTGAATTTCGGGAGTCTCCCGGAGAATCCGGGAGGGTTGGCAAGTAAGGGGGTAGGCAACCCAGAACGTTGATGTCCGATATTACATAACTTTAGCTGTTTGCAATTTGACCAAATCATCGAACTTTAATATGTTTGAGTCAATATATAAAGTGTTTGCATGTTCTCCAGTGGCCTAGTAGTTAGAGTGTCCGCCCTGAGATCGGTAGGTTGTGAGTTCAAACCCCGACAGAGTCATACCAAAGACTACAAAAAAATGGGACCCATTGCCTCCCTGCTTGGCACTCAGCATCAAGGGTTGGAGTTGGGGGTGAAATCACCATAAATGATTCCCGGGCGCGGCACCGCTGCTGCCCACTGCTCCCCTCACTTCCCAGGGGGTGAACAAGGGGATGGGTCAAATGCAGAGGACAGATTTCCCCACACCTAGTGCGTGTGTGACAATCATTGGTACTTTAATTGATCTTTTTTGTAACACAGATAAGGAATGTAGCGCACATTTGTAGTTATTCCCCATATTTCCGCACAATAACTCCGATATGGTAACACTAGCGAGCAGTAAAGAATATGAAGTTATTTTTGGTCTGGAACATGTTTTGCTTTATTCATTACTTAAAGGTTTTTTGCCACCTTATGTTGTATATTTTGTATACAACTCAAATGACTGTTACTTAGGTAAAACATGTCATCAAGGCATAACATTACTCACCTGTCGGACTGCTTGGCATCGTGCAGGTGCTGCGTCAGAATCCGTATGGAGCCCACCACCAACTGGCAGACGTCGAAATCTCGCGTGTGCTCGATCACGCGGTCGATGACGCCGTCGAATTCCCTGCTGAGCACCTGGTGCAGGGGCTGGCGCTCGCACGGCTCGGGCACGTCGTACCACGGCACGACCAGCCGGGCGTAGACGCAATGAAACACTGCGGAAACACGCCACACAAAAAGGCTTTTGGACACTTTGGAGCGTTTCATTAACGACACACTCATCTTGTTACTCACTTTTGTTATCAGCCAGTTAGACAATAGTTGATATGGATAGCAAATCTATACTCCTTAGGGAACAGTATTAATGATAATTGAGGTAAAACCCCCGACGGTTGGGATGTAGCGGTAAACGGTATGATGATAAAACTCCTGACGGTTAGTAATGCATTTTTAATTGCCGGTAAACCGTCATTTATTAACGCATTTTAGGCGACACTGCTTACTTCCTGGAAACAGAAGCACCGCATCCCCGATGCATGCGCGCCGTTAGGTTTGAGGAAAAAATGGCGTCAACTAGATAGATAGATAGATAGGGTCTTTATTGTCATTGCACAAGTACAACAAAACTTTGTTTTCAGCACAAACCCGTTCAAGATTAGCCAAAAACAAACAGTGTACAGTAGAGATGCTCGGATAGGCAATTATATCATCCGCAACCGCATCACTAAAGTGGTCATCCACCCGCCATCCACCCGAACCAACATTTCATCAAACCCACACCCGCACGTTGTTATATATCTAATAGAGATGATGCAAGGCATTAGTGAGGTTAGAAAGTGTAACTCCCTCCAAATAGCACAGACACAATGGCTTTCTTGAACTGATTTATTTAAAGGCTTCCTTTCCCTTCAAATTCACCGTGAAAACTGTAATAAATAAAGCACATTACAAACGTAAAAATAATAACATGCACAGCATGTGGATCAAACATTTTACCAAGTAAAATGCCAACAAATGACAAATACCTTGTTGGACATACCCGGAAGTAGCTTCCTTACATCCGTCGACAGACCAAACGAGACACTTCAAAATAAAAGTATGCCCACATACTGTTTCAAAGAGTGCTGCTCATTTTTCATATGTGGGTAACAACATTTAACTATTTATAAATGGTGGATTTCTATAGGCTAGTAAGGTAAAGTTTTGTACCTGACAAGTTTGGGCTACCTTGCTTCTGCAGCCTTCATCAGAGGTGTCACGTGATGTTAGCGTGACGTTGTCTGTGACGGGATATATGGATTGTACCATCAAGAGTTGTCAGGTACAACACTTTACCTACTAGCCTGTATAAATCAACCATTTATAAATACACGTCAGTAGGCTAAATGAACCTCTTCAACATAACATTTAACTATGTATAATGTAGCGGCTAGCTACGGGGTGTTAACTAATGACTTTGGCTGGGGGGCGGGACTTCCGGGAGAGATAGGGAAGTGACGTTATCGACAGGAAGTGAGTTCGAGTTGTCCCGGGAAAAGCGTTAGACATGAGAGCTGTTGTGTGGTTGTATTATATCCTGTGCAATAAAGACAAGACAAACGAAGAAGTTTTATGAGCCTACATTCCTGGGATTATTACAATATATAAATCCGAATTGGTTCAACCGCCACCCGCCCAAATCTATTTAAAATCTATTTTTTCGTCATGTCACCCGCCCGACCCGCGGTTTATCCGCGGACTCCGTTGTTGTGAACGCAAACCGCGCATCTCAAGTGTACAGGGTTTCAGAACAGGAACGCTGATGAGTCGCTACAAGGCACCCGTAAAAGATGGGAAAAAGGTAAACGCTGGGGAAGGATGAGTAAAAAAATACAGTCTAGACTGGGCTCCTAAGGGGGCCCAGTCTGGAGTGGGAAAAAAACCTCCATAGCAAAGCACATACAGTGGGGCAAAAAAGTATTTAGTCAGCCAGCGATTGTGCAATTTCTCCCACTTAAAATGATGACAGAGGTCTGTAATTTTCATCATAGGTACACTTCAACTGGGAGAGACAGAATGTGAAAAAATCCAGGAATTCACATTGTAGGAATTTTAAATAATTTATTTGTAAATTATGGTGAGTTCATACCAAAAAGTTCTATTTTCAATGCGTTTATTTTTGTTATTAAAAAAATAGCTTGGTCAAAAGATTTCAGTGTACTTTTTGAGCACATTCAACAATATTGCAATAATAATGATAGTGGTTCATAAAGATAATAAAGTCAATGAAAAAAACTAAAGTGCGTCGAAGGAAATGGCTCCTAAAAAGTCACTTTCATCATCAATCAATCAAAGTTTATTCATACAGCCCTTAATAACAAGGGTCTCAAAAGGCTGCACAAGCCACAACGACATCTTCTGCTCAGATCCCACATCAGGGCAAGAAAAAACTCAACCCAAATGTGTAATGATAAACCTTGGGGGGGACCGCAGATGTGGGGAACGACGCCCCCGACACCCCCTGGCAAACCGGTGCGATGGATGCAGAGTGGATACGGTTAATGTCATCTTGTGGGATACAATCGGACCATGCTCGTGTCTGCAGCAATCACTTTGGAAAATGTTTGAACATTTGATTTGTTTGAGAAACTTTCTGTGATGCAATTAAGTTTTTTTTTCTAGTATACAAGTAGTGTTAGAGAGCAGAACTAAATGTGAAGGTAGGACAGTAGTCTAGTTTGCGGTCGACCCAACTCTCTCGTTTGAGTCACACATTAAGAGTATTACTAAAACAGCCGTAATATCGCTAAAATTTGTTCCATTTTGTCCACTAGCGAGGCTGAGATCATTATTCATGTGTTTTTGTTACGTCTCATCTCCATTACTGTAACCTATTATTTTCGGGCCTCCCTATGTCCAGCATTAAAAAATTAAAGTTGGTACAAAATGCGGCTGCTAGACTTTTGACAAGAACTAGAAAGTTTGATCATATTACGCCTATACTGTAATGCAGTTGAGATAGGCTCCAGCGACCCCCCGCTACCCCAAAAAGGGATAAACGGTAGAAAATGGATGGATGTATATACCTTTACATACATATATACCTATATTATATATATATATACTGAGTCACCTGCACTGGCTTCTTGTGCACTTAAGATGTGACTTTAAGGTTTTACTACTTAGGTATAAAATACTACACAGTCTAGCTCCATCCTATCTTGCTGATTATATTGTACCATATGTCCCAGGAAGAAATCTGCCTTCAAAGAACTCCGGCTTATTAGTGATTCCCAGAGCCCAAAAAAAGTCTGCGGGCTATAAAGCGTGTTCTATTGGGGCTCCAGTACTCTGGAATGCCCTCCCGGTAACAGTTAGAGATAGTATCTCAGTGGAAGCATTTAAAGGCCTACTGAAACCCACTACTACCGACCACGCAGTCTGATGGTTTATATATCAATGATGAAATACTAACATTGCAACACATGCCAATACGGCCGATTTAGTTTACTAAATTGCAGCGCCCCCCGCGACCCCGAAAGGGAATAAGCGGTAGGAAATGGATGGATGGATGGAATTTCGCACCGAAGTATCATGGTGAAAACGTCTCGGTATGATGGCGCGTGCGCGTGACGTCAGGGATTGTAGAGGACATTTTGTTCCAGCATCGTTCCCAGCTAGAAGTCGTCTGTTTTTATTGCAAAATTCCACAGTATTCTGGACTACTGTGTTGCTGAATCTTTTGCAATTTGTTCAATGAACAATGGAGACATCAAAGAAGAAATCTGTAGGTGGGAAGCGTTGTATTGCGTCCGGCTTTAGCAACACAAACACAGCCGCTGTTTCACTGTTTACATTCCCGAAAGATGACGGTGAAGCTTTACTATGGAACAGAGATGTCAAGCGAACACGATTGGATTGGACCACACACACAAAGTACAGTGTATTATGCAGCGAACATTTCGAAAGATCGTGTTTCGAAGAGGGTCCCTTGCGAAGGGCAGAGATGGGCATCGCCACCACCTGTCGACTGGTGCTGAAGAAAGGTGCAGGGCCGACCTTCAGGTTGTACAGGTACGACTATATAATCTCACTAAAACACTAGTAACTCTCACCTTAAAACTCATTTGTATACTCTAGCCTTTAAATAGACCTCCTTTTTAGACCAGTTGATATGCCGCTTCTTTTCTTTTTTCTCCTATGTCCCCCCCTCCCTTGTGGAGGGGGTTCGGTCCGATGACCATGGATGAAGTACTGGCTGTCCAGAGTCGAGACCCAGGATGGACCGCTCGTCCGGACCCAGGATGGACCGCTCGTCTAGACCCAGGATGGACCGCTCGTCCACATTTGAGGTCCTCTCCAAGGTTTCTCATAGTCAGCATTGTCACTGGCGTCCCACTGGATGTGAATTCTCCCTGCCCACCGGGTGTGAGTTTTCCTTGCCCTTTTGTGGGTTCTTCCGAGGATGTCGTAGTCGTAATGGTTTGTACAGTCCTTTGAGACATTTGTGATTTAGGGCTATATAAATAAACATTGATTGATTGATTGATTGATTGATGATAGTAACACAATAAGCAGATAAGGGATTTTCCAGAATTATCCTAGTAAATTTGTCTAATAACATCTGATTCGCTCCCACTACCCTAGTCTTTTATTTATTTTTTTTGTCCTTCACTCTCACTTTCCTCATCCACGAATCTTTAATCCTCGCTCAAATTAATGGGGAAATCGTCGCTTTCTCGGTCTGAATCGCTCTCGCTGCTGGTGGCCATGATAGATAGAATAGAATAGAATAGAATAGAATAGAAAGTACTTTATTGATCCCTAGGGGAAATTCAGCAACACAGTTCACTCACAATAAACAATAATAACGATAAATAATGTATGACATATATATAAAATATAATATATGAATAATATAAATATATTCTACATTTAAGTGCAGTCAAGAAGGAACATATGCATTATACAGTCTGATGGCTGTCGATATGAATGACCTCCTGTGTCCTTCCGTGTTACATTTTGGGAGTCTGAGCCTTCCACTGAACGTGCTCATTCTCTCCGCAAGGTCCGAGTGTAGTGGGTGGGAGGTGTTGTCCATAATGGCTAGGAGTTTTGCTAGACTTCTCTTCTCTGACACCACCGCCAGAGAGTCCAGCTCCACTCCGACCACGTTACTGGCCTTCTCTACCAACTTGTCCAGTCTGTTTGTGTCCCTCACTCTCAGCCCGCTTCCCCAGCAGGCCACGGCGTACAAGAAAGCGCTCGCCACCACCGACTCGTGGAACATCTTCAACATCTTTGTACAGACGTTGAAGGATCCTAGCCTCCTGAAGAATTAGAGGCGGCTCTGTCCCTCAGCGTGTTTTGACCCATTCAGCTTGTTGTCCATGTGTACTCCGAGGTATTTAACAATGTTCAGATGTGAGGAGCCCTACAACCCGTGACGTCACGCGCACATCGTCTGCTACTTCCAGTACAGGCAAAGCTTTTTTATTAGCAACCAAAAGTTGCGAACTTTATCGTCGATGTTCTCTACTAAAACCTTTCAGCAAAAATATGGCAATATCGCGAAATGATCAAGTATGACACATAGAATGGACCTGCTATCCCTGTTTAAATAAGAAAATCTCATTTCAGTAGGCCTTTAAGTACCATCTTAAAACTCATTTGTATACTCTAGACAAGTGGTTCTCAACCTTTTTTCAGTAATGTACCCCCTGTGAACATTTTTTTTAACTCAAGTACCCCCTAATCAGAGCAAAGCATTTTTGGTTGAAAAAAAGAGATAAAGAAGTAAAATACAGCACTATGTCATCCGTTTCTGATTTATTAAATTGTATAACAGTGCAAAATATTGCTCATTTTTAGTGGTCTTTCTTGAACTATTTGGAAAAAAAGATATAAAAATAACTAAAAAACTTGTTGAAAAATAAACAAGTGATTCAATTATAAATACAGATTTCTACGCATAGAAGTAATCATCAACTTAAAGTGTCCTCTTTGAGGATTGTAATAGAGATCCATTTGGATTCATGATTTTAATTCTAAACATTTCTTCACAAAAAAAGATATCTTTAACATCAATATTTACGGAACATGTCCACAAAAAATCTAGCTGCCAACACCGAATATTGCATTGTTACATTTCTTTCCACAGTTTATGAACTTACATTCATCCATCCATCCAGTATTATTCAATAAATATAGTTATAAAGGATTTTTGAATTGTTGCTATTTTTAGAATATTTAAAAAAAAAAATCTCACGTACCCCTTGACATACCTTCGAGTACCCCCGGGGGTACGCGTATCCCCATTTGAGAAGCACTGCTCTAGACCAGGGGTCACCAACGTGGTGCCCGTAAGGACCAGATAAGTCGCCCGCTGGCCCGTTCTAAAAATAGCTCAAATAGCAGCACTTACCAGTGAGCTGCCTCTATTTTAATTTTTTTTTATTTTTTTTATTTTTTTATTTACTAGCTAGCTGGTCTCGCTTTGCTCAACATTTTTAAATCTAAGAGAGACAAAACTCAAATAGAATTTGAAAATCCAAGAAAATATTCTAAAGACTTGGTCTTCACTTGTTTAAATAAATTAATTAATTTATTTACTTTGCTTCTTATAACTTTCAGAAAAACAATTTTAGAGGAAAAAATAAAACCTTAAAAATGATTTTAGGCCTTTTGAAACACATATCGTCACGCGTTCGGCGGTGCACGAAGTTGCCACTTCGTGAATGCACACACGACCAGTCAGCAGGATTGCAGGTATGAATTGATTTTAATATAATAAAACAAAAGAACACTGGTGCAAAAAGGGAAAAACAAAGTGCGTGCCAATGCACGGGAAGCTAATGCTAAAACTTAGCAGGAAACGGAAGTAAAACTAAACGACGTGCCGAACGCACGTGAAGCTAAGGCGGAACTTAGCACAAAATATACAAAAGATACAAACCGTGACGTGTTGCGAAAAGCAAACAATGAGCCGAGGACGAACTAAGGAATCAAGTGGGCTTGAATACACAAATAATAATCAGAAACAGGTGTGTGACAGGAGCCCGTGAGGAGGAGCACATTGCGTTGCCATGGTGACTAAACAAACGAGGAAGTGCTCAAACACAAGGAATCGGCCAAGTCCAGAACTAAACATGAACAAAGACATATAAACGGCAAAACAATAAACACATATACCGTTTTACCTTTTAAATTCCTTCCTCTTCTTTCCTGACAATTTAAAACGTAAAGCCCACCAGGCTGCACCAAACTTTTTATGCCTTGTCGACACAGAAAAGTACAGCAGCAGCTATGAAGGTTGCAAGCCTGTTTTGGTTCAATTTATCTTTGTGAATCAGCCTTTTCTGACATGAACTTCATCAAGAACCAACACAGAACACACCTCACTGGACTTGTCCAGAGTGTACAATACAAAAATAAAATGTTGCATATTGATATTTATCCGTTTCTATTAGGGGTGTAACGGTACGTGTATTTGTATTGAACCGTTTCGGTACGGGGGTTTCGGTCCGGTTCGGAGGTGTATCGAACGAGTTTGTAAGCTAAAGTCTTAACAAGCTGCTCTGCTTTCTGCCTCTGTCTCAGCACCCAGCATTGTCCCACCCACACAACCATCTGATTGGTTACATACAAAGCCAATCAGCAGTGCGTATTCAGAGCGATGTAACAGCCAATCAGCAGTGTGTATTCAGAACGCATGTTGTCAATGCTTCAGGTGTTTAGCAGGTGAGCAGCGGACATCGTACTCTCCCTAAATTATAAAAAACACTTCCTAGTCACAACTACTACTAACATCACTATGAGCCCGTTGACCTTCTAGAAACTTAAACTGCAGCTCAGCTCGCTCGCAGTTCTGGCTACAGGTGAAGGCTAATTAGCTTTTAGCGTAACATTAGCTCATTTTGCTGTGTGTGAGTGTGTGTGTGTGTGTGTGTGTATGTGTGTGTTAGGGGCAGGAAAGCCCTGTCTATCTGTTATTTCACATGAACTAACATGAAGTCCAAGGTGTTCAGGGATGAATAGTCTCTCCTATTGCTAGATCCACTATGGACTGGACTCTCACACTATTATGTTAGATCCACTATGGACTGGACTTCTCACACTATTATGTTAGATCCACTATGGACTCAACTCTTACATTATTATGTCATATCCACCAAACCACTGTCAATAACTAAAGTTGGTCGCTACATCTGTAAGTTAAAACTCTACTATGCAAAGCCAAAGCCATTTATCAACAAACCCAGAAACAAGCTCATCTAAGACGGACAGATGCAAAGTGTAAAAGTGTTTCGTGGTCTGACGAGTCCACATTTTAAATTGTTTTTGGAAACTGTGGACGTCGTTTCGTCCGGAACAAAGAGGAATAGAACATCCGGATTGTTGTAGGCGCAAAGTGTAAAAGGCAGCATCTGTGATGGTATGGGGGTGTATAATTGCCCAAGGCATGGATAACTTACACATCTGTGAACGCACCATTGATGCTGAAAGGTACATACAGCTTTTGGAGCAACATAAGTTGCCATCCAAGTAACGGTATCATGGACGCCCCTGATTATTTCAGCAAGACAATGCCAAGCCACGGGTTTTTATGAAGGCTAAAATATGAGAAGGGAGACTGTTGAACAACTTAAGCTGTACATCAAGCAAGAATGGGAAATAATTCCACTCCAAAAAAATGTGTCTCCTCAGTTCCCAAATCTTTACTGAGTGTTGTTACAAGGAAAGGCCATGTAACACACTGGTAAAAATGCTTTTTTTGCAATGTGTTGCTGCCCTTAAATTGAAGTTTCTCAGATGGAAGATTAAAGGCCTACTGAAACCCCCTACCACCGACCACGCAGTCTGATAGTTTATATAATCAATGATGAAATATTAACATTGCAACACATGCCAATACAGCCTTTTTAGTTTACTAAATTACAATTTTTAATTTCCCACGGAGTTTCTTGTTGAAAACGTCGCGGAATGATGGCTTGTGTTTGTGACGTCTCGGGTTGTAGCAGACATATTAGCCAGCACCACTTACGGCTAAAAGTAGACTCTTTTCATCACATAATTACACAGTAATTTGGACATCTGTGTTGCTGAATCTTTTGCAATTTGTTCAATTAATAATGGAGACTATAAAGAAGAATGCTGTTGGTGGAAAGCGGTGGATTGCAGCTGCCTTTAGCACCGAGACACAGCCGGTGTTTCTTTGTTTGTTGTGAAGCTTTAACACAGAGCGGTCAAGCAAACATGTTTCTCTACGTCAACCAGCAAGTTTTTGGATAGGAAAATTGTGATATTAAGTCGGCTCTTACCGGAGACTTCTGTGGATTATGCAACTTCCTCCTGCAGCTCGAAAAGGCATTTGTGATCTTGGCTCCTTGGCTTCTCTGAGAGACACTGGTGTTCACCGCAGCCCTCCGACTTTCAGGTATGACTTAACAATCTCAATAAAACACTATTAAAACAATAAGCAGATAAGGGATCTTCAAGAATTATCCTAGTAAATGTGTCTAATTACATCTGAAATGGTCCCACTCCCGCCGCCGCTTATTTATTTTTTTACCTTCACTCTAACTTTCCTCATCCACAAATCTTTCATCATCGCTCAAATTAATGGGGAAATTTTCGCTTTCTCAGTCCGAATAGCTCTTGCTGCTGGAGGCTATGATTATAAACAATGTGAGGATGTGAGGAGCCCTCACACCGGTGACGTCACGCGCACATCGTCTGCTACTTCCGGCATAGGCAAGGCTTTTTTATTAGCGACCAAAAGTTGCGAACTTTATCGTGGATGTTCTCTACTAAATCCTTTCAGCAAAAATATGGCAAAAATGATCAAGTATGACACATAGAATGGACCTCCTATCCCCGTTTGAATAAGAAAATCTCATTTCAGTAGGCCTTTAAATATGTTGCAGTCTATTCAATTGAATATAGGTTGAAAAGAATTTGCAAATCATTGTATTTTCTTTTTATTTACCATTTACACAACATGACAACTTCACCGCTTTCGGATTTTATAAATCCAAAGTTGACTTTCTGTATTGCAGCCCGTTGAGAAGATGTAATAAACGTGCTTGTGTAAATGTGTCACTTTTATGACATAGCATATAGTCCAATTAGCTTGGTCCAAGTCCACTGATCCTGCTATTATTGAGCGCCTTTGTCCCTCATAAAGAGCCATTTATTAGGCGGCAACATGTCAGTGAAGCATGCAGAGCAGACATGTTGCTTCCTGTTAAACATAACAAGCATATAGGCCACCATCCATCTTTTTTTCCTGTGTCAAGTCATAACACAACTCCGCATTTGCTGCCAAAACAACCTTCATTTTCAACCCCAGCCGCCTTCATAGTGTGAATCCTCCAAGGCATTCACACATATGCTTTTCTACACCAACATTCATCCATTTATTATGCAAATTATTCTTCTTCTCCAGATTTTGGCACGATCCACCTTCCACATTTTGCACCTGATTCAAAGCCTTCCAACTTCAAACTGTTCAGCCTATTCGGGAATTACGAGCTTTCCCTTGACAAATTGCAAAAATTCCCAGATTTCCCGGAACATTTTCCCCATTCAAAATGAATTGGCCTTTTTTTAAACTTCCACCATTTCCACATTTTTCAACCTATTCAAACCATTCCACCTTCAACATAGTCCACCATCCTGGAAATTCAAACTATTATTTTTCCAAGTTCCAAAAAATTCAAAAATTGTTCAGAATTCCTGCTTTTCCTATTTCCACCATTCTTTCTGGCAACTACTCCTTCCACATTTTTCAACCGTTCCACCGTCAAAACATTCCTTGTAATCAGGAGTGTGAAAATTCCCGGTTTTCCCGAAATTCCAGGAATTCTGTAATACCATTTCTCAATTCAACATGTTACGACTTCGATATTTATCGACCATTTAGAAAAATTTTAACTCATTCAGACCATTCAACTTTTTTACCAATTTAAAAAAAAATCCCGCTTTTTCTGAAATTCTGAATTTTGGGGGACATTCCCATTAAAATCATTGGGACATTCTATAAAGTTCCACAACTCCCACATTTTTCATCTGATTCAAACCATTCCAACTTCAAAATATTCAAAATATTCAGCCTGTTTGGGAATTGTGTGCTTTATTTGAACAATTCTAAAACAAATCCAGGACCTCAGTTCCTTCAGGAATTGCCTTATCTTGTTGTGTGAATGCTCCAAAGCATTTACACATCAGGTCTACACAAAAATGTATGTATTTATTCTTCAACTTATTATTATTATTCTCCAGATTTTGGTGGGCTCTAAATTCCACGTTTCACCTGATCCAAATCGTTCCAACAATTGCGGGCTTTCCCTTGACAAATTCCAAAAATTTCCAAACTTCCCAGAATTACAGGTTTTCCGTGACATTTTTCTCATTCAAAAATAAATTGGCCATTTTTCAAACTTCCACTGTTTCCACATTTTTCAACCGATTCAAACCAATCCACCTTCGACACATTCCACCATTCTGGAAATTCAAACTATAATTTTTCCAATTTCCAAACAATACAAGGATTTTTCAGAATTCCTGCTTTTCCAAAGTCCTATTTCCACCTTTTTTTCCGTCGACTACTCATCCCACATTTTTCAACCCACTTCAGCGGTTCCACCGTCAAAACATTCCTCTTAATCAGGACAAACATTTTTTATTTTTGAACTGAAAAAATTCCTGGTTTTCCTGAAATTAGTAATACCATTTCTCAATTCAACAAGTTACTACGTCAACTTTTCTACACAAAAGTTGATCTATTTATTCTTCAACTTCTTCTTGTTCTTCTCCAGATTTTGGCGCGCTCTAAATTCCACATTTTTCACCCGATTCAAAACGTTCCAACTCAAACCATTCAGCCTATTTGGGAATCGCGGGTTTTCCCTTGACAAATTCCGAATATTTCCTGATTTCCCAGAATTCCAGGTTTTCCGAGAGATATTTCCCATTCAAAATTAGACATTTTTCATACGTCCACCATTTACACATTGTTCAACCAATTCAAATCATTCCACCTCCAACATATTGCACAATTCTGGAAATTTAAACTTTTCCTTTTCCAACTTAAAAAAAATTCCAGGATTTTCCAGAATTCCTGCGCTTAAGAAGTGCTATTTTTACTCTTTTTTCTGGAGACTACTCCTTCCACATTTTAACCCATTTCAACCGTTCCACTGTCAAAACATTCCTCTTAATCAGGACAAATAAACAAATTTGTTTTATGAACTGGAAAAATTCCCAGTTTTTCCCAAAATTCCAGGAATTCCGTAATACCATTTCTCAATTCAACATGTTACTACATCAACATTTCTCGCCCGATTTGAAAAATTCCAACACCGACCTTTTTAACTCATTCTGACCATTCAATTTCTTTACCATTTTCAATAAAAATTCCTGCTTTTCACGAATTTCACAATGTTTTCTGAAATCAATTGGACATTCTTCTACAAACCCCAATTCCATATGAGTTGGGAAATTGTGTTAGATGTAAATATAAACAGAATACAATGATTTGCAAATCCTTTCCAACCCATATTCAGTTGAATATGCTACAAAGACAACATATTTGATGTTCAAACTGATAAACATTTTTTTTTTTGCAAATAATCATTAACTTTAGAATTTGATGCCAGCAACACGTGACAAAGAAGTTGGGAAGGGTGGCAATAAATACTGATAAAGTTGAGGAATGCTCATCAAACACTTATTTGGAACATCCCACAGGTGTGCAGGCTAATTGGGAACAGGTGGGTGCCATGATTGGGTATCAAAGCAGCTTTCATGAAATGCTAAGTAATTCACAAACAAGGATGGGGCGACGGTCACCACTTTGTAAGCAAATTGTCGAACAGTTTTAGAACAACATTTCTCAACGAGCTATCGCAAGGAATTGAGGGATTTTAACATCAACGGTCCGTAAAATCATCAAAAGGTTCAGAGAATCTGAAGAAATAACTGCTCGTACGCGATGACATTACGGACTTTGAACCCTCAGGCGGTACTGCATCAATAACC
Organism: Nerophis ophidion; assembly: GCF_033978795.1. Lineage (NCBI taxonomy): Eukaryota > Metazoa > Chordata > Actinopteri > Syngnathiformes > Syngnathidae > Nerophis > Nerophis ophidion. Next base: position 17,907,911 of record NC_084615.1, read on the forward strand.
GACATCAGTGTGTAAAGGATATCACCACATGGGCCCAGGAACACTTCATAAAACCACTGTCAGTAACTACAGTTGGTTGCTACATCTGTAAGTGCAAGTTAAAACTCTGCTATGCAAAGCAAAACCCATTCATCAACAACACCCAGGAACGCCACCGGCTTCGCTGGGCCCGAGCTCATCTACAGTAAGATGGACTCATGCAAAGTGGAAAACTGTTCTGTGGTCTGACGAGTCCACATTTCAAATTATATTTGGAAACAGAGGACGTGGTGTCCTCCAGAACAAAGAGAAAAATAACTATGCGGATTGTTATAAGCCCAAAGTTCAAAAGCCAGTATCTGTGATGGTATGGGGGTGTATTAGTGCCCAAGGCATGGGTAACTTCCACATCTGTGAAAGCACCATTATTGCTGAATGGTCCATACAGGTTTTAGAGCAAAATATGTTGTCATCCAAGCAACATTATCATGGACGCCCCTGCTTATTTCAGCAAGACAATGCCAAGCCACGTGTTACAACAGCGTGGCTTCATAGTAAAAGAGTGCGGGTACTTTCCTGGCCCGCCTGCAGTCAAGACCTGTCTCCCATCGAAAATGTGTGGCGCATTATGAAGCGTAAAATACGACAGCAGAGACACCGGACTGTTGAACGACTGAAGCTCTACATAAAACAAGAATGGGAAAATCCACTTTCAAAGCTTCAACAATTAGTTTCCTCAGTTCCCAAACATTTATTGGGTGTTGTTAAAAGAAAAGTTGATGTAACACAGTGGTGAACATGCCCTTTCCCAACTACTTTGGCACGTGTGGTAGCCATGAAATTCTAAGTTAATTTTTATATGCAAAAAAATAAAGTTTACGAGTTTGAAAAACATGCACCTGGGGATAGGTTGATTGGCAACACTAAATGGTTCCTAGTGTTTGAATGTGAGTGTGAATGTTGTCTGTCTATCTGTGTTGGCCCTGTGATGAGGTGGCGACTAGTCCAGGGTGTACCCTGCCTTCCGCCCGAATGAAGCTGAGATAGGCACCAGCTCCCCCCGCGACCCCAAAGGGAATAAGCGGTAGAAAATGGATGGTTGGATGGATATGAGTTTCAACATCAAATATGTTGTCTTTGTAGCGCATTCAACTGAATATGGGTTGAAAAGGATTTGCAAATCATTGTATTCCGTTTATATTTACATCCAACACAATTTCCCAACTCATATGGAAATGGGGTTTGTAAGTTCCACAACTTCCACATTTTTCATCTGATTCAAACCATTCCAACGTCTAACACAGGGGTCGGGAACCTTTTTGGCTGAGAGAGCCATTAAAGCCAATTATTTTAAAAGGTATTTCCGTGAGAGCCATAGAATACTTTTTTAACACTGAATATGACTAAATGCCTGCATTTTTTTTAGTAAGACCAACATTTTTAGACTATTGTAGGTCTCTTATTATTTTTAATTAACATTGTTATTCTGAAGCTAACCAATAATTAAAAAAAATACTTCTTACCATGAATGCAACTTCTTGAACAGGTGTAGTAGAAAACGGTTATTTTGACACTGTGATTACCAACGTAATTAGGTAGGTAGGTAGGTATTGTTATTGTCCAAGAACAACAAAACTTTGTTAATTGACTGATTAATTTGATTAGACAAACAAACACTGTTAGGTTCACAGAACAGCTATGGGAAAAAAACTATAGAGCAAAGCATATATACGTATCACAACATACAACTCCAGACTTGCAACATAGGGGAGGGAGTGGGGGCTACGGTGGCGGGCTGCAGCTCTTCAGGCCCTGCCCAGCCGTCAATCATCCCTCAGGGATTCGCGTCAAGGGCGTTGGATAAATTATTCCTTACTTATCGTGGTAAGCAATGTCAGCTAAGATTTTTCTTGAGAGCCAGATGCAGTCATCAAAAGAGCCACATCTGGCTCGAGAGCCATAGGTTCCCTACACCTGGTCTAACCGTTCAGCCTGTTCAGGAATTGTGTGCTTTACTTTTTTTTAAATTCCCAGATTTCCCAATTTTTTTTTTTTGCATTTTACCCCATTCAAAATGAATGGGTTATTTTTCAAACTTCCACAATTCCCACATTCTTCAACCCATTCCAGCATTCAAACTACCCTTTTTCCAAGTTCCAAAAAATTCCAGATTTTCCAAAAATTCCCTAACACCATTTACAACTTCAACATTTCTTGCCCAATACAAATATTTCCAACACCAAACCAATTCAGCTCATTTAAGACATTCATGCTCCTAATCTTTTTTTTTTTAAATCCCACTTTTCCAAAAATTTCCAGGAAGTTCCCATTGAAATGAAAGGGACATTTTTCAAAGTTGCACAAGGCCCACATTTTTCAACCTCTTCAAACCATTCCAACATCAACACATTCCACTCATCCTAAACATTCAAACTAACACGTTCCCAAGATCCAAACCAAATTCCGTTTTCCCTGGAAATTCTAACAATTTTGCCACATTCAACAAATTTCTAGGAATTCCTCTTATTTTTCCTAACTTTATTTCCAACCTTTTTAGTATGATGACAACTTTCACATTTTTCAACCCATTTCCACAATCAAAACATTCCTCTTAGTCGGGACAAACAACCAAATTGGTTTAAGAACATGAAAAATTCCCCATTTTCACGAAATTCAATAAAAATTTTCAATTAAACTGTTACTAATTCAACATTTATTGACCTTTTTAAACAATTCCAGCACCAACCAATTCAGCTCACTCATGCTATTAATACTTTTTTTTAAAAATCCCACTTTTCTCCAAATTTCCAAAAAGTTCCCGTTGAAATGAATGGGACATTTTTCCAAGTTGCACAATTCCCACATTTTTTAACCTATTTAAAACCATTCCACCTTCAACACAATTCATCCTGGAAATTCAAACAACCATTTTTTCCACATTCAACAAATTTCCAGTAATTCCTCTTTTTTTCCCTCACCTTATTCCCAACCTTTTTTTAGTATGATGACTCCTTTCACATTTTTCAACCCATTTCCACCGTTCCATGGTCTTAGTCAGGACAAAAAAACAATTTGGTTTAAGAACTTGAAAAATTTCCGGTTTTCACGAAATTCCATTAAACCATTTTTCGATTAAAAAACTGTTACTACTTCAACATTTATTGACCTATTTAAACAATTCCAGCACCAAACAATTCAGCTCATTCAGAACTTTCGTGCTATTAATCATTTTCAAAAAAATCCCGCTTTTCTCCAAATTTCCAGGAATTTCCCATTGAAATGAATGGGACATCTTTCAAAGTTGCACAATTCCCACATTTTTCAACCGATTCAAACTAGAGATGTCCGATAATATCGGACTGCCTATAAATGCTTTAAAATGTAATAAGGGAAATTATCGGTATCTGTTTCAAAAATATATATATATTTTTTTATAATGCCGCTGACCCCCCGCAACCCCAAAAGGGACAAGCGGTAGAAAATGGATGAATGGCTTAATAACGCAGCTGTACGGAGTGGAACACGGACAAAGAGAGAAGTGCAGAGTGCCAATAAACCTTAAAAGGCACTGCCTTTGCGTGCCGGCCCAATCACATAATATCTATTTTCACACACACACAAGTGAATGCAAGGCATACTTGGTCAACAGCCATACAGGTCACACTGAGGGTAGCCGTATAAACAACTTTAACACTGTTACAAATATGCGCCACGCTGAGAACCCACACCAAACAAAAATGACAAACACATCTTGGGAGAACATCCGCACCGTAACACAACATAACAAATACCCAGAACCCCTTGCAGCACTAACTATTCCGGGCCGCTGCAATATACCCCCCACCCCCGCTTATCCCCCACAACCCCACCCACCTCAACCTCTTCATGCTCTCTCAGGGAGACCCCGTCCCAAATTCCAAGCTGCTGTGTTGAAGCATGTTAAAAAAAGGATTCACTTTGTGACTTCAATAATAAATATGGCAGTGCCATGTTGGCATTTTTTTCCCATACCTTGTGTTGATTTATTTTGGAAAACCTTGTTACATTGTTAAATGCATCACAGCAAAATTAGGCATAATAATGTGTTCATTCCACCACTGTATATATCGGTATCGGTTGATATCGGAATCGGTAATTAAGAGTCGGACAATATCGGAATATCAGCAAAAAAGTACATATTCAGTACAATTGACCACCAAATGGTAACACCCCAATAAGTTTTTCAACTTGTTTAAAAGGCCTACTGAAATGAGATTTTCTTATTTAAACAGGGATAGCAGGTCCATTCTATGTGTCATACTTGATCATTTCGCGATATTGCCATATTTTTGCTGAAAGGATTTAGTAGAGAACATCCACGATAAAGTTCGCAACTTTTGGTGCTGATAAAAAAAGCATTGCCTATACCGGAAGTAGCAGACGATGTGCGCGTGACGTCACGGGTTGTAGGGCTCCTCACATCTGAACATTGTTTACAATCATGGCCACCAGCAGCGAGAGCGATTCGGGCGACGATTTCCCCATTAATTTGAGCGAGGATGAAAGATTTGTGGATGAGGATAGTGAGAGTAAAGGACTAGGGGGGGGGAAAAAAAGACAGGGCAGTGGGAGCGATTCAGATGTTATTAGACATATTTATTAGGATAATTCTGGAAAATCCCTTATCTGCTTATTGTGTTACTAGTGTTTTAGTAAGATTATATAGTCGTACCTGAAAGTCGGAGGGGTGTGGTGACCACCAGTGTCTCAGAGGGAAGCCTCTTTCCTCGACGAGGCGAAGTAAAGGCAGCCGGTCGGGCCGGGCTGAGCTTCTTTTCCCCCTCCTCCACGGTGGAAGCATCCCACGTTCGGGGGCGGCCGGTCGGAG